>NC_046224.1:16721880-17324835 GCF_009819885.2 Catharus ustulatus | reverse complement strand
GCTGTACATGAAAAAAAAAAATAAAAACCAAGTGTCAAAATAAAATAGTTAATATATAAAGCCATCAAATTAATGGAGTATCTGAGAGCTAAAGCCTTGTAGTGAATGTCACAAATTTGTATGAGTGTGCATGCTATTTTGGATATCTAAGATTCAACCAGAAGAACTTTGCTGCTGCCTTAGCAAACACATCCAGGTACCAGAAATGAGAAGATCCACAGGCTATGTGCTATCATTAGATGCCATGGGACAGTGGTTATAATTATATTGTAAAGACAATACTTTAAGTGTAATATATCTTGAGAAAAGTATCTCTTACATTTCAGATCATGCCAATGAGACATTGGATGGAAATTGCACGCTTCATTTTCATTTTCTCTTAGGCAATCTGTATTTTCATGAATCTGCCAAGACTACCTCATAAACTAAATTACACAAATAAACTGTTGAAAGTTGACTAAATTATAAGAATGGTTATCTGTAATATTCAATAAATTCTGTAATATCAGATAAATTCTCTAATAGTGCCTGAATGGTAATAGTTGGACAATTGGAAATTCTTTATCTCAAAATGTTGCCTACTGTAATTGTGGAAGGATATGAAAGCACATCAAGAAGTTCAAGGATGGGCAGAGGCTCAGAGTTTATATATAACACTACCATATCTAAGTTGTATTCTTGTACTTCTGCGTACCAGAATTTATTTTAAAACTAAAACACAGGCATACTCCTTTAAATACTATATAAAATACAATATATAATAAATAATAAAACTTTCCAAATATAAACCAAATATATTTCCTGTAACCTACACTTGGAAATAAAGTGACACCATTTGTTTGAGAGGTTGTAACTACCCCATTCACCACTGTATGGAATGCACGAGAGAAAAGCAAACATACACTACAAACATCCATTAATTATTGTGAATAAAAACCATAAGGCTATAGGGGATTTCATGGAACTATACACAAACCAGAAGAGACAGGTAAGAATAAAGGAGAAAAAAAAGTCAAGGGAAAAAAGTCCCTTTCATAAAAGAGAAGCATAAAATTGTTGTAAGTGGACCTACTATTAATAAATGATTGCTTATCATTCAAAATATGTGCATGTTAATTAATGTATAGAAAACTCACTGTTTTAAATACATTCCTATAATGCATTGTCCCGATGCTTCAGAGGCTGTTGACTATCTCATTATGAGTATGAAGACAAAAACCAAAAAGTTCCATTTTACACAGTGAACTGCTGGGAATTTTCCTTTATTTTTTCCTTACTATTACATTGATTATTGCTGTCTCTTAATTATTGCTATAATTTATTTAAAGTATGTTCGAGGCGAGCACTAAAAAGTTCAAATAAGAAACCTGAAAAACAGTGAATGGGGCTCTAGGAGAATCTCAGAAATATATTTGAGATTTCAAAAATATAAATGAGTTCAGATCTTCATTCCTTCTTTTCCAAAATGTGGAGAAACAAGCCATTACAGTAACAGAAATAAATGTTGAGAGAAACTGTTGTATTGAAAGAGAAGCTAATTGGAAAATATTTTGTTAGATCTGTTGCAGAGCAGGGGATTTTCAGTCATACAACATCCAAATGTTGCTAAAGAGCATTTCAAAGAATTGGTGCTATTTTTTCCCATCATAACCTTAAGGCAATTTATAAAAGCCAGTGCTTTATATGCTGAATGACTGAAAACCTTCAGATGCATCTGTTCATGTGGCAGAAATGGTCAGGCATGAAGCAGTATTTGTGAACTCAGATCTGACTACTCTGTGTATAAACCAGCTTCATCTTTCACACAACTTTATAAATTCAGGGGATGAAGGAGTTAGTAGATTGAAAAGATAAATTTTAAAACAAGAGAATAGTTTGAATTATTTTGAATATATTTTCTATACACCCATAAACCCAACTCTAAATAATACCCACAAAAGCTCTGAGGCTATTTCTTACCAAATCCCTCATAAAAAACAAAAAAACCCCAAAAAAAACCCCTGAATTTTTTTATTTTTCTATGGCAGACTTTTGATACAAAAATGCAGTAAAAATACAAAGAACTAAGTAAAACAAATCAAGCTTTTTGCATTTCAACGTTCTTTAAGCAGATCTCTCACACTGTATTCCTCTCTCTCTGCTTTGAAAGATTATTTGTTTCAAATATTGGGAGAAAAAAAAAAATATTTGAACAGGAACACTAACTAGGAAAGACATTAACAGTAATCATGTTTTGTTAGTAAATATTCAATTTGTGCTCTAGACTCTCAAGCCATTTTACAAATATTTCCTGTTAAAACATTTTTATCAGTTGTACAATTTACATGCCAACATTTACCAACACATATGGTTATCATCAGCCAATGTTACACAGTTATTTAGTGATTACATCAGATTGTTAGAATTATATGATGATAATTGCCAACTCGCCCCCATGCTGGCATTTTTGGATTAACCTCTTCTTTCTGTTCACACTTCAGGACCCAATCCTGTTGACATGAGAAGTTTATTTTTTTAAAGAAGAAAAAGGAAAAAGGAAAAAGAAAAAAGAAAAAAGAAAAAAGAAAAAAGGAAAAAGAAAAAGAGAAGAAAAGAGAAGAAAAGAGAAGAAAAGAGAAGAAAAGAGAAGAAAAGAGACGAAAAGAGAAGAGAAGACAAAACCAAACCAAACCAAACCAAACTAAACCAAACCAAAACAAAACAAAAACCACTTCTGTTATCAGAACCAGGAAAATGATTCTCTGGTGATGTGAAATTGTTCCACTTCTGAGAGCAGACTATGATGAACCTTGGTAAATAACCTGAACATTAAGAAACAGCGTTGTTTCTGATTCTCCTATTTCATGAAGACCTAAAACAATAACGAAGCAAAGGTGTGCACCAGATCTGTCAAAGGCAAGACAGTCATGTGAGTGAGACAGATCCAAAATAAGGCTTGAAAATATTATGCATGGATGATAAAAAATTTGCTTAGAGGGTCATATCCATGTTGTATGCAGTACTCATCTGTTTCAAAGCACTTTTGGTCAAAAAATATATATATAAAGAAAAGCAACAAATTTACACAGACGAGCTTTCTTAGTAGGGAGACATATAAAAATATCAGGATCTGATCAACTGAAAATGTGCCCTTTGCTATTATGTACTGTGGAACTTGCATACTCTAATAAGATATACAAATAGTTAATTCCTAACTTGGTATTTCATTAAAATATAAAAAGAGACTATAATATCTTTTAAAAATAAAATGCAGTTTTAAAGTGAAGTCCTAAACTCCATGAAGAACATTTTTGCTTCTTACTAATTCCAGGTTAAACAGCATAGGTGAGCATTGGTGCACTTTAACAGAAAGACATACACACTGCAACTCATCATGTGGGGGGAGAAAGATCAAAATTAAATAAATTCTTGGTTTAGGACCCATATTCATTTAGATAATGACTTCTCTAAGATATAGACTTATAATTCCTGTGAATTTTGCAGTGCCTGAAATATCAGATAGTGCAAGGTTCAATTATGTAGATGCCAAAATAAAATTACAATTTCAGAATGTGAACTTTGCTCTGGTCAACTGTCAGATCCCTAACTTCTGGCACTGGTAATAAAGTTGAGACTGCTAATTAATATTTAAGATATTTAGGAAGTTAAGCTTCCTTCAGTGTTCCTCAGACTGGACATATGAAATTAAAAGCAACATCAAACCAGTGGAATTATTTCAGAGGCCATGCTGTGGAATGGGATGTTCCAGCTGTGCAGGGTGTTTACAGGAAATCCTAAGAACAAAGATCCTGATGTTGATAATTTAGATAAACTCACATTGACATAGCTAACTGGCTTCCAGTACCTGAACTCAGTGTTGGCATCTACTCTGTATGTCTCAGAAAGAGTAGAGGTCACACAATTGGATACAGGCTGTGACTGTTCCAGATGAGCACTGCATTTGTTAGTTATCTATGAAAGAAGGGACAGTTACACTGACTCCTTGTTTTCATGGGTGTAACAAAAATGGCAAAATTAAAGCCAATGCAGATCTTATGAAGAAATATAAATAATGGGGGAAGACAAGAAAGTCTTCTTCCACAACTCTGCACTCAGTTGGACACAGTCTACCTACCATATATGTTACAGTGGGATAATATAAACTCTGAATTTATTAAACATATATCTACTGTTCAAGATGCTATTACTAACTGCATTTCACAAAATATCCTCTTTCTGGCACACAGTATGTTGTACCTGTCTGATATGTCTGGAGCTGGCAGGCAGATGTTGCAGGTAACCCATGCTATACTCATCTCTCCAGAGCCTGCGTGTGCAACAGCCAGCCATCTGTTTTCTGGGCTCTCTGATCTCCCCAGTCTTTTAAGGCCAGCCCTATGGAGAATGGTGGCAGCAGTGGCTTGTCATCCAGTGAACAAATACCACACCAGCTCCTGCACTTTTTTATACTCCCTGCATACCATTGCATAGTTTATTTTAATTATAAGCCACCTTGTTAATTGCATTCTGTTTGTTGAGTTAAACGCATGTAACCTGGAAGTTCTCTAAAGAGATATAATAAATTTGGATTCCATAAGCATTTAGCAGTTTTTTTCAGTTATGAGTAACATCTGACAGGGAAAAGAAAACAAAGGCAAAAAAAAAATCATGTCACACTTAAGTCTCTAATCATTTTGGTAGCAAGTTTTCTGCAAGTTAGTTAGAAAAAATAATTAGTATATTATTAAATGCAGTACTTAACAATATTAGTGATAGAAATGCTTTTGGACATTTAAAAAAATGTCATACATAGAACTATAGATTGTTCAGTGTACATCTGCTTTGACAATTTATAAGGATAGCTCTGTCTTGTGTAAAACCTGCAATTCAACACTGCCTCACCTTTGCTTTGATTTACTTTTAATTTCTTTATTTTATCTTACTCTAAACTTGAAATAGACCACAGAAATAGAAATACTATAAATATTTCATCAGTTATACATACTATTCTAAGATTTAAATATGACATCTTAAAAGACAAAAGCTGTTTCGGATTTACACAAAACTATGTTCTTGCATCCAAATGATTGTTCTAATACTTTTAGGGACTTCAGTGTTTTCTTTCATCCCGTCTTAACTGTAGCATACAGAGTGGTGATTTCATCAAAACCTCTTACAAGTAAATATCTTATAAAGACAGATGAAGGCAATGTCTTTTATCAAGACAGAGTGAAGACAAATTGAAGATGGGAGGAAAACAAGACAGTTAACTGCTTTACTAGAAAATGTTCTCTTCTGAGGTATGCTTAAGATTTTTATATTCTTTTTAGTTGATAATCTGTAGAACTAATTCATTAAAGACAAAAATTAAAACATGAAATGTCACAAGGATTTCAAATAATCTTTGTTGCTTTATGATCTTAAATATTAAGTAGGAAGAAATCAGCCAGGAACTTATGAATTCACTTTTAATGAAGGTTAAAAAATCCTATGAATATTGGACACAGAATATTTTATTTATCCATATTCTACTCTGCATATAAGAAAGCATAAGCCTTTTCAGTACACTAAATATCATAATTCTACAGGTGTCCAGAATGCACCATGAAGTAAATCAGTTTGTCTGCTGGCTGGCATTTAGACTGTTTTGCCAAAAGCCAGCCAGTTTAACTGAATAATTCATGATGTTTTATGATGTGGAGTACTGTCCACAAAAGAGACAAACAGACTCATTTTTCTTATGTCCTGAAATTGGACTCAAAATGTGAGGTTAAAAAGAGAGGAAAATATGGTTTTACTCCTGCATTTAAATAAGCTTCTCACCTTGTGAGAAATGCACCATATGGCTACTAATGACCAGCTATGTACTGTGGTATAATTGCTCTGATGAAGATGTTGAGGAACTTGAAAGAATTAGAGTTTTCTAAGGAATGTTTTGTTAAAATTCAGAAGGTATATTGTAACGAAAAAAGTGACAGAAAACAGACCAACCTACTATTTTTGGGCCTGTCATCATACATAATTCCTATAAAGGAATACTTATAATGGTTTGTATTAAGCATTACTTGTGTTCCTAAAACTTTTCTGCAGAATACAGCAATGACATTTCTTGAGTAACAACCCGATTGTCAGTAATTATTTTTTTTAAATTCTATGGCAATTTGTTTTAACAAATGGAACTTTATTTTTTTTTTAAATCTGTTTTCATACTTCTGTATTACTAATACTTAAATGTGCTTTAACACATTAAAAGAAAGAAAATATATGAGAATGCTCTAAATAGATTACTGCAGACTTCTAGTTTCCCATTCCTTGTAAGATAAAATGATATAGACCAGAAAAATTCTAATTCAGAATGTCACTTTAAATTTTGAATGCAACTTCAGTTTTAGCGCTGTTCAAACTAGTGGGGATAAGTCTTTTCATTCCTGTAAAAAGCAACAGGGTAAAAGGAAATGCCCTCAAATTGCGCCAGGGCATGTTTAGATTGGATATTAGGAAAGATTTCTTCACCAAAAGGGTTACCAAAAATTAAAAGAGGCTGCCCAGGGAAGCGGTGGGGTCACCATACCTGGAGGTATTTAAAAGATATGTAGATAAGGCAGTTAAAGAAGTGATTTAGTGGTGAATTTGGCAATGATAAATTATTGGTTGGACTCCATGATCTTAGATGTCTTTTCCAACCTAAATGATTCTGTGATTCTACCACAGATGCTCTCAATTTGGTGGTATCTGCAAACTTGACCATTTTCAACTTGAACATCCACATAATTAATAAAGGTGTTAACAAGACAGCACACAGATATCTGCATTTCATGACCACACATAGTGCTCTGATTCCTCCTGCCTACTTATCAGATTCCATGTCTTTCTGTGCCTATATCTGAGGCAGATGTCCATTTGCTATTTTTTTGTCATTTCTGAGGTCCCTCTTCACATAACTCAGAGGCATTTGCTTTCTACTCTTGATTACTACCTCCTCACTTATCCCCCAGATTCCTGGTTTAGAAGAATTCTGTTACCATGTTGGCCAGACTGTTGACAAGGATGTTGTTAACAAGGATATTTACTGTTGACAAGGAAGTTCTTGCCCCAGTTTCTCAAGTGGATCCTGTCTATCCAATCTGGAGTCCTCAGTGCTCAGAGTGAATCTCATGCCCACAAAGCCAAATCCCTGTTGTTGGCACAAGCTGCTGAACTAGGTATTATCCAGCAAGATTCATCTACTTCCACCTAAGCTTTTCTTTGGTACCAGCAGGACTCAAGAGAGAACATCTGGGGGCTCAGGTCCTTCAATCCTAGAGGTTTGTAGTGATTCTTGGTGTGCTACAGCCCTTCCCTGGCAGAGAAATTTAGACAATCAAATGTAGAAAGTGTCTATACTGGCTATTTTCATATTGCAGATACCACAGAAAAGCTTTTAATAGGAAGTGATTGCTGAGACTTTCATTAGCAAGGGGATTTACTATGTGAATTTTTTGCCTTGTCTCGTCCATTTTTTCCTAGCTTCTTTAAAATTACTTAAGCTTATCATAAATTATTAGGTTGTTCAGGAAATACTGATTTCACATAGAGAAAGTCATAAAACAAAAAGCTGATTAAGGTTTAGCCTGGTTCAGCCTGATTTGCTGAAGCTGACAATACTAAAATGCATACTTTCATCTCAGTCTGAGTTTACCACCAAGCTATGAGGACATAGCATTTATGTAATCCAATACTGAATTTCTGTTTGCATCATGGAATTTGATTCCATGGAGAAAATATTAATACAGTTATGCAAAGGGGCTATTTAATTCCTTTGTGGAAGCATGAAATTCAAGATACATTAAAGTAATAAAACCTGTCTCTCTACAACTTGCCTCTAACAATCTGGTTAAGAAACCAGTGGTGTTATAGTATATGCAGTTGCTTCACTGGAAAATATGTGAAAAAACCCAACAACATTAGTAACAAATATTTCCTTGTAGCTTGAAAAATATAAAAAAAAGCTCATTAGTTTTCTCATGAGCACAATGAATGAAAATTACCTCATACTTGCAACTTATTGGACATAGAAGGAAATTTTTTTTGTTCTTATAACAGGAATTCTCACTTTAACTGATGATGCCTCTGAATAGCTATTATATTATCAGTAATATATTATGCCAGAAAATTGTTCAGATATTTTGGTTTTCAGTCACAAAATGCAGATGTTAGGCATAAGCATTATAATAAATAGAATAAATATTAAAATGAGTAAAGATAGCACTGTGCAAGTCCAATGAAATTGCTGTTTTCTCATGCAATCTGTAGTAATCCAACTCTCATTTAGAAGCTCAGCAATTTTTACATTCATCCCTTGTAGCTAATACCATCAGTGGTGTGTAAAAATAATAGCATTACTGTAGACTTCAGAAATAAATTGTTTAAATAGGATTTTGACATTCTTCTTACTCTTCCCAATTCTATTCTGTTTATGGGGCATGTCTGGCAAAGGTTAGATGAGATGTGTTTGGTTGAATGACTTCAGCTGTCTTTGCTGGTATTGTGGTCTGCAGCAGAAGAAGCAGCAGGGTGCGCTCTGCTGTGCTCAAGCAGGATGAGAGGCGAGCTGTGTGCTAGCCTGGACAATGCCAGGAGGGGCTGCAGTGTGCTGTACTTGGGGACTTGGCTGTATTTACTGCAATTTCTCTTGCCTCTTTCCCCAAGCTCCCTTGATTTTTTTCTTAATCCAAGCAACACTTCCGAAAATCAGTTAAGTGACATTTCAATCTACCCAATGACTCAGTTGACTAATACAATTCTCCCTATGCCACCTGACAAAATATAGTTTTATAAATCTGAGATATTTTAATCACTCATGACTAGCTGTGACAACAAAAAATCCTTGCCCCTGATGCCACCTGTTTTCTAACATACGTTAAGTGTTGATACTCCATTTAGACATTTAGGAGCTAAAACAGTATAACAGGACATGAAAAACACCTACATTTTTGGGTAAAAAACCCCAAGTTGTACAGGTAGAGCACATGCTACATCAGTGTTGAGCACCAGTGCTCATTACATTACTAACCGTAAGTGTAGGTGTAACTGTAAGTAGATGTTCTTGTTCTTCTACACTGGCACTGAGATTTGCTAGACATAGTTTAAATTCCTTTGCTCATGTTTAAATAACTCTTTGGAGAAATGGAAAATATGACTACTGCCAAGTTTTGAGTTACTGTTCATTCTGCCTCCTGCTCCGGAAGTGAGGTATCTGCTGTTGTCAAATATTTTGTTCCAGCATCATAATACCAGTACTGGTAACCCCAGCAGAATGATGACAGCTACAAGACACCCACATTTATCTCAGCTACCGTCATCTCAACTGCTGAAAGTAACTAATCAAAAGGAATTATGTTCTGTACTCTCATGTCCTATAAACTGTCAAATCCTAAAATCTTGAATTCTAAAGCATAATGTAGCAGCATGAATAAAGGCTGTAAGTGCTGCACGTGTACAGGTATAATTTGTATGTGAAGGACTTGAGCACAAAGTTAGCAAATATAAGTACTGTACCAACAGAAACAAATACTATATGTGATTTTGTTCTATTAGGGTGTGAAACCTTGTTCTTTGTTATACCTCAGTATTCATTGTGGAGCAAACCATAATTAATTTATTACAGAAGCAATCTCCAATGTTAAATCTGTAAAAAGACAAAATATGAAAAAACTTTAAAGTGATGTAGCTTTTAAAATTAAGCTAGTATTATTTTATGCACTGAGAGTTCTAGTTCATTTTGACTGATTAATGCTATAATTCATTGAGAGATTCTTATGATGACACAAACAATCAAACATGGTAGTGGTATAGTAGTAATCCATATTATTGCAAACCACAATCTGAGACAGTTACCCTGCATTGGAATCCAAGGGAAAATGATAACATTCCTGCAGCTGACAGCCATATACAGATCTTATCATTCTTCAAGAATACAACATTTATCTTCATATAGAAAAGAACATTACAGCTGCCTCTTCAATCAGGAAAGTCCTACAAATTGATCCAAACTTACAGAAGCCTCAAACCTTTAAATGCTATATTTTTGCATTATTTAGAATTTATAATAGCATTTTTTAGCCTAGTTTTTCATAACATGGAAATAAGTTATTTCATGGAATATGGTCAATAGTCTGATATTTGAGCCACAGCCCAAAAATATTCAGGAATTACTTTAAAAAGTGATGACCAGAAAACAACTCCTCATTATTCCTACCTATGAATTTTAGATTCCATAGATTTAAGAAAAGTTTCATGTATCCTACTGCACAGGAAATGGGATTTGCACACAGGGATCTCTTAATTACATGCATCCCTAAAAAGGAAGCTTTTCTGGATTGTAGGACATGTCCTGGCTTTGAAATTTTTGGTAATAAGTTACAGAAATGGTATGAAATGTAAGCTATTCTAATAATGCCTTAAGAGACTCATATTTTCTTACTTCATATGTAAAATTAAGATAGGCTTATAGGGATATGTGATTATATTACTTTGTTAATATGGACAGCAAACATAAAGCTAACTGTTGAGAAATTAAATCCCTTGGAAACACTTCACAGATCAACTTCTGTGAATTTCTTTCAAGCATAGCTTAAATGGAACCAAAAGAAAGTATTTGCATGTGCTGATTGACATAGGGATGGTCCTGGAGGAGTTTGTACTTGAGCATACAAATGTGAAATAAAATCAAATTAGCATGCTAAGGAAATTAACACTAATATAAATACATTCCTGAATAGTCCCAAATAACTAATCCCTGGGAAGAATAACTTAAATTCTGTTTTTATTTATGAAAATAGATTCTAATAGAGTTCCACTTGCTAAAAATGTTCAGAGCCTTAGGCTATGCCTAAAGGCAGAGACACTGTATGTGCTGAGAATCCAAACTATTTCAAGCATTTCTTCTTAAAGCTACCCTAAATGTGGCAAAATTTTAATACCATATAATGAGCTTGACATTCAATTCCATTAACTGCATACATAATGAACTCATTTCCTGTTTAAATTATTTGATAGATCTAATTAAATTACAATTTAAAATACTATTAATCTTTGCTAATCAGCAGCAGTGAATGAAGATACCTCAAAGGTAATAGGTTTTATATTCTCTTAAAAAGGTTCAAACTAAACTAAACCAACTTGTCCTAGCACTAATTCAGTAATGAACATAAAAGCACTTAGCACCTAAACATCTGGAAAAGGAGTACAAAAATGCAATAAGAATGAAGAATGAAACACCTATACATCTATAAAACTTGCATTTTACTCTAATAGAATTAAAAGAATATTCTTCTACAGATGCCAAAAATGTATAATCTAGATTAAAAAAAAAAAAATAAAAAAATAAAAACAAACAAAAAAAAAGTTTTACAGTGACAAGGAAGGACAATTTTTTAAGAATATAAATTTCCAAACTGAACCTTTTTCTGTCTTATCCCAGAATTAATTTTAATGTTTGGCTAATCCAAAAACTTTGCTTATTTTCTGTACAGATGATCAACAGAGAGTTGTTTAACATGTCACACACAAAACCCAAAGTAAATAAGCTGACAAAATAACTATTTTCTTCAGCTTGTATCAAACATAACAACATGCCATATTAGAGATATGAGGTCATAAGTAATTTTGTATAGAAGCTCAGATTTAGAGTCAATAATTTTACAAAGGCATTTAATAGATTGTGAGATTGTTTCTTTTCTTTTAAGTCAAAACACTCTAAAACAGTGGAATATTTTACCATCAGCAAAGTTGTAAACAATCTTTACCCCTACGAGTTTGAATTAAGACTCATGTTGTAACTAACAAATTGTCAGGTGTAGTAATTTTATTAAAGGTAAACGATTTTGTAAATAGGAAGTACACATTTTTGAGTGAATTTGCATGAAGTCACACTAGATGTAAAAGGCAGCCTCAATTACATTTGCAAGCACTCCATAATCACAACAAGTTTTCAGCTTGCAATAAATTAAAGTTTGTGTTACAGAAAAAAAGCAAAATGACAAGTAAAAAAAAAATTAAAATCATAATGGGGAAAGCAATCAGGTTAAGTGCTGGTCAGCAAAGTCAACTGATTATTCTACAATAAAAATAAACTTTCCAAAAGCAATCGACTACTGACATCAGATTAGAAAAAAGACCCGATACACTGACAACAATTCCCCACCCAACAGAAATTTCCTTTCCAAACAACAGTGAGTGATATTATTTCTTTATGTTATATGAATTGACTGATCATTGGTATGTTCTTTTTGCTTTTTGCATTCCTACAAAGGGGTATGGACATGAGAAAGAGTAAATTTTTAAAAAGTCAAGGACAACCTGAAGTTTAATAGTTTCACTTGGAGAAAACTGCAAAACTCTACAACTTGTTTAGTGTTAAGTTTGATAATAAACACAAAATACAGATGAACAGGAATCAGAATGCCCAAAGCCAGAAAACTGTGAAGCTGCAGCTTTTGCTGAGCTGGAACTGCGAGGTCTATATGCTGATGTCAATCCATTATTCTGAGCGGTAGAAAGAAAATTGTGAAAGCTGCAAAGAGATCTTACACTGCTGTGAAATCAGATGATAAACTAGCAGCTGAAATCTAGTGTCAATAAAAACAAAGTAATGCACATGGTAAAAATACAGCTCTAACTATAGATATACAGGAATGTACTCTAATTTAGCTATTATCATCTCAGAGAGAGATCAGGAAATCAAACCAGTAATGTTTCAAAGTAAACATCAAGCCAGGGCTCAGTAACTGTCAGAATTGGAAGCAGAATTATACAAGTTGCTAAGAAAAGAACAGAGAACAAAACAGGAAAAATAAAAGCACACCATTGCAAAGCTACATAAGCCCTAGTATCTACCTTGACAGTTTTAAAATTGAAAAGATGCAGTTGAAAGAAAAGTGTTCAGAGAAAAGAACAAATAAGGTCTTATTCTTGAAACACCTCATGAGGATATGTACACACGCACAAAATTATGAGCACCACAGGAAAAGTGAGCCATTGCTTACAAGAGACAATAAAAGAACAAAGGACTTAATGCAATATTTATTGACACAACAAACTCTGAAGACTTTAAAGAGACAACCAAGTGGCTGAAGGCCTAGCAGAGGATGCAGTGTCTTTACAGTAAGTTGTTTGAAAGTACCAGTGTCAAGAAAGTACTGCTAAATTCTTGCTGCCCTCATTAGTTTCCTTCTCTCCAGCACAACAGGAGAGATGTCATCTTCTAACTTTGCCTTCTGAGGCAATGCAATATGACCATTACTGGACACCCTTCAATCCTCACCAATAAGGCATCTGTGAACTTAGTTGTAAACTCCTGACAAGATCATTAGTCAGTAGTGTGACGGGGCAGAAGGATGAATAATAACAGATTTTAGTACTAAATTGATTATTATGGCGTTATCAGCAAGCAAACTGCTTACTCTGAAGCAGATGTGGGATGCCACTCCTCTCTCATTATGGCAGAACTGCAAATAGTTTTCTGTTAAATTACCTATTTCTCCATATCAGGTATTTAGTATCACATCTTCTATTTTACCCATCCTGACATTGAGCATACTTCTGTCTTCGCAACTCTAAACACGTCCACTCACCCTTTCTCATAAAGCTCAGGATCTATCCATAATTTTTAAACCAAAAAAATATACACATATCAATAGAGCATACACTGAGGATAAAAACAGGTCAAGAAGATGAATGTCTATGAAAACATTATCTTTACTGTTCTTGTCCTACTACACAAGCAATGAGGAACAGATTTATCCATATTTTAATTCACATTATATTTAGAAATATGATTAACTACTTTACAAGAAAAGAAGGGTACCCTAGTCTACCCAAGATAAATGGGAGAGAAAAGTAGCTGAAGAAGCCTCTGCAGAACAGTTACGTGCAAGAGAAAAGGTTTCCTCATCAAAATGTCGAAGATACTTTATCATTGAACACAAAAAAAGAAATGCAATTAAAAGTCCTACAACAATTTGGATGTCAAGTAACTCTGGATGGCAGGGTTATTTATCTTGTGTTTTAGGTGATGGCTGGTATTTCCAAGTTCTTTTTGTAAGAGGATGAATAACCGATGAATATCTGTTAATGGGTTTCTGAGAAAAGTGCTGAAGATTGAGGAATTGAGCAACATGACCAAGTCAACTCGTTAACTAATGTCTTCCTTTAGGAGTTTAATTAATCAATCTGATTAAAGCATTCATTTTTGGTAAAAACAAACACTATTTCTCTTATACTAAAAAATTAAAAAGCAGGTCAGAGGAAAGCGAAAGTAAGGGTACATTCAGAAATATATAGCAATATTAACTTCTCCTGTTTCACCTTCCTAATTCAGGTTCTACCATCCCTCACAAATATGAGAACAAAATGGTCTTCTGTTTCTATCTTCAGGAGAATCTATACCTGTTCTTTTTATTTCAGCTAAATTCAGAGCTAATTACAGCTTTTACTCACTTGGAAAGGCATGCTATTACCACTGCAATTATTCAGTTCCTCTGTATTGCCTTTTGATTCACCTCATTAGCCAACCTCTAATTTTACTTAACCAGGCCACTATGTTTAGCTTCTTGTCCTTGACTCCACCCTCTCCTCTTTCTATATGTCCCTCTATGTCTTCTTCCTTTCTTCTACACTCCTGCTTCTTTTTATAAATCCAGCATACAACAACACTACTAAAATAACAAAAGAAAAAGAAAAAACAACCAACCAACCAAAAACCGACAAAAACAAAGCAAACCCCAAAAATTAAACATCATGAAAATACCCCAGTCTAGAGTAATATCCTAAAAATAATATAGGTACATATATAAACAGCAAAAAAAAAGTTTTTTTCAAAAATTTTGTTAAAATGCTGATAGGACTTCCTCTACTCTGTGTTGACTTCCTCTGGCCCTTCACTCTTCCTTCTCTTACATGTGCTTGTCTGCACTCCCACACTTCTCAGGGTCTTTTCCATGGTTGTATCCTGTTCACACCCTTTCGCTTCAGAATCTTTCTATAACAATGGATCTACCAGCTCTCAGCACAACTTTATTCCTCTACACCCTACAGAAATTAACAAAATGGAACGATCATGGGACAAGACTTTGGTCTCATATTTTCTCCAGTAAGTTTTGGCACTTTCCCCATTTTATTTCTATTTAATTTTCCAGGAAGGGAATTAACTCTTATTTTGAGTTTTTAAAGCATGCAGCACAGTAAAGGATGGTGATTATCCTTGCACACTACCATGACAGCCATGAGAAACAACAACAAGAATCTTGCCAATCATCTTTTATAGATGCATCATTTTTCTTTCTAATCGTAATAATTTTAATTGGCCTAAAAAGTCAAAGTCTTTGACACGAGCCCGATCTCATTTTGCTACAGAGGATGTGATATACTCTTGGTGATGAAAGAATATAACAATGGTAAAGTAAGTTATGAACACATCATTATTCTTCCTAAAATGCCTCAAAAAAACCATTATAAATAGGATATTGAACAATCTCAGAGACTTTTTTATTTCAGTAAGGATATGGAAAGTGTTATTTTCTTTTTATGTTAATGAATCCAGCAGCAACAGCCAATTTTCAGAAAAGATCTTTATTCATGATTATATCTGCAACTCTACTACTGAATGTCTACCAGAAAATGGTAACTATGCAATCAATACCTGAAACAGGTATCAGTACTGCCCTACTGACATCAGTGATTAAATACTTTGGTACATAAAGAATCTTTAAAAAAATATGTAAAGACCAAACCCACAAAAATTTTGTTTCCCTAGATACTGATAATCTTACAGAAAACAAGAAAGGCCTTCAGAGGTAGTTATGCCTTATTTTTCTCAAAATCTCTATGACTATTCTTAATGCAGCTCTTATAAGCTACTGGTTATCTCTCCTTACTCAGCCGCTGTGCCTCTGCAGCATAATGAAATTCTGGTGTGATGATAGCACATTCTATTAATGAAAGTATTATGGACACAGATGGCTATCAAGGCTGCAGATTGCTGAACACCCAGACCATAGATGATTTTCTAGCTGATATCATACAGTATTTAGAGTCAACAAATCTGGGACACAAATAACTTTGTAGAAAGCATACTCTAGTACTCAGTGGAAGCTTTTTCTGTTCAAATCAGGGCATGCAAAGGATATGGAAAAAAGAGGGAGAGGGTAAGGAGAGGGAAAAGAGTGCCTACATTATTTCCATTCTCATGAATAAATATTTTTTTCAATTGGAAAAATCTTTTGAAAACCATTTAAGTGGATTCAGATTTACATCTGGAAAGGAAAAAGTAAATGACTTTAAAAAAATCTGCTAACAATCCAACCGTTAAATATATTTGAGCATACTTACTGATATTCTCAACATTTTCTCAAACATCACTTTCACAGACATCACAAGAAAATTACACTGCTTTAATTTCAATCTTTACCTCTTTCTTTTTCTTTATGCTTATCACATGTATATATAGACTCTGATGAATTTTCATAATTGATAGCCTGTGCATATTGTGTTATCATACACAACTTTTCTATAATTTTTCATTTACATTCAAATATCTTATTCCGCTGTTTTTCAGTACAGAAAATCTTGACATTTTATGTTATGGGAAAATAAAAAGCAACATGTTATACATGAAAAATACTATATGGAGGCACAGTATTTTAGTAACTGAAAATTTGAATCTTGAATATTGTGCAAATTAACATTTAAGTGAAGTTCCATAATTTTGAAGAAGACTCCAAAACTACGTTGAAACTAATGTTGAATGTTGAAAGTAACAGCGGCACTCTAATAGGATGTCACACCTCTAAATCTCATCATATTATGATATGAGTTCAAAGATCAAAGGAACACTATTTTTCATTGTTTTTATAGGCATACTCAATGCAATAAAAATTAAAATAAAATAAATAGAACCAAGACTTTATTTTAACAGTCCACAATAAAATAAGGAAAATAAATTCAGAGTACAGAAAAAGTCCAATGCAAACCAAGAAGCAATTATTCTTTCTCATAAAATTTTCTATTCCAAATGAAATCCTGCAGTAGATTATTAGCAGACTACAGTGAAAAGTACACTATTTAAACCATTTGTTATATAAAATCCTAGAAAAAAGGAAACCATTTATACAAAGAATTTCAAATTACTCTTACATGAAACTGAGCATCTTCTTCAAATTTCTCTTACGGGAAACTTGTCGCTGCACTGATCCCATTATTTTTTTATTATATCTAGCTATCCAAAAGAGTACTGATCCGGTAAATTCAAATTCAAGGAAACAGGTTCATTAGCCTCAATAGCATTCTTAATTTGACTAAGAGGTTAAAGTATGTGAACCTTAAATTATAAGAATATCAAGATAGGAATCATGTCTCTCTGTCTGGGTAGGCTATTTTATTAATTCCATAATAGGATCTAGACTCATGCTCATGTTCCAGATATAGTCATCAACATCTGAAAGAGAAGCAAAACCTATTTCAAGTACAGAAACCTTTCCATAATCTTTATTTGCACGCAGAACACAATGTCATTTTAGAATTTCCTACACAAAGAACTGGCACCACTTAATTCATAATAAATTAGTTTAGCCATTGTAATAGATGGATGGGCTCTTACAATGGTTTAAACTTGACTTGAGTCCTCTGGCTTGTCCTGGATACTACTCTCATGGGTATAATCACAGCTTAGGACAATTACAATTGCTAGATAACTTTGTACAACAGTGAGGCTTTTAACTTGCAAAGTCATCCTTGACCAGAAAATATTGGAGCAGAAGCACTAAATGTTGGGAAAGAATTTTGTGGTTTTGCCTGTCAGCTTCTGAGTGATTTTCTATTTTCTATATATTTATAGATAAACTATACATATATATATAAGATATATAGTTATATGTATAAATAATATATATATGGTTATATACATAGCTATAAGATAGAGCTAAATATGACAAACACCATACAATTGCCAAAAAATAAATCTATGCTATGCACAGTACCTACAGAGCTGAAGGCAACATGTTACTCAGCATACGTACTTTGTTTACAGAAACATTAAACAAAGGGTTCTAAAGTGTGCAGAGGGATTCAAAATTAGCTGTTCTAAGGTTACCTTAAAGAACAAGAGGCAGGGTAAATTCTGTGAAAGGAGGGGCATGCACTGTTCCACATCACATCCCCTGAGCCTCTTGCCCAGTTCAGAATGACCATCAGCCACTGGCACACCAGAGGCCCCACTGGAGGGGACAGCCCCAGGAGACCAAAGAGTTGCAGAAAGGTACACGTGGGCAAGGCCCAGCATTTGGATTTTACACTAGCTATAATTGCACTGAAATTCAAGTGGTGATTATTAATCTTTGTCACTCCCATCCTCCTCTCTGTTCTCCAAATTTCCTCCTCTCAAAATCTGGGTAACTGAAGTTGGATGGGTTAGCGGTTACTAAGTCAATGTCATGCAAAATGCTTTCTTTCAATTGAGTATTTGCTTTCAAATTTGCCAAGTACCCTTATTTTTGAAAGTTTAACAGTAAAAGTTTGTTGTGCAACCTCCTGAGAATGTCACGTTTCTCCTGTGCCCCTGCCTCGGGGTATAAAAAAAATGAAGATTCTTTAAGAAACTCAACGAGCAAGTCTAAGGCTTAACACCAACAAATACAGATAACACCATTCATATCACTGGTAAAGGAAGACAACGCTAACTCAGCACTTTTTAGTGTAGGATGGTGAAATCACGAAAAATAAAGTGTGATGTGACTTCAAATTAACAGAGGTCAGGTACTTAAAATATTCACACAGACCAAGATTTCCACTTCTGACATGTGACAAATGCAAAATTGCAAAACCCAGTTCATTAGCATAAGGAGTCTAAGAACTGCTCTTCAGGAAATCTGGTACTAAAAGCCCCGCAGTGTTTTCTATCATTGAAGTCCCACCAAGGTTTTTTAAACCCAAATGTCCTCCTGCCCCAAGATTGTGAGGCAGCTTATCTGCCTGCTGCCCACCACTTCAACAAGGAGCTTCTAACATTCACATAGTAATTACTAAGCAGGCTGCCTGAATTTGAAAATATAGAATCTATACAAAAATACAGATTCAAAGAGACAGACATCTGTGGGAGTTTCTGAACTTCTCTGAGATGAAATGCATAGAGAAAAACCTTGATATTATCAGCTAAAACATGATATGTTCCCGATCCAGTTTCACAAAGTCAGATCACAATAAAATTGGGTTCCAGGCACTTTGTGGATAGTATGATTTGTCTTCTGAAGGAAGATTAAACTTCAGCTGGGAACAAATTGCTCTTCAGACACGCAACAGGTCCTTCTAGAGAGGTCCCATCAGGTATCACCCCACATAAACACAATAAACCAGGAGGAGCCCATGTCAGTGTGCATGGCCACATGACACTGATTCTTTTATTCCTGGTTCATTTATATTTTGGCCAGGGCTATGCTGGGACCTACACTCAGCACTGCAGACTTCTTTTCCATGTTCCAAGGCTGGCATTTCCCTTGGCTTTATATTTATATATAATAATTAGACTTCCAAAACTTACATCAAAATTCTGATTAAAGGCTGTTAAAGCAAGAGTGTCAATATTGCATCTAGGGAAACTACTTACTTTTAAAAAGCTGCTCAGAATTCCTCAATATTCTTAGCAAGCCCTCAATTTTTTACCCTTAACAAAATTAAGATTTCAGTAATACATGCAAAGCTGAAGAAATTTAGAACATGCTTGCTGCTCTGGGCATAAGACACCTATCCTTTTCTTGAATTATTTTAATCTGCATTACATGTACCCCAGACAGTAAGCTTTAAATATACAATTAAAAAAAAAAAAAAAAAAAAAAAAAATAAAAAAAAAAAAAAAAAAAAAAAAATAAAAAAAAAAAATAAAAACGAACCAACCAAAAAACTAATTAAAAAACCCAACAACAACAAAAAACCACTATTATTCTCAATATCAGGACTGAGTCTTCCAATTTTTTAGGGAGTTACATGATATAATTGGAGCAAAAACAGGTGATTGTTTCTATTGGCTGTTGTTATTGTAATACCGCTAATAGTGCACCAAAAAATTCCAGTACAACTGAATAAAAAAAAAACAACCAAAAAAAACCAAAACACTAATACACCTTTCCTTCTTAAAAAAATAAAAAATCAAACTCCAAATCAGTTCTAATTTTTTTATCTGAAACACTACTTTTTTTTTTTCCTATCCCAAATAAGAATTTATTTGTCCGTTGTGACATACAGTCTAGACTGGTACATCTTACTTCATATTCTGTTGGGGCTGAACCTTGCCCTCTCAAAAGGAATGACCAAGGGTGGAAGTTCTCTGTGTCTGCTTTTCTCAGAAGGATGCTAGATGTACCCCTGAAACTCTCAAAAGACATACTTTGAAACAAGTGGATAGAAATTCTACTTTTCCACTTCCACCTCATCTGAGAGTACAAAGAAGCTGTGAGGGCTTTCCTCCTTATCCTACTCCCTGTAATCTGGATAATTAACAAAAAGAAGCAGCTACATATCCTTATTGCCTTGTAGCACCAATGGTGTCTATCATTAGACTACTGGTTTATGAAGTACCTTGCGTGTCTGTGACACTGTAAAATAACACAACAGCAAAGCATAAGCAAAACAAGTTAGAGAAATAAAAAATAAAGTCATATTACAGTTTATTTCTGATATGAAAATGTCAGTTTTTATGAGACAAATATTTTTTCTTCTTCCAATATGACCTCATCCCATAACTGCAGGGGAAGCACAACTCCTTTGTATCACCATAAATATGTAGCTTTCTAAGGTTCTGCCTTCAGTAAAGATATTTTCCCTGAATCAGCACTGTGCAGAGTATTCTGAAGAGATATACAAAAACGCCTAGCACTAGCTACTCTGTCTCAGGTGCTGGGTATAGTAGTGTTATTAATGTTGTCACTAATTTAGCAATCAATTTTAAAATTTTCTAGGACTCTTCTGACACATCATCTATCATCACAGATATTAAACCTAAGTTAAGTTAAAAATAAAGTGGTACATACCTTTAAAATGCCATTTCTAACTATGTTATAGCCTTTATTGATTCACTTTTATTAAATACTATTTTTTTTGTTGTTGATAGCTCTTTATGCTTAATGGGATTACTGGTGGGGGGAAATATTCTTTGACCATGCTACTTCCATACAGTGTCTGAAATGTCATTTAGCTATAGTTATGCCTCACCCATTGATGGCATGGCCATTTACAAAGGTTCACCTCTATATTCTCTTATACTCACTGGAGACAAACATGTTGCCTGACAGAAGCCCACATTCACACATGAATAAATTTGAAAGTTTCTCATTTCCCACTCTTCTGGGGATAACTGGAAGGTAGGATGAAAACCAGAAGGGGTAATAGAAGCATGTCACATTTTTTTCTTTAAACTGCCTCTAATCAGTGAAGACAGTGGCTTTTCCAGAAGGCAATCTGAGCAGCCGATGGCCTGAAATGTTTACACATATTACATTCAAGCAGAAAACCTATCTGCTAGTCATCCTATGTTCTCCTTAATGCCATAAAAAGAAAAAGAGAGAAACTTTCAGAAGTGATTCCAATATTGGCACTACATGATCTCAGCCCCCTGTCTGCAGAGGGAGATGTAGAGGGTGCCTAGAGTGACCAAACTCCTGAATTTAGGAATGTCATGTTGACCTATTGCCTGAAGTTAGGTAATGAATCAGATTGCAATCAGACTGCTGTGGTTGTTGATAGTGCCCTGTCGCAAGATATCAAGCACAGAGAACTCTACCCAGTGATTCAGTGCATGTTTATGCTAATGCATAATATGTTCTCTAGTTATTTTGTCCAGTTCAATTTAAAATGTCTGTAGTAATTAGGCTTCTAGTCACTTCCTCAGAAAATAGTTCCACAATCTAATGTCACATAACCTCTAACCATTTTTCTGTGCTGAAACTGCCATCAGAGCACATAGATGAAAGAGGATTAGACTACATGGGTGACTGCATAGGAATGTCAAAGAAGTAAAGGAAACGAAGCTGTTAGCACTGATGAACTAATGCATCCAATCAAACACCAGGAGGCTGAAGGTGTTGTCTTTCAGATGAAATGTGAAAGCAAGGCACTAAGCATTAGAGGCAATTAAAGTTCTCTCAGCACTCTTTGCACAGTATCAGAGCTAACCCCTGGTTCCTGGCCACCTTCCAAATCACATAATTCTGCTTTCCTAAATATTTCCCTGCCTTATAATTTAAAAAAGCAGCCATCTCTTGACTTGAAATAGTATATTGATGCCAGGTTTAACCTCAAAGTAGGATGTTTATAAGTGAAAAGTATTTCCAGGTCTTTGTTATAGGTAAAAAAAGTATTTTATTTTCAATGGCATTTTATTTGCTCTTATCCTGGCATTATTTCCCTTACCACCAACCTATACTGTGCCTCACTTGTAAGCTGTGGTCAGTATTCACTCCCTGCTACTTGACTGCAATGAATGAACTGTTATGTGTAAAAGATCAGCATTCATGCAAAATCCTGGTCTGCATCTTTATGTCAGGTCCAGTCATAGAATCATTGAATATCTCAAGCTGGAAGGGACCCATAAGGATCATCAAGTCCAGTCCCTGCTCCTCTCAGGACTAACTGAGAGAAAACCATATGACCAAGGACCAAGTATGCTTCATATGGATCACACCTCTAACATTAAAAAGAAAAGAAATGTAGTTACAGTGAGTGATTCCCCTCTGAGGGGAACAGAGGGGCCCCTGCTGCCTCCCTGGGGCCAGGGTATGGGATATTACCAAGAGACTCTCTGGGCTGATCCAGACTTCTGATTATTACCCTCTGCTGATGCTCCAGGCTGGCAGTGATGAGAGTGGAGAGAGGAGCATCAGGGCAATTAAAAAGGACTTTATGGCTCTGGGTCAAGTGATTGATAGGGCAGGAGCACATGTAGTGTTCTGCTCAGTCCCTTTGGTGGCAGACAAAAAGAGGTGAAAGGACTAGGAGAGTCAATGACCCTTGGCTCAAGGGTTGGTGTCATCAGCAGAATTTTGGGTTCTTTGATCATGGGGCAACTTTTCAGCACCTGGCCTGCTGGAACTGAATGGGCTCCATCTCTGTTAAGGGCAAAGGTTTGTAGGTCATGAGCTGGCAAAACTCATCGAGAGGACTTTAAACCAGGTTTGAAGGGGGAAGGGGATGCAGCTGGGCTGTCTGGAAGCAGGCCCAAGGGTGGTAAGCCCGAGTTAGGGGTGATACCCTGGCCATCCTGTAAGTTCTGCATGATGACACTCAGTACAAACTGTTCCATTACCTTACAGGTAGTGAGGTCAGGCTAACTGACCTATAGTTACCAGGCTCCTCCTTTCTGCCCTTTTTGTGAATAGGCATCACATTGACCAGGTTTTTTGCTTTTTTGGGGGATTTTTTTGTTTTTTTTGTTTTTTGTGCGATATTATTGAGACAAAAAATTTCACTCAACTTCTTTTTGGAATGTCACATATTTTCCTTAGTTTGGAGCTGAAAGAAAAGTAACTGGAATTAAACTTCCTGGGCATTTCCAAATGAAAAATGACCTGGAAGGTGGAAATTGTCAGACTGTGTCTGTACCATGAATAGGAAAGGGAAGCTCATGAGTAACACAAAAAAATTTACTTTTATATCAGTAACTAGGAAAATCTGAAGTTCTGATGGAATTCTGTAGAGGTAGTTGAAAGAAAACGAAGCCTGGTACGTGCTCTGGTGCATCTACAAGTACAGATACATTTGTGACTGTGGAGTTAGGATGAGGAAAGGAAAAACAGAATTATTATTTTTTCAAGCCTCATTGAAAAATAAGTTTCGTATGCATACTAGTTTTCCTTTAGAGACATTTCTTAAATGCAACAAAGTAAAATGTATAATAATTACAGTGAAGAAAGAATTGAAGTATCTGCAATAAAGGTATGATAAAATAACATAAATATTACAATAACAAACATATTAAATATTCTAAATGTAAAAGCAAAAATTCTCATTTCTTAAAGTAATTCCAGTTTTCTGTTCCTTTTTTTTGCTCCCTGCAATATGTCTAAGATTTGTTTGAATGATGAAGTTCTCCAGTTATTAAGCAGTTTTGTTTGAAGTGCATGCCCTAGGATTCTATTAATGATCTTTTCTGACCCCTAGACCTCCCAAGAGAGTCCCAGAGATAGTAAGAAGAGCAGGGAATTATTGATTGAAACTAATGTGGCTTCCTTGTAGATCCTGAGTGTCTGTGTTAAACAAAATCAATCAATGCCAACTGAAAAGCATGTTAATCATAATGTATGAACAACTTATATACACTAACATACTATAGAAACCAATATTGCTACAATGCTTGCAAAAGAAATTAAATATTACTAAAACTTTAAAAAGTGAAAAACAAACATAAAACCCAATCAAGCCATACTTTGATTTGCAACAAAAGTTGTCTGAACACTTTGAATTCAGTTACATGACCTACAACTGTGCAAATTTAAGATTTTTGAACATTGGGATTGCTCTCAGCATTTCTCATAGCAATTAGTGGACACAGAAGTAACTGGTACTCAAATCCAGAGCATAAGAATCTTCTAATTACAGAATTCAGGGAAGCAAATTAATGATTGCCATTCTCAGGCAAATAAACTAATTCTCTCATGCCACTTTTCCTCTCATCAACTGTTCCTCTTTTCTGAACAAAACTGTTGTTTATTTTTTTACTATAAATTTGTATTGGACATAAGTACTGGAATTATGAAACATTTAGAAGTTCTTCGCACACTTCTCAGGGTACTATCCTTGTATTCCAAGAAAGGCTTTGGAATTACAAATCTTATTTTCAGATTTATACAATGCTTGTGAAAGAAAACAAATCATAGGTACATCTGTACGTAAACTTTTATCAAAGACTTTACATCACTTCCTTTAAAACAAATTTAAATTAGCAAAGGTACTGTACAAAACCAAAGAATAAGTGCTATCTTCCAATCTCTCACTGGTTCCAGCTTAAAAACTGATGAAGCTTAACTGACACAGGGAAATTACACTGGTGATAAACCAGATGCTATGCTGAAATAAAATATCTTATCAAACTAATGCAACTGAGGTCATTGCTATGGAATTTGATCTCAAAAATGGGACTAGGGAACACCAGTTGCAAATAAAAATAATATAATGAAAAGTGCAGGCAAACCACTGTCATAATACCACAAACCCTACAATCATGAATAAAAATTACATCATAACCAAACATACCAAATATACATTATGCCTCTGTGGGTGTAGAAATGAAGCAATCAACGCTAAATCAAGCTTTAAATCAGGGTGAATACTGATGTCATTTTTTTAGAATACATTAGCAATCTGCCATAGCTAAAGACTGCTAGAAAAAAATACAAATTAAATCAACCCTCTCCATCACATGGAAATATTTCAAGAAAATGTCTGTTTTCCATGTACAGCTCAGACCGAGTTCTGAACACTATGTTTCCATTCCTAAGAATTCCAGTTTTATCTATCTGGCATTCACTGTGTTTCTTTACTTGGGAAAAGACCTTTGGTGATGCAGCACTGGAAAGCAGAGTGGATTTTGATAATCAACTCAGGACTTACTCTAAAAGCTATGTTGACAAGTACAATCTCACCCAAAGTTAGTAAGGTTTAAGAGCCCTGAAATTGTCTACTCCCTTTGCTGCAAGAATTGACACTTGCATTTCAAAGCTCCAGGAAATATACTGCACAATTGAATATATTCTATGGTACTTCTGCCCACTGACCCTTGTACAAATGGTAGCCAGGTACAACACAATGCATTTTAAGGCTGTAAAAATTAGCAGCTTTCATACTGAATTCTTAAACCACTCTCTTGCCAGAAGATGCAACAAAACTGTTAGCTAGTATTTGCTCACTATTGGGTTAGCAGGTCTCATTTACTATACCTGCTTCCTTCACATATGACTTTGCATTAAAGATCTAGGGTCTACCTTCACTTAAGAAATAATCTGTTAAAAATCAAGACTATATAAAGAATAAAATGAAAATAACTACTTTTTTGACTTTTTTTTTCTTTCTTTTTGCTGGCAAAAATGAAATGTGAAATAGCAGCTATATATTTAACTTACATCAACTATAATATAAAGAAAAAAATGCAAAAACATATTCTACATTCTATTTAAGAAAGATCATAGAAGGATTTATTTGTTTGTTTGAAAATTTGGATTATTTATTGTAAAAAAAAAAAAAAAAAAAAGCAAGCCAGCAATTCTGTTTGGTTGTATTCCTACACCAGCAGTTTTTGACAATATTGTAGAAAAAACCAGCTTTTCCCTCCATAATTTTATATAGTGTTCATGTCATGTTCAGAATACAACATTAGGAAGTTGTGTTTGAAAAAAATTTATTCTAGAGATGTGTACAAAAATATAGAAGAATTAAATGTTCATTCTTTAAACTATGAACCTGATAAATTCATAGATGGATACCTGTCAGTCAGTGGTCAATTTATCTGCCAGATTTACTTGCAAGCAGATTAGAGACAAGATGAAGTGCTTGTTTATTCTTTCCTATATAATTGTATTGATGATATGTAAAATTATTTTTTTTAAATTTCATTCATGACAAAAACCTACAGATCAAATGTTTGACTTTGGCCTCATTTTATCTGGAAACTTGATATACAGTTCTAGGGATTAATAGCCTTTTTGCACTCTGATGTAAAACATTCCCAACAGCGCTAAGGAAAATAAAGTAGCACGTCCTACATATCTTGTACTTACTCTTAGCAAAGGGCTCAGCATCCTAACTGTAAACTTTTCACAAAATTATGAAGAACCATGTTATTTTATCTTAATATGTCACAGAATCAAAGAATATCATCTTGGAAGGACACCTCAAGGATCATCTGGTCCAACCTGTTTAGGCAAAAATGCCAATCTAGACAAAATGGCCCAGCACCTGTTCAACTCAATCCTAAATGGACAATACCAGGGAATTCAGCAGTTCCCTGAGGTGTTTCGAAGGCTGATTTTTCTCATTTTGAAATATTATCATTTTGTGTCTAATTGGAATATCCCCAGGAGAAACTTGTACCCATTACCCCACATCTTTTCCATGTGGCTCCTTGTCAGCCTTAAAAAAATAATTATGGTATTTAGACACACAATTTAAAAGAAAGCTTTCTTTTCAACTGATGAACTTCCCAGTTAATACCAAATTAATTCAAAGCTTCCATATTTTGGAAACAAGCTAATGTAATAATTGAAAGGTGAGGTGCAGTCATGTCTTCTTAGTGACGTGTATATTCCAGCTAAGACACTCATAGGTTTATCAAGGCAAGGCAGACAAAAAGTGTGTAACAGAGAGTGATACATCTGACTTATCTCAGATGAGATAAATTACTCTGAGAAGGTGCCTTTTGCTCCTTATTGGGCATAAAGGAAAAGTGGAGTCACTAGCAGCTACCTTTGGATACCCAAATTACAGTGAATCAATCTAACCATAGGCCAAAACTGACTGAGGACAAATTACAGTAATTTCACGACTATAAGGCGCACCCATTTGACTAAAATTTTCCCCCAAACCCGGAAGTGCGCCTTATAGTCCGGTGCGTCTTATCTGATGTAAAAAGTTGTGACATTTGCCACCCTGGAAGTGTGAGCTGTGAGCTGTGGGGGGAGCCGGCAGTGCCATGGCAGCCGGCTGGAAGCGAGCCTGGGGACCCATGGCTGTCGGGCTGAATCGGGGCCTCGGCCAGCAACCGCGCAGGGGGAGCTGGGGGCGGAGCCTCGCTGCAAAAAAAAAAGTGCGCCCTATAGTCCGGTGTGCCTTATATGATCTACAAAGTTGCAAATTTTGCCGACTCCTGAGGGGTGCGCCTTATAGTCCGGTGCACCTTATGGTCATGAAATTACTGTATGTTTTGTTCCCATTAGCTGGTGCAAAAATCCTTTTCTCTTTCTTGGAACTTTGTTGTTTTAAAATAGGAAATATATGTTGAATATTTTAATTGGTAGTAAGCATTTTTTTCCTGAAGTTGCAACTATAAATGACAAAATAAAATCATTCCTTTCTTAAGCAATTACATATTATGGTCTTACAATAAAACATGAAAGGAGAACTACTGGATATAGTATTATATTATGAAAGAGACAGCTAAGAAACTATCTTACGGAGTACTAAAAACACTGAAAGAAAAATGCAAAAATAGAATGTGCATGATGTTCTATATTTAGCTTTGTGGGTTGGCTCTGAAATCTCCTTTTGAGCTGTCTTCTTTGATAATCATTGGTACAGCCAAATTCTGAGGCAACAGTAGGGTGTTCTCCACAATATTTTTATCTGAGGACTCAAGCCAGCTAGTATTCAAAGCTAATCCATGAATTTATTATAGTTATATACATAAACATTTTTTTTTAAATTTTGTTAATGAAGACTAGATCAAAACATATAATTTTACACCATCATTTTCCATATGTCTCCAATTTAATTTTTAATATTAATGCTTGCTAAAAGCCTTGCAAGGCAGACCTCTCTTGAAGACTCTTCCACTGTGAATGTAACAGGGAATTTCATTTATCTCAAAAATTATTTCAAAATGAAACATTTTCATACCTCCCTGTATGTAAGCAGTTTCCCCAGCTACATGCTATCAGTGCATCTGCAGTGAATCATACAGAATACCATTTTTAAGAGAGAATAAATACTGGACATGTGCTGTACATTCAGATACTGCATTCCAATTACAGCATCAGTGCTTTCTTCAACAGCGTTAAATATCACACAGGAGCAGTCATATTAGCCTCCCAGTGGCATAAGACCTTTGAGACTTGCTTGCTGCATTTTTAAAATATTTTAAGGAATAAAAAGTAGGGGGGAAAAAGGCCATTTCACTGCAGATTCTGTAATCACATGCAAAATACAACAGCACCATGCCTTTAACATTCAACTGCACATCAAGTTAAAACAAAAGTGAATTTTCCAATGGAAAAAAAAAATATATAATTGGAATATCTATACTATTAGTCAGTATTGCCCTTATGGTGAATTTCAATGCTATTGCCATTGTTAGCTGGGAAAACATGAAATTTTTTTCTATAGAGTTTTTTTTTGTTTTGTTTTGGGGTTTTTTTGTAATTTTTTTTTTTTTTTAAATGAGACACCGCTCTCGTGTTGGCAGAAACTGATTGAATAGATTTTTGCTTCTTACCATCAACACACGCTGGCCTTGCTCGTGTTGTACCGGCAATCTGTCCTTTTTTACATGCACAGCGAGCTGTTTGTCGGGCTATAGTCCTTCGGGGCTGACTGCTATCTCTGTCCAATGTAACAATCTCACATGTACCTGCAGCCAGCTGACCTGGAAAAAAACCAGCAACAGGTACCAGAGTCACTGAATGCACCACAGGCAATCTATTACTGCTGAACAGAGCCACGGCCCTAAGTCACAAACAAATGGGCAGCCAGCTGATGGATATAATAAAACTGAGAGGACATACAATTTTTCTTTGTGGTGGACATATGAAAACCCTGCAAACTGGTTCTGTCAGAAAATGATTATTGTTCTGCAAAAGACAGAGAGTTAAGGTTGCACAGGTTACTTTTACTTATGTTGGCTAAGTAAAGGAACAATCTTTTATGGCAATGAAATTTAAATGGTATGCTCTTTACATATTTTCAGAAAAGAAATTATAAAGTATATGGCAAATAAAAACTTCCCCAAATTGCCTTGAATACAGTGAAGTCTTAACCACTTTGTGTGTTCCTTTTGAAGAAAAAATCCTTTCAAAGCTTGCCCACATTTGCCAAACTGTCAGGCCTTTGGCTCTTGCTTCATCTAAACTGAAAGGTAATTAATTCCCTTCCTGACTCATATTTGATATAGCTGCAATTCTGCTATTTTCCTTTTTTTTTCTTTTACTAAATTTACGATGTAGCTGTCAAATGGCTTAAATGACACCACACCCTTAGCTCAGTAATTACTTTTTATTGACTTCTCCAATATAGGTAGCTTTTCCTAAATACTAAAGAAATCCACGCCACCTAATTCTGAATTTGGACTATGCTGTGAGAAGCAAACCAAAAAGTTAAAAAAAAAAAAAAAAAAAATTATGAAGAAGGTTAGTTTGAAGTTAATGTTATACTTTTAAAGCAATGCACTTCTTCTGGTACAACCAATAGTAGGCTAGTAGTATACCAAAATACCACCTTTTACAGTCAGGAAAGATGCATTATTGTATTTCAACGTGTAGAAAGATGGAAAAATACCAACTACCACTTTGTAGCATAATTTCTAGGATTTATAGTGCAGTAGTAAACATGTGCAACACTATTTGCAAATCACTAGCCCTCCATTTTGTTATTAAAAAAAAAAATGTTCAATGCTGTTTTTGAAAAAAAACCAGTTTAAATAATATTCACAGTAAATAATTTTTAAGCTCTTGAGATAAAAAGAGAGAAAAGTAATAATTATATAATAACATCAAAACTAAAAAAAAATCAAAGCAAACCAACCTGAGTTATATCTGAACAACCTTTAAGTCAAAGGTACAATGCTATTTTTCTATGCCCCCCTTCTTTTTTTTTTTTCTTCCAGAATACAAGTTTACCCAAGTAAATTGGGCACAGGTCTATTCTCAGAAGCAGTTAAGATGCTTTCTGTGTGGAACAGTAAACTATTGTAGACCGTCACCAGCATTGTGTCTTGTTCACTGCTAAGGAACCTAAATTTCATGTTTCTGTGACTATTACATTGCAGTGAATTATAAAATGGCCAAAAATAAAGATCTCAAGGATGGGTATGGTAGTAAAAACTCATGTAAATATATGACATATGTAAATAATATACATTAGGCACTTTTAAACACATATATTATATTCACAACAGTGAACATTATCACAACAGTGTTTAATGGATACTGGCAACTAGACCTAACTAGGCTTAAGAGCTATGGTCCGTCCTGTGTTTCTACTCTTTTCCACCAAGCCTGTTAATAAAAACTCTAGGATAAATATATTGATTAGAGGACTTTTATTCTATTATATGCTGCTTTTTTTCTTTGTTCATTCAAAAATACCAGATTAGAATGCAAAGGTTTAGCAAGAAAGAAAGTGGCACATAATTTTCTAGAAAAAGACAAGGGAGATCCAACTACACTCAAACATGTTGAACTAAAAAAAAGAAAAAATTTTTATTTTTTTTTCCCTGTTGCTAATATATTTCATTCTGGGTTGTAGATGTATTGCTCCTAAGGAATATAACTGTCTTGGCCAGTCATGAGAAAAAAAGATAATCAGAGGTGTATTTAGATCCTGATGCCTTAGGCCACAAAAAAGTGTAAATATGACACATGTAAGTGTATGGGTCTCCATACTCTCCACTATCCATGAGTCTTTATGCTATTATTTCTTTCATTAAAAGTCATGACAAGTTATACTATCTAGGCAAATAATTATATAAATTCCCATTTCAGAGGAAGGGAACCAAATTTACAGCATAGTGAAGGCAAATAATGACTTTACTGAGAGAATGAAAACAATGAAGCTCTATGTCTAACTAATTTGTGAAGGCAACGAGCTTTCCAGGGACTACAAGCAATGAGTATCAATAAGAACACCTAAGGTATTTTCTGCTTTTTGACCTGTACAATTTTAGTTTTGCTTTGGTTTTCAGAAATGATAATTTTTTTCCAGACATAGTGACCTTATTTTCTTTATGAATTTTGAAGGCTAGGATAGCTACAAGAGTAATTGTTGTACACAGATGTTTTGTCTGTTGTTTGCTTTTTTCTACAGCAGAAGAAAATTGTAAGTTATTGTAGAGCTACAGGAGCTCTTACATATATGACATAAATATTTTCTCCTGATTGTGTCACAGATTGCAAAGACTGCAAGCATATTGAGCACTGCAGCAGAGAGTACACCATTGTTACTTGGCTTTAGATGGCTGTAAAGCATAAAAAGTATAAGTTAAGGTTATGGAAGGCCATCTGCAGAGAGAGAGACATCTTAGTGTAAAACATGCCCTCTCTTTCATTAGGCAGAGGGTAAATCTACAGGAGTATCTCACTTGGATGACGTGTGCTACTTTGGCTTTTTAACAATTTAATCTAGAAACATAAGGTACAAAGTAATGGAACAAAATGAATATGCTTCTTGCAAGTACTGAATTGCTAAAATTAGGATAGCTTTCATTTTCAGGGAAGTTAACACAGTGACCTCTTTTGGAGATGTTAATGAGAAAAGGCTGTTCATCAGTGAGCCTCTGAACATGCTCCACTTCACTCCTAAACCCAGAGAAGAAATCTCAAGGCAGAAATGGCTGGAGTTGCACTGGAGCTTTTCCAGTCGAGAGATTAAGAGCCACAGTCCATGAACAATCATAAAGGGTCGACACTTTCATTGTATTTTCTTTATGTACTTGGAGGACACAAAGCAATTCACCACCCTCCAACCTAAACAAAACAATCTTGTTGGGAAAAAAAGACAAGCATCATTAAAGAATAGAGTTATTCTAGCCTTGACTAAAAGTTTTTTTCAAAGAAAATTTTGGATTTTACTATTTTATGAACCAATCATGAAGATTTTTTCAGAAGTACCATAAAACTGGAGCTTTCCAAGTTAATTAGCAGATATTTCTTTGTTGCTACTGTTATTATATACATTTTTTTTTTCATGTAAACATTTTTAACATTTATTTTCTAATTTTGATCCAATAATTAAGACCTCACTGGCAATTTATTTGATTTTGTCTTGTCACCATCCAATTCTTGAACAGAGGAAAGTTTCAGTTCTTTAATGCCAGTCGATCTTTTCCCACTGTCTCCCACCACAAATACAAATGCTTCTATATGGAATTATTTCAGAAAAAGAGAAAAACATGGGATTCTGAATTAAAAAATGCAAGTTGAAGTAAACAAGCAAACAAAAAATGCACAAATGCTAAAATTTTAAATAAAACAGGATGGCTTTATATACAGCACTTCTTTTGCTTTTTTTCTAAATGAAGTGCATTTTTGAGTAGTTCTCAAACTGCTCTTGTGAGACTTTCATGGAAGTGTATAGGAACCATGAATATAGGTACATTTAGCAAATGTGCAGGAAATATCTCAAGGCAAAAAAGAGCATATTTTTAAAAGATCTTTAGTGCTTTCATTCTTGAAATAAAATAATTTATTATTGAAAAGCTTAAAAGCAAATGGCATTTTTCACATTTATTACTAAAACTCTTCTGTCAACTATATGTCATTGTTGAAAGAAAAAATATTTTTAAAGATCTATATTTTCTGCAATAGTTAAAAGTCTGAAATAGTAGACATATTTGTATTACATGGAGGGTACTTGGAATAATATTTTAACTTTCTGTGGCTAAAAAGATTTCTGTTCTCCAATAGGAAATAAAAGTCTAAATAATCCACATTCACTACAGTAACCAAGTTAGAGATTTTTCTTAAATTTATGCTTATTGTAAAGCTGAAGGCTTTACCTAAAATTAATTTAAATAAATAAAATCAAATTATGAACTAATGAAATCTCTTGGCTACAATGAAAGTAAGTCTTGATCTAAATATATAGATTTTTCCAGGAGTTTAGATTTCATGCTGGTCCAGAAAACCTACTTGCAGGCTTATATTATAGTTTCAGTGAACAATTTTTCCATGCATCACCAATTTGATGCCTAGCAACACAAGCTCTTTTAGTTCAAAATGCATTAAGTTAGATGGTATTAAAATTCTTGGCTAGATTCAGATATGCTTTTGTCAGTGAACACAATGCAGGAGTTGTTTCAAAATCAGATCATAGGAGTACATTCAGTAGTTTTCTATTACAATACTGAAATCTTTCTGACAACAGAGCCATGCCAACTCCTGAGCAGAGCTGAGGATCAACAATTCCTACTGAAAGTACAGGCAACTGAAGTACTTAGTGTCACTCATTTTCTGCAGTTTGACATTAACCTGAGTAACAAATATTTAAAAATAATTAAATTTAAAATATAAAAAGCATGTGTTTAAGCAGAACTCAATTTTTGTCCTATATCCTTCCTCAAAGAAAATGTCCTGAAACAAGACCTCTTAAACTGAACATGATCCAATTCCAGACAGTCCAACTACCTTTTCTTTTTAAAATTTAGTTCATAATGAGGGAGCCTATGGCAAGGAATTGGTTTCCCTCAAAGAACCACACTCATGTTTAGGCTGCAATATTAAAATTTGTGGAGATTCAACCAGCATTAGATAACAATAACAGCTTCCACAAAGCTTATGAAAAAAAAATATTTGAAATAATGTAACAGACAGAATTGGCTCAGCCTATGGGGAAAAGTTTTCCAAATTAATCACAATTTGAGTATAACTATCAAATAAGAACAGAATTTAAATTGTTAACTTATGTGATACAAAGGCATCTCAATTTTTCAATAGAATATGTTCAAGGATATACACGATTTCCCTTTCCTCTTTTCAAAGTCAATGAAATGAAAAGCATTTGTTTCCAAGATGTTTCATATATAATTTAGGACCATACATCATTTTATTGAAACAAATGTTGTGTTTGTTTAAGTAATAAGACTACACTAAACAATTCTTCATGATAGTAGAGTTAGACAACCTGTTTAAAACAGTGTTTACCAGTTTTTCTTGAGGTTATAATTGTGTTGTCAGTAGAACGCAGGAATGATGTTACTGAAACAAAAACTAACTAATTTGGATAATCCTTATCTATTGGTGTAACCCACAGATGGTCAGTAGAGTAAAAAGAAGAACAATCTTTTAAAAGGTTTCCTTTGCATTTACTTCATTACACGTTCAGAGCTATATTTGAAGACACTCAACATTACAATGTGACCTTTGTAGCTTCTCAATCTTAAAAGGAGTGATTTTGAATTTTAGTAATATTAAAAAAGATTATGTGTCTTAAAAGGTGTGGCTTGAGTACCCATTTTATGAAGAAAAAAAAATCGCTGTAGAACTTAATTAGCTAAAATTTATGAATAATGAGAAAAAAATATGATTAATGCCTACTCCTTTAAATATTTAGTTTAAATATTTTTCAGAGTTCCACTGCAATGAAACAGTAATTTATGTCCCCCTAGTAATTACTAATCTTATTGCAATTTTCAGACTACCACTTAGCCATCTCAAGCACATAAACAGCACAGACATTAGGAGTATAGGAAAATAGTTTTCATCTCCTCCATTCTGAAATAAGCAGTAAATTTTAATTAAGATAGATCCCAGTCTTCTAAGTAGTTGCACAGGAAAGAAAATCAAGTCTGTGGAGATTCAAGATACATTCAGGGCCCATTTTGAGATTTCATTTTTTCCCAGATAAGAGTAATGCCCTAACTTATTGCACCTGATACTGCTATTGCATGTAATTGCTTAATGTTTTGTTGTATAATTAAGAATAATTTCCCCTATATCTAGCTATTAAAAACACAAGAGGAAGAAAAATAAATGTAAAACCAAACTGCAGTAAAAACAAACTGCAAGATTTCAGATTCCAAATGGAATTCTCGATCAGGTTTGGTACACAAAGGGGAATTCCAGACAAGGAAAAGCTCAAAAAGTCAAGGATACATGAATAAATGTGGAAACAAGTAACTTGTACATAGGAACCTAGTTCTAACTATTTTTTCCTCCTTTATTGATTTAAAACTTAATTCATACTATGTAGAAGTCACAAGGTGTTTGAGTCCATTTTCTTTAAGTAATTTCTGCCTCTGTGTAAGTTAGTGTGAACTGCAAATCTCAGCTCCAAAGGGTTACTTAATTGCTTCTGCAGATTTTGATTGGTTTCAGAAAGGAAATAACTGCAGAAATTCAGAACTGAACAAAGCTTTGCTTATTTGCATAAGTAAGGAAGTGGCTGTTATTCTATTACTTTCCTAAAAATATTTTAAAAATATTTTAAAAAAAAGGAAGAAAAAAGAAAAAAAAAAAAGGAAAATTCAATTTAAAAGAAAATAAAAGTAAGAAAAAAATCCTTCTATGTCTTTACCACCATCTACATGTAAAATAAACCTAGTCTGTTCATAAAACAAACAGAATAGCCATAGGGGAAAAATGCTGTTTGAGGGATGCTGATATTCCTCTTGAGAAAGACAGGAATAAAAAGCACAGGTTTGTCTAAAAAGCTACTGACATTTGTTGGAGCCAGAAGCTGTATGTCGGGAAGGAACAAGTCTGTTGTGTTAGCAAAATATGTCACTGCAGGGAGCATGAAATCAGTTTGAAAGAACATGCAGATAAAGTCACACTTCAGAAGCAGATATAATGTAGCCACGTAGGTAAACACTTCTTTTCAACTTCTCAGGCTTTCCTTTGTACTATCAAACCATTTTCTTAGGATTACCTGATTGTTATTCTAGAAGGACTTGACAACTGCTTACAAATGAACAACCTGTAAAAAGTCATCATACAAGTAGCCATCCTACTGGTATCAAGATATGCACTGCAAGATTCTGGGCTCAACAGCAGGTTTTGGGTAAAAATTGGTCCGGTAAGGGTCATGCAGGAAAGAACTAACATAATGAAATTTTGTTTTATTGAATCCTGTTAATATGTCCCAGTCTTTAAACTGCAGAAAAAAATAACCCTAAGCCTAATTGCCACTCACCAGGAACTAAGTTATATTCTATGCAAGAAGAACTGTGTCATTATTCTGTGCCTGTAGCAGGTTTCAGAACCTGAAGGCCAAAGTAGGCAGCTGAAGACAACAACTACCTAACACTATCCAGCCTTGTTAACATGCCATATGCTCACTCATACCTATGTATGAATAAAAAATTCAAATTATGAAAATTTTCTGTCATTTTTGTAGGACAAATTTGATCACATTAAGTAACCTACTGTCCTGTTAGTAGGTCCAAATGATTTTTTAAAATAAGGCTGTTTATTTTCACTACTCCCTGTAACTCTACTCTTCCTTTTTTGCAAAATACTACGACAAAAAACCCTAAAACATTTTCTTTCTAGTAAATGCATTGTAATGCAGTTGATTTTTTCAGTAATCTAGATGGCAGGCCTACCCTGAAGACACTAGATAGCAGACAAAATGTTCTAGTAGCTAGGGCAATTATTTTGCCATCTTTTTTGTTTACAGAAAAAGTCCATAAACATTCTCCATTTAAAATAAAGTCTCTGAAGACTTGGTTATGCTGCACTTACTGTGTTGTATAGATACAACAGCTCACACATAACCATGGGGAAATACAAACTTGTCTTGGTAGCAATGCAAAAGTAAACACAGGGAGGGAGAAAAAAAAAAAAAAAAGAAAAAAATGCTCTGAAAAAGAACAGTATCCATATCCAAGAAGGAAAAAAAAATTCAAAAATTTTGAATGCCTTACTATACCTGAAAAGAAATAGTCCCATTGAAAATATGTATGACATTAATTAGAAGTATTATGGATGAATCCAAATCAGTCTCATGTTAAGAATATTGGGCAGACAAAGGATCCTGAAACCCAACGCTCACCCAGGCAGAATTTGCATATCCTGTAGTGTGTCTGCAGTGACCATAAAAGGAGTTTATGGTGCATGTGTTCAACTAATCTGAATGCTAGCATGAGTGCTCAAATCAAGCACATCATCAGGACCAGAACAGAAAGCTAGCACCTGCTGCGTCTGATGTTTCTTCTTGCTTTGCTCTGACTTTCATCACTGCTGCCACAAGCAGTTCCTCCCCTCCCTGTTTGCAGCAGGGTGCAGGGAAGGCCCTGACGCAGGTGCTATGCTGTGCTGAACATGGCTGCATTCAGCACACGAGCCCCACTACTGCAGGTACAGCACCAAGGTCAGAGTTAAAAAGGCAGATATAGTATGCAAAATAAATATATCCTTTCTGTTAGACTAATACCAAACTTCAGCACCAGCCAGAAGAAGTGAACTTGACAGGCTCCTTAACTGATTAATTTGAGTGATGGCTTTCATTTTGAAGGTTTGTCTGGGAACAGAGTTTTACGCAAGTGTGACAGAGAAGCATGGGTATGCTGGCTATTATTCTCAGATGTTCTGCAGACTTGGAGGAGTGATTTTCTATCTGGGCCAGCTTCACTGCTGCATTTTCCATTTTTATCTGTTTTGCTCAAAATGACTTATGAAACAGGTGCATGCTGAAATGAAAAGTTTTCATGGATAAAATCCACGATTTTTATATCCTTATTTCTAGTCCTCCAAGAAGATAACCATTTATGGGATAAGATTCTCTTCTGCACAACTCAGAGGAGGGTGTCAGAAAAAGAGTTTTTAAGTTGCTCATGTATCCAAGGCTACCCAAAGAGAGAGCAGTGAACGAGGATGACTGTCATCCCACCCACCTTTACCAATCAGTAAAGGGCTCAAGATTAGAGACATATACAGTATCTCCTCCTGTGTCCCATTTATCAGAAACAATGCCCTCCATTCACACTAAGTGTTCAACCATTGCACACTCACAAGTCCATTATTTCAACTCTACTACATATAGAGGTCTTTTGCTTAAAATATGTCATGTATGTTCACACTAGTTGTAGAATTAATCTCAAGTTACTGAAAACCTGAAAACACTCTAACTGCACAAATTAATTTTCTGCTGGACTTAGTGGCTGCAAAATAAAACTAATAAATCTATCAACAGAAGCAAAAATTATGTGGTATGATACATGTTCTTATCATAGAAGACAATGTCAAAAAGACTTTATACACTGATGACCTTCTAAAAAACCTTAAATGAACCTTTTTTATTAATATTATTATTCCCTCTATAACAAGGTCCATCTTTTTATGTACTGCTTATCAGTTTTACTAGCTAATAAAAAAAGTTAAATTATGCCATCAATTTCCCAATGAATGCCTAATAAATAATACTTCCTTAGTTCAAGGTCCTTAACAAAAAGTAAAAAAAAAAATAAGGCCTGACACCATTTTGCTCAGCATTTGTATTAATTAAATTTGCTATTACTCCTGGTGTACCATCATGAAATATGTTTTCTAAGATGTAGAATAGACTGTAGTTAAGTTTTCTAAAAACAAGAAAAAAATATACTTGGGTAAACTTACACACATATACACATACAGATATTCACAGAAGGGTGTGTTCAAGATATGCAGAAGGCATTGCTTCTCATATTGGCCATAAGATACAAGCAATTTGCCGCAGTTCCTCACACAGTAATGTTATACTAATAACACAGAGTGCATCACTAAGTCTGCTCTTTATCAAACCATAGTCAATCAGTAAAGTCAGTATCTTTATTTTACAATATACAACTTTTAGTCCAACCCAGAGAAAAACTTCAAAGCAAAAACTACCTGTGTAAGAATTCCCACTTATTTCTAAGGGAATGCAAAAATAAAAAATGTCAGACCTGAGTCTGGTGGTGGCTATAACAACTTTGCATTGTTTGCTCTCATCCACCTGCTGGAACTTTAACACCACAATGCTGACTGTAGATGATGCCTCAGTGTTCTGACTGCATCTGGTGGATGAGACTACATTTTCCTCTTAAATTTGGGACTAAGTGCATCAGAAACCATTATAAACTATATTCCATCTTTCATCAGCTAAAACTCTGATCGAAAAAGCTGAGATGTGAGATTTGATCAGATGCATGGATCACACTGAAGTGGCACCGACCAGAATTTTCTGGAGTAGGTGACAAAAAGAAAGCTGCGAAAATAAAGAGCACGGAGTGTAACTAAATGCTGCTCCTCAAATGGAGGAAAAGCTGAAAGAAAACTATTAACATAATGGAGAAGCATTAACATTTTCTAACTTCCTATTGGTGAGTATATTTCAGCTGTTTAGATCAGTGATACTAATATTGTGCTCCTGTGGTAATGGTATATAAGCAGGAGAAAGTATAAAACTCACAGAGAGTAGAATGATCCCACAGGGATGAGTAAGACAGTAGTAAAGCAAGATTTATTGAATGAATGTTTGCACTCACCAGATGTAATAAAACTTGAATGATATCAAGCAACTAATGTACATATATGAGATATACATGGCCATGTTGATCACTTATGGACTGCCCATCTTATTTTAATTTTCCCTATGGCAATATAGAAACCTCAATGAAAACTGAGGATAAGCTGATAGGAACCAGAACAGAAAAGCTAGCAATAAATATTTCATTAAAAAAGGGTTTCTGAAAGGCCATATAACCTTTTGTCTAAATGCCTCAAATCCAAAATGTATTAGGTTGAAACAAAATAAATTTATTTTAATTAGGTATAGGTAATCAGAATTTATATAGCAACGGCTAAAGGGAGAGTGATTATGACACTAAGACAAATCCAATCATTCAGATCAAAGATTGGGCAGGCTACCTCTACAGAAAATAGGCCAACGTTAGTATGTATTACCTAAGGGGCAAGTAAGCCTAGTGAACTGAATGATTAATCACATCTGTAACTATGCATCACGTTATTTGTGTGTATGTTGATGCATAAACATGGATATTTTGGCTTGATACGGGGTGAACAACAGCAGAGCGACACAGTAATTTTGTAATAAAGAGAATGTCACAAACACATTGCAAGAGAAACATGAGCCTTTTTATAGCTAGAAAGCAGTGATTGTGTTTTTATCATTGAACTTAAGGAATGTATTATGTAACGATTACATGGTCTTGGTTCTAAACAGGTATGGTAATCAAAAGTGATGTTGTCATGTATTTTCTGTACTAGCTAACCATTTTGCTCTTGTTAATAGGAGTACAGAACAGTGTTTTCAGGGAAACTACACCACCATTAAACTCACAGTAGCCCAGAGCTGAAGCCATAAGGATGTGGTATTAATCAAAATTCAGTTCTTCTAGTCTGCTAAAACCTAATGAATTAAAGAACTACAATCCTTCACTAGTCTTAAGTGAAAACCATAGCACATTTTCTGTACAACATGAATCTTTTCACAATGACTAATCCCATTCCCAATAAAATCAATGGAAGTTTTACCACCAACTCCATGGACAAAAAAAAAAAAACAAAAAAAAACAAATCATCAGCATAAAAATCTCCATATTCCCAACACTGGTCCTTTAGCAAATTTGTGTTTCATCTTAAATAACTGTCATTCTAACCAAGGAAATATATCAAATATATTCTTAATCCAACTGAAAGCCCTATTTGAAGAACTATTCACTTTGTATGACTTTGTATGTACCACAAGCCGTGGCAGCAGCTTGGAGCAAAGGTGCCCCAAGATCAGGAAGTAGAGGCACATGTAGAACCAGAAGCACAATTGCTCAGTGTTGCACTTGGTTGTGCACTGTATGACAACTCTGTTTTGTTGGGGTTTTTGTGTTTGTTTTTTTTTGGGTTTTTTTTGTTTGGGTTTTTTTTTTTTTTTTTTGGTACTAGACAACCTCCAGGCACCCATTCCAACCTAAATCACTCTATGATTAAATTATTAAAATAATGTTCCAGAATACACTATGGGTATAAATGAGTACAAACAGTATCTATACTGTTGTATGTACAGCTGTTGACATTTTAGTCCTTAAAACACATTACACACACCACATCTATTCTAGCAATATCAAGTAGACAGTTTCTATTTTCTACTGCTTCCCAATTTCAGATATTAGTATCAATTTTCCATAACACAACTTCTCTGTTGATATAAGATAAGTTTATTCCAATGTTATTACATTTAATACCTGCTTTCTGGTATCTTCAATCAAATGAAACTAGTCACTGTTGGAGAAGCAAACACAGTAATAGATCCAAAGACTCAATAAGAGTAAGGTATACAAATAAACTGTTTCTGACAATGCTAAACTTCTTAAGAGAACACATATATATATGTAGTATCTGTATATATATGTAGTATCTGTATGTATAATGCAGAATATGAGTTGTGAATACCTAGAAATTGTAGTGGTATATTTCATGCCCAAAAAATTTAGAGATGTACAGTTTTAGTCTGTCCAAATGCCTCTGTAGAGCCTTCCTATCCCCCAGCAAATAGATACTTCCACCCAGCTTAGTGTCACCCGTGAATTTACATTTGATCCCATCATCCAGATCATTAATAAAGATACTGAACTGAGCTCAACACTGATCCCTGAGAGACACCACTGGTGATAAGATGCCAGCTGGAAGCAACACCATTCACCACCACTCCCTGGGACCAGCCATCCAGACAGTTCTTAACCCAGTAAAGGAGTCACCTGTGGGCCGTCAGCTTTTTCAGGCTGCCATGGAAAATGACATTTACTGGTTCCCTTTTCTGTTTCCTACTAATTAGCTTTTTCACTAAGCCTAGTAGTTAAGACAAGATCAAAAGTCAAGACTGGATTGGTTGCTTAACCCTTCACATAAACTTATGCATTTTCTGGCAAATATTATAAAACCTAGACATTCTCTCTCCTCTCTTTTAAACATTACATAATGATATCTTGTATTGTCTCCTACACAGAGAAAGTTTCCTAGTGGTTACTGAGATTGTATATACATTCTTACACACATAAAATGCATGGCTATACACACAAACACTGACGCATATCCCACTCTACCATGTCCGCATGACCAGTATGTAACTGGGGAAAAAAAAAAAAAAAAAAAAAAAAAAAGTAAAAAAGAGCTCAAGCTGTCTAGGCAACCAATCCTTTCCACATTCCAACAACCCTCAAGTAAAGAGACTTTCTTGGAGTTGGTGAAAAATTAGAACCATTGCCAAAGTCCCTTGGTGACAAAGGAAATGGATTTTGATATTTAAGCCCTAAACACAAAGTAGAACCAGCAAAACATAAAAGAAAACAAATCTATTTAATAATCTGATTAATTTTACCTTCCATTTTTCCAGTGATGGGGCTTTATCCAGTGACAGTGTAAACATTTTACTTTGCACAATACAAGACCCACAATAGAAGAGTGTAATTAGTGCTGGAAAGACATTCTTGAGGAAGCGCTTTGATTTCAAAAGACTGTTGGAGTGATTGTCACCCCTGCTGTGCTTGGATTCTCTCTTGATGTGCATAAAGTGTGAATGCAGAACGCATTATTATGAAACTCATTCGTCCTTGCATTTGTGTGCTCACTGCTTTGCCATCTTGTGGTAACCAAAAATAGAAACCTACAGAGCAGCATATAATTCACACTAGAATAATGCTGCTGTATTTTTTAATGAATTCTTCAGTGCACTTGCTGGAAATCTACAACTCCAACCACATTCTGCATTTTGCAATTTATTTAACAAATGTGCAGTCATATTCTTTTCAAGATTGAGATCACTGAAAAATACAAACTCTTGTCTAAACAATAAAAATAAGCACAAACATTAAATGATTTAATGCTGCATTAATGGCTTCCAAAGAATTTTACCAAAATACACTATGAGACTTTTTATTTAAAGAAAGTGATTCTATTCTTTCACCACATATAAAAGCTATACCTGTATAAAAATTGTCCAACTACAGGACAATTTAATGTGTTATAAAGGAAATTGGATTCAGACTTCATAAACTAGTCAATAATTCTTTATAGAACAAAGTCATTTGCTGGCTTTAGTCTGGAGTTTCTCCTTTAAATTATCATGGGAAAAAATAAATACACAGCATATACCCTTTCTCCCCATCTAACTTTAACTTTTAAAAGAAGTAGCACATTTTTGAGTTAGCGGTCCCAAGGGAGAGAAGATGAGCCCTTCTGTTGCTAAGCAAGAGTTTGCCAGTTATTTCAAGCTTTAGCTGAGTACAAGCAATAATCACTACTGCCTGAAATATATTGGAATGAAAGTACATGGGACCATTCATGACACTTCATCAGCATGCAGGAGGCAAACAGAGTGACTGCAGTGATTGAATACAGGCTCAGAACTACTGGCTTTAATCTCCATCTCATTCATTCAGCCTTTACTTTTGGCACAGCTGTATGATAAACATTCTGACATTTCTTCCTTGCCCACTGTCCCTTGGAATCGAATGATTGCTGTTTGTATGTTTGTTATGTATTTAAGATCATCAGGTTTGTTTTTTCTTTCTTTGTGGTTTTAGCTCCACCCTCTTCCTCTCCATCCCCCCCACCCACCCCTGCCCCCCCCCAAAAAAACCAAAAAAAAAAAAAAAAAAAGAATTTCTGTGTAATTTCTGGGTAATCTCTGGGCTTATAATTGTTACTATCAAAACACCTTTACTTTGTTGAAGGAAAACTAAGTCATGTTCACTTTGCCTCTACTGACATCTTAAATTTAAAAAAATAAGTAAATTCACAATTAATACTAATTCTTCCTACTACCTTCCATGCAAAATCACGTTTATACAGTGACAGTATATGTTTATTAAAAGAAAGTATAACTGATTTATTATGGCATTATATAGAATTTTAACATTACTGGTGCTACAAAAATTCTGATGTTAAAGAGAATGCAGTTTGTTACTCAGTAATAGGGCTTTTGTTTGGTTTCTTTTCTGCTTGTTTGGATTTTTTTTTTTTCTTTTTTTTATTTTTTTGCTGTACATCACTTATCTTGACAAGAAGAGCTTATGCACAGTCCCATATCACCAGTTCCTTGAATTTGCCTTGGCTTTGCAGCCACTGGTTTCTAAGAGTCCTGAATACCTTAAGGGCTAATTGGTACCTTAGACATCCTATGGTAAAGTTAATGGAGTTATAGCACAAGCAACCCCTGAAACTGGGTAGCAACTATTAGTACGAAGTGACACTGGTGTCAAAAAACAACTTCTATTTTATATTACTCCTTCCTCACATTAAAGTACCTAAAAGTTTTGGGAAAATCTACTTAGTCTACTTACAGAAGTTGAGCTGACTTCTTTTGCTCAGTATGCCTGACTCCTTGAATTCACAAATCTGCTACACAAAAGTATCACAGCTTTTAAATAATTTTGTACTGACATTGATGCTGTATGATCACTGCAACAGTTGCAATTTAATAAAAAAGATACTCTTATCACAAAAAAACAAAACAAAAAAACCCCAAAAAACCCACAAAAAAAACCCCAAAATAAGCAAAACCCCCCACCACTATAAAGAACCTATTTAAGACTCTCCACTCCAAGATGGGAAAGTATGTACAGTTTTGCTGACTGAAGGCATGTGGCCATTCCCTAATGTCCAGATGTAAGTTGGATAGAGCTCTGCCAAGGACTGGCACTACAGTGCCTGTTTCTGATATGAAGTTGTTTTTTCTCTTACACTAAGTTTTTTCTGCTGCTAAAGAGTTACTCAGCAGTCAACATAAAGAAAATTCAGAAAGAGGAAGGAAAAAAAAAACCACAACAAAAACACCTACAGCCTTTTCAGGCAACATGCAACACCATCTCTCTCAACTAAGTAAAGAGCAATTGATACACTGCATTGAAATCCAGACAAACAAACAGATCAATGAGTGAAGGAGATAGATGAACTTTGCAGATTCCCAGGGAGATGCAGAAATATCCTTGGAACAGCTAAAGTAAATCTTTTAAAGAAAGAAAATATTTCCTTAACTACAATGCCATCTAAAGAATGGCACCTAAAATCTACCTCCAGAAGACAAGGCAAATTCTGTGCTGTACTTAAGTATCAGCAAACAATCCAGCACCTTCCTCCTGAGCATTCTACCATAGTCTGCACTTTTAAGGATCAGGTTTCATTAGTTGCTCACTTCAATCGGGAAAAAAACCCCAAACCCTTGAATAAGGAGGAAAAAAAAAAGAAAAAAAAAAAAAAAAGGCCCATCATGTGAGACATGAAAATCTTCTACGCAGCAACAACAAAGGAACACAACACACAGTGAGACAGACTAATGTGAGACTACATGTATGTTGTTATGCAAAAGGCAGTTAGAATGACTACATCTACACTGTAGTGCAAATAAGCTGAATTGTCAGCCAAAGACTGATGCCAGTATATTTATTCAACACTTTTCTGCTGTGACTATTCTATCTTTGCTGAAAAGACTCATTCACTAGTAGCAGTTGGTCAGCAATATTGAATGATTTGACTATACCAGCTCACATTATGATTTCTTTATTCTTTACTTAAAACCAGAATATCATTGCTAAAAAACCACCACAAGTTCCAGAGTCCACTTCAAAATGTTCATGCTGACTGCTTAATTCAAATAATTTCTTCTTAATTAAAAACAACAGGCTTCCTGCCAAGAAGTTTAATGTACTACCAAATGGAAACAAAAGCAAACAAATAAATAAAAAGGAAAAAAAAAAGCAGAAAAAAACATCCACAATTGTCCAACAAGGTGCACAATCTGATTTATTTACGACAGCTATGAAGAAAACAAACATTCTTTTCTCATGAGACATATGTCTCCTAAAGTAACCATTCTATCAACTGTTCTTATTTTTAATGTAGAAGTGATTCAGGATATATTTTAACTGGTGGGCTAACAGACTAAACAGACCATAGAAAAGGAAAGCTGACAAGTGATTGCAGGTAACATAGCAGCTTACTGGAAATATAAATGATGAATATCACAGGAGACATCATCAGTGCATTGTGACCTGCTTAAAAAAGAAAAAAAAAGTCTTATTTTTCTCAGTTCCAGAAAAGTTAGATCTTACTTTTAGCACCATCAGGCAAAGAAGCCTGCTTTTTTCTTTCTTTCTTTTTTAGCTTTTTAATGTAATTTCTTTCCCTCATTAAATGTAGGGCAAGAGCAACCTTGTTTCCCAATGTCAGGATTTATGAATTCCCATTCACAGTGTCCAAAGATTTGCAAGACAACCATCCTGACCTTGGTTAAAAAGGAAATCACTCTGAATGAGTTTAATGAGGATTTGAAGAAATGTCCTTGGGGGTGTAGCTTGAATGAAAATGTAATAATGTCTACATTTTGCCTTGTACCTTATGAAGAGGCAAGAAACAAATTTTATTCAGCATTTTGCACTTACTACTCTTAATCTCACTGAAGCTGTTTAAACAAAACTAATAGAAATTGGCCCAATGAGGCATTATTCCTTTCATCTGAAGTATTTAGTTCCCTTCTTTCATGCTGACTACAGAAATTAGGTATTAACACAATAGAAGTCAGTATCACAGTGGATAAACTTATAAGATTTTAGAGGCAGCTGATGATTGCTGGTGTCGGAAATGTTTCTTTTGATTTTAGCTGGGAAGTTTTGGGGTTTTTTTTACTGCTCTTCTGTGGATTTTTTTTTTAACATTTTAGGAAGATGCTGTGTTTTTTCTAAAACATACTTCACTGTTCCACTGTAATTCAGACACATATTCTGCCTTTAAAACAAACTAACTCATTGACAAAAAGTAGCAAGTGTACTATAGTACATTTTCCCCCCCTTTAAATACACTTCAGGCATATGGTCTTATTTTTCATGTTCTCTTTTTGGATGTCAAGGGCCACAAACGACATCAGTCTGAATTTCAACTTTGCATTGCATAGCCATGTCAATATCAATGACACAAGAGATGTTTGCAATAAACTCATGTTACTAACTCTTAGTTAGCTACACAGAGCTAAGAAACCAATTTGTGTAAGATGCAGCATAAAGCCACATGCTTATCAGAGAACAATCATATCAGATGACATAGAGCAAGCTTTGGTGAATAAGAAATCACAGAGCAGAATGTTCCACACTCTTTCTTGGGAACACAGCAGGGCCTTTCCACTGACTTCAGTAAGAACTGTAAGACCCAGGATGATATTACTGTCTGCTCATATAAACTACTCCAAATTCAGTGCTGAGAGAGTCCCACTGCCAACACAAATGGTTTGGTGTAATTTTCAACAGATCCTTCTACAGTAATAATTCACATGTCTCCATAAACAGTGTTTGAAAAGATCACCAAAATGATGGAATTTGGATATGATCTTGTTCTGCAACTGTTTGGACTATTCTCAACTGCTTCAGTGCCTGACCAGAAGAGGAATAGTGAAAATAAAACTTCAACCTCTGTGTTATAAGCCAGAAAATAAAAATCTGTATGAGTCAAACGCTAACCTATATTCTACAGGTATAAGTTTGAACACCACATGTTAGGAGAAAAACTTAGCAGAAGCCGCTGCCAACCTTAGCTGGAATAACCTGTGTTCTTTAGACTTCACAGCTTGTCTCTTGAAAGTTCTCTGGCAACATGTGCTTTTTCACATTTGTCATCTAAATCACAGATCCAAATGCAAAGTATAGCATTAAGGAACAGTAAGTGCATTTGCAACACTCTTTGGAGAAGCCAGGTATACATAAGGCAATGACTGTATTACATGGAAATATAAGCATTCCCTAATGTGACGTTGTTCCACTAATTTAACTAAGGAAGATCAGTTGTCCTTTCTAATATCAGTGCACACCACTGATACTCTGCTTTTCAGAAAACTTTGCTATCCCTAGGTATCAATGAAACAAGATACATGACAACTTGGCACAGTAGTTCAAACCACATACTCTAATTATTGACAATGCTGTACAAGTACAGACAAAGCATGAAAACTGACTCCTCAAATTGTGTGTTCCACTGATTGTGAAATGGAAAGCAAGGAACAGATCTACCTTTCATCTGTGACACTGAAACAGTTCTACTGAATAACCTAAACCAGAAATTTCCAGACTGTTTGGACTAATTTCTCACTGTATTCTGCAAAATTCTCCGCAAACAGCCAGTGCAGCTGCAGAGAGGTAAATAAAAAATTTTACTGTAGTGTGGATGCAAATACCTGCTGCAGATTTTTGACCACTGACAGCCACAGATGAAGTTTGGCTTATGTGGCCTACCACAAAAAGTTTATTCAGAATATGGGTCAGGTTTTTGTAGAATTTGACATAAAATCAGGTAATTTCTTTGCCATGAAATAATAATACAGAACATTGCTGAGTTTTAAATCTGGTGTTCAGAAATCAGCTGATGTTGAGGAAATTCCTCAGGCAAAAGCCTGATCATGTGGCAACATTTCTACACACCTTATGTAGAAAAAATATGTAAAATACACGATATGATGCCTTAAACAACACATTTCTCATCAGAGTGAGATGGCCCATATGAGTTTTGCACTTTCTAAATGCTGTACTGGATCAATACATCATAGCAAACAAAACTATTAAAAAAAAAACAAAAAACAAAAAAACAAAAACCACACAACAAAACAAAACCAACCAACCAACCAAACAAACAACAACTTGTGCTGTGGAATGAGAGCCTTTATTATTATTAATATCATCAATGAACAGTTTTTTCATCAAACTATTCCAAATACAGTAATTTCACGAATACAAGCCGCACCAATTTGACCAAAATTTTGGTGGAAACCCGGAAGTGCGGCTAATATTCCAGGGCGGCTAATCTATTAACAAAATTCTAAAAGCTGCCAACACGGAAGTGAGAGCCCGCGGCAGCCCCAAGCCAAGCTGGAGCCCGGCCGGCCCCGGCAGAGGTGGGAAAGCCTGGCAGAGGCGGGGCCAGCAGTGCGGGGGGCGGGCGGCAGAGCCTGAGCCAGCAGGGCGGGGCAGGGAGGGCGGCAGAGCCTGAGCCAGCATGGCGGGGGAGCCCGGGAGAACTGGGGCTAGCAGTGCAGGGGAGCATGGCAGAAGCAGGAAGGCCGGCGGGTGGGGCTGCCTGGCAGCGGGGGAAGCCCAGCAGAATCGGGGCCAGCAGCGTGGGGGAGCCCGGCGGTGCGGGGGCCTGCAGTGCCGGCCAGGGCGAGGAAACGCGGCGGCGGTGCAGACGGGAGGGGGCGCCCGGCGAGCCTGGTGGCGGCGGCGGCAGCCCTGCCGGCGGGGTGAGCGAAAGCGGCGCTCGCGAAAGCGGCGCTCGCGAAAGCGGCGCGGGGCGGCGCGGGGCGGGCGCGGCGCTCGCGAGGCGCGGCGCTCGCGAGGCGCGGCGCAGGGCGAGCGAAAGCGGCAGCGGGATGAGCGAAAGCGGCAGCGGGGCGGGCGGCGAGCCCGGCGGCGGCAGCACTGCCAGCCGGGCGAGCGAACGCGGCAGCGGGGCGGTGCTGACGGGAGAGGGGGGCCAGCGAGCCCGGCGGCGGCGGCAGCACCACCCGGCCAGCCCCGCCGAGCCGTGGCGCTGAGCTGGGCCACCCGGCCCCGTCGGCAACCATGAGCGGGCCGAGCCTTCCTGGCCCCGCCCCGAGCCAGTAAAGCCCGCTATGCCGCGATCCTGTTACTAATTGGCCAATTTGTGAAAGCTGCGCACGGATTCTCGCGACGAACGAAAGTGCGGCTAATATTCGGGGTGCGGCTTATCTATTGACAAAGACAGCAACATTGTCGAGGCACCGGGGGTGCGGCTTATAATCCGTGCGGCTTGTATTCGTGAAACTACTGTACTTTTCCAAAACAAGAAACAATAAAATGAAATAAAATTTTACCAAATGCTTGAAGGGCATTGCAGCTGCAAATCCAGCTACATGTTTGCCATAAAAACCCATATGCTAGTATGCATCTCACTGACTACTGCTCTCCAAATTTATTCACAAGTCACATTCAAAGTACAAATCTCACTGTTTTAGGAGACATAAGGCATAAAAAAAATTTCCATCAGACACTTTTTTGTGTTGTTTTTGTGTTTTGTTTTTTTTTTCCTCCTAACAGCAATTTAATAACATATATGTATGAGCCATTCTTACATAAAAATTATATTTCAAATCTATCCTAAATGGGGCTAATCCCATCACTACTATCCTTTAAAGATTTTTATAGAATGAATCCTTAAATCAAAAACTTCAAAAGAAAGCTTGATCTCCTATTTATTAATTTATGACAAATTTAGTTATTATTATTATGAGTAGAAACCTACAGTTTTCATGAAAGAACTAAGTGAATATACTTTATATATTCCCTGAAGACAGAAAATAAGAAGATTTTCAACAATAATATCATTTAGCAGCAGGTAACTAATAACCCTAGTCTTCTCTGCTGGGCTGTACACTAGACAAGAATATTTTGAAAAGTTATCTTTCTCAATGTTACTTAAAGATTTGCAGCAGATTTTGATAATTACTACATGAAATTGGGACTGATTCCATGTGATCTTAGTGTCACTCCACTTAAATAAAATAAATTACAAAAGTAAAAGTCCCATCCTTTGAGGGAATGGTTTAATTCATCTGAAAATATATGTGTGAGCTTTAGTATTAATCCTATCTTTGTAAAGATATGGTTTATATTTTCTGGACCTTCTTTACTACTTGTTGCATTTATGCATCATTCACTTCTGACTAATAAAAACAATACTTTAAAAATTCTGCTGAACTGAAAATAAATCTTTCCAGCAGCACTGAATAGTTATTTTGGTTTATAATTCTGTTTTTAAAAAAATGCCTAATAATGTTTTTTTTGATAGAATGTAACTACCATTTTTGGCAATTTTTTTTCCCTACTTCTTATTTACTCTTCTCTGGTAAATCTAGCATCTGGGTTCTGAAGGCCTCTAGTGCATTTATTTTGAGCTCCTACTACGTAACCCGTCTTGAAAAAATTTCCTTTTCTTAGTTTTCTATCACATAAACCCATTCCCTAGGATGATTATGTTAAGATGCAATTTTTAGGGTTTTTTCCATGCAATTAATTTATCTTGAACATTTTCAAATAGTGGAATCATATTTTCTTAAACACATATCATTTAATTACATTCTAAAGATTACTTTGGGGTTTATCTATTACAATGCATAGCCTTGGCAAACAAACGAGTGAAATGAAACTTTTTTTACTACAAATTTATGCATTAATTAAACACAGGTTTAGAAGTAAGACAACCTGAACATCTCTACAGTTACCTATATAGGTTTGTACAGAAAGTAACATGAGGCTATGCTCAAGAAAAGTTGTGGTAAACAGTAAATAGATAAAGAGACAGTGATTTATATACAAATGCCTGTATTTTAATAGCTCTGATTAGGATTTTTGAAATTTAAGGCTATTGCTGAAAATGAGTTTATTTCAGTAGGAAATATGCCTTTGGGCTAGTAAATGTTCTGAGAACTGCCATTTGAATCTGTACGTCCTACTCAAGCTAAAAATAAAGGGGAAAAAACCGCAACACAACAACAAGAAAAGTGGCCTTCAGTCCAAAAAAGTAATGAATTTCAGACTCCTCTCCCCATTCCATCAGGCAGTAGAAAGATAATACACTTTCATAACTCAATTAAGAGCCAATCTACTCTATATGTTATATAATTCTATGTGGTGCTTGTTAATTGTACAAGAGAAACTCCTGTGGTGAAATACAAACTTTTCTTTGCCAGATTAAAGATTAAATTATTGTATCTACACATAATGGTTCACAAAGTAAACAGATAATGTTTGTAAATATGAATGTTATATATATACCCCTGATATTGTAAGCTATTTTAAGTAAAGATTCAAATGTATTCTGTTTGCTCTTTAATACAAAATTCAATACATGCTTTACATGTTATGAGAGCAATTAAAGGGATTTATGTGGAAGAGAACAATCTTGGCCTTGTCACTTGCTTTTAAATAATCTATTTTGAAAGAAATAAATTACTTAGGACACAACGCTAAATTGTGAACCAAAGCATAATTAATCTGTATCCCGACTCTGCTTAGTTGCAGGAAGGAATAAGTATTCTTTAAATACATATTCTGAACTGATTTGGTTTCAGATGGTCTACAGAGAAACAGAGAGAGCACATCTTTGAGATATCAAAGTACTTTATAACAGCATTACTGACACCCATGATTAGCTGGAGCATATGCTGACCTCTTTCAGTTAGCATCATTCCATTCTGCTAGTACAAATGAGATGAGACGAAATAAAACAGCCCAGAGGGCATTTTCTAACTTGGGAGGAATATATATATATATCCCCTTGATTTCTCATTCATAATCCTGCAGCAAAGTAAAATAAAGGTAAGTCACTGTAATTCCCACGTCAATTTTTTTATTATTTTTTTTTTTTGTGTAGAGCCTATGTGGCTTCAGAAGTATGAATCTCTACCTCTCCACAGTACTGGTTATGAATCAGAACTTTACCCTGGTCCTAGGTTTGAAACATCCAAGCAGTAGGAGGGCAAAGTTGTGAATTTGCCATCAGATAAATTCTTGAGGAAGGACTTTTGGAGACAAGTGATCCTTCTTTCTCTCACACCAGAGTTACTCTGTGTAGTAGTCCCTAAAAAACACCTACATTAGAAAAAAATCGTAGGACTCAAAGTTGAATAGGACTGAAAAAGGTCTCCTACAAAAGCAGCACCACACCAGGTAGATGTATTTGTTGCAAGCTTGGTGGATTTCAGAATGAAGCTCTAGGTGGAAACTAGATGTGCAGACTCCATATGCTAGGGATGGAGGCATCTGAAGAAAATAAGACAGCTATGTTAATCTAAGGTGGCTCCAGTTCAGCAGACAAACTGCTTCCCACATGCTAAGCTATCCAGTAAGACAATCTGTTGAAACAGCTGATTTCTAGCTCACTTTGTTGTCATATGGACAAACAAGGATTCTTCCTGAAAGGCCTCATCCTGGCAATATAAAAAGAGACAGCTTGCCTGGAAAAGTGTAAGAAGAACTAGCACATACACTGGGGCAAAGATAGGAAGCCTTGGCTTAAATAAAATCCAGTGCCTTAAAAAACAAAGAGTGTTTTCTGAGGAGAACATATCACAGAAAAATGAAGAGGAGGAGGCTGTAAATATGTATATACACCATATTGGATTATAAAGACTCAACCACAGAGATCCAGATTTTTCCCCCTCTTCTGCTTTGGAAGGAATATCCTTAAGGAAAGATGACAGAGGCTAAAGTTGTTTGAAGGCTCAAAGCACTGACCCATCTCTAATCTATCAATAGATTAAGGTACTGACTGTGTATAATGGAGGAAATAATCCTGGTTTCTCTGATTGCAGATTCTAGGTTTTGGAGGACCCCTGAAGCTGGTTCTGTTCTTTTAATTTCCTTTTGATACTCAAGTCAAAACCACTGACTTCAAGATGTGCCTCCTCCTTCTTCAACTGTCCTTTATGTTCCTGCTTGTAGTAGCTCACAGAGTTTACAGCTACTTAACTGTTTACAAACTCCTGATTTAGTTATTTGGTGACTGAAATCTGATTGTGGCTTGTCATGAGCCACACCACCAAAAAGAATTTCACGTTATTTTTATTTCTGTAGGGTGAGTTGCAAAATATGCATTTTGTCTGCATTATTTGTAGCTGAACTCCTTTCCACACAGGGACAGAAAGCCTGACACATCTCATTAGCGTGAGCTTCAAGACAGTGACGTATACACTGAACTTCAAGGTCAGCTGCAGCCTCCGATCCCTGAGATCACTGAAGTGAAATACCCATCCAAGGAAGGCAGAATTAATCACTACCAACTTTAAAAAAAAAAAAAAAGTAAGTGGAACTGATGCTTATATCCACTATGTGCCACCCATAGGGAAATCTTCAGTACCCCATCTGCACTGGGAGCCTGTGGGGAGCAGGATGCCCACCCATTTGAACAGTGATTTAGGGAGCATTTTCCACTCTTACTGTGTTCTTGGAGACACTGCTTACCTACAGACTTCTTGTAAGATCTAGGAACTGAAGCAGAACTTCACTAATTACCAAATTTCATCACAGTTGTTTGCATGTTTTCTCAGTAGATATTCCCTCTATCTGTACTATCCAAATTTTAAATCCGACCTAAATGGTGGGACTTGATTGAATCACACCAGTCTCTAAGGCGGAATAAGCAATTACTGTGAGTACAGTTTGAGGAACAGTGGAAGAAATGGTAGATTAAGTCTGTATTACTAGAACTTTACACTCTGCACAATCTTAATGAGGTAGTTGAAAAGAACTGAGGATGTGGTATGCACTTTCATTTCCTCTAATGGGCCAAAAACACTACTGTCTAGGACTTCAAATGTAGGTTCTCTGGGTAATTCTGAGGGGAAAGCAAGCCTTCTATGCTCACTTAAAAAAAACCTTTTAAGCTTTGTTTTCCTTAATGTTTCCACTGGAAACTGCTTATAGCAGGTCTCACCAAGTCTCATTGTCATCAGGCAACTATTTATTACTAATAAATATATTTTTTCAACATTTTACATCTATAGATCATCCTAACAACCCCTGCTGTTAAACAAACAACCCAAAACACTTTCATGATTAAACTACTGTTCGATTCTTGTCACCACAGATTGATGTCTTCTCACTGACAATTCTAAAAATGTCACTGAAACTGGCTTTTCTACAGCAATATGAAATGACATTTTTGTTTAAATTTCCTGTCACCATAATAATTTTTCAGTTATGATTCACTGAAAATGCAGGACATTTTCTGGCTAGGAATTAGTCATATTAAAGACTGGCAAACTATGTACACTGATGGTACCTGCATAGACTTAGAGCTGTACTGCTATCTGCCATGGGAGAAAAAAAAACAATGAAAATACAATCTATAAAAAATATGCCCATCTTATCTTAAAACAAGATTTGAAAAACATGTGTTTGCTCTATCTGTGCTCCTTTGTCATATGTCAATTTGGAATCATTAAATTGGATCCAGTTTGGCAATTAAGCCAAAGGTTTAAAGTATGAACATCTACAGTAACATAGAAAAAATAACAATAATATAATGTTTTAAATACAGTATGATGCTACAGAAATAGCATAATGATTAAAAGATTCATTGTTTAAGATCCCTAATAAAGTATATGCTATAATTTCATGATACAGGCAGTGGAGGCATCTTCCCTGGGGAGATTTAAAAGGAGAAAATATGTGGTGGGAAGTGAACTGAAAAATCTAGTAACTTTCATCTTTAATTTCTGCAGGGTATGATCTACTTTCAGTTACCCTGGTGTAAATGCCAAAAAAAGAAACCAGAATTGCAAATTCAGATATTTCTTCAGTTTTTCAGTACACCTCTTATAATAATAAGGACACATCAAGTGATGAAAGACTGGATATTCCTAATTTGGGACACTGTTTGTCTCGCTAGCCACTCTGCAGAAAGCAGATCCTTAAGACCAGTAAATATATTTACCACACTGTAAGTGAAGCAATATAAAGGACTATGATTCAAATAAGAATATATTCCTAAAATATGAACTCAATGATAGAAATTTATGTCCAAATTTAATTTTCCTGCATTGTCTTCCACTTGAGGAGCATCATTCTCTAAAAGTGATCTTGAAGCACATGAAATAGATTATTAAAAATAAATAGTTACTAAAAAATATTTTGGCAGTTAGTAGAAGATTGGAAACCTCTTCTACACCAATAGAAAACCCAAGAAGTAAAGTAACATACAGACAGAGGTAGGTTTGGAGGTGTCTACTTTTCACAGCTGGGGAAAAAATCTCCCCTAGATTCTTAAAAAAAAAAAAAAAAAAAAAAAAAAAAAAAAAAAAAAAAGAGAGAGAGAGAGAGAGAGAAAAAACAGATACAGAATACGTATGTCCTACAGTTGATGTTCCATTCCACTGTTTCCATACAAACCTCTTAATTCATAATAATATCAATCAGACGTGCACATGATGGCACTGTTCACAGCATTTCATATCTTGTCCAGCATGATGTCATCACTGGTGAGAGAAGAACTGCACCATCATTCCCATCTTTTTATATGCTAATAAAATGTGGTATTTAAAGAACCTTGGGCAGCCTGAAAATCTCTGCAGCAGAGATCCAGAGGCATGACAGTGGGTCTGATTTTGTTACTTTCTGATTCTGTCTTTAAAATACTGGGACAGAAGCTCCTTACACTCTGAGGGGTACTGCTTAATCACAGAAAAAGTAGTGAGCACATCCTGCAATCAAGATGAGCAGTAGGACCAACAGGTAAAGACAAAAAAAAAATAAAACTGACAGATAGGGTAACTTGTGAACATTTGCTTCAGTCCTTCATGTACTGTTAAGTATGTGCGTTTCAGCACTCCTCTCAAGAGCTTGTGTGTGTCTGTGCATGTAATTATGGTATAAAATTGATAATATCAAGACCAGATAGAATTAATAACCTTTGCTAATTTTACAGTACAAATAGCAATGTAAATACAATTCAGCTTCAAAATTTATGTCTGATGGTGTCCTGCAAGCCCACCCATTAATTCAAGGAGAGAGTTTATCAATTTTTCTAATAGCTTGGAAAGCACAGGCATGTGTGTTAAGGCTGGCAGATCAATCCAATTCACTTTGCATCACTTTCCCTTCAACATGGCACAATACTGTTGCCCATCTGAAATATAAAACTATATTTGAAATTATGCACTGAACTTAAATGGTGGAGAAATTAAACCTGTTATTAAAACCCTTACAGTGAAACTGAGACTCAAAATAGTCTTACAATGCCTACTGAAGCGTCACTAAGATCAACCTACACAGTGTCCTGCTCAGGTCACTCCCACTGCATGTTCACAGACTGCAGACATGAGCCATCTACTAAATCACACACACTTCTCAACAGACTAACTCAATCTTGAATTTCCCAAGTGATAGTTAATACAACACCATCACCTGCATTTAAATATTCTCATGCACCTAATAAGGCCTCCTTCAATTAATCTTTCAGGCAGTAAATATTCTTAACATACACTGTAGCATTTAGCTGGAAGTACTGAAGATCCAATGATAGCCAACTGAAATACACATCTAACCACAAAAGGAGAGCTGAAAAGGGACCACAGGATTTCTGCACTAATTCTCTCAATTATTTCTGCATCATGTGCTTGTTTTTTGCAGTAAGATGTGTGCATGCCACACATAGAAACCAAGACAATTCCCTAAGTTTAGACATATGTCCCACCCATTTGACCCAGTGATTCTACTCCACTAAGACAGAATTTAATATTTTGCACTGGCATAAATTACTGAATTTAGTTTTACTGACAGAGCTATTGACTCTTTCCAAACATTTGCTTCTAAATAAAGAGCAACAAAAAAAGTTCATGATTGAAACCAGATGTGATGAAGTAGATAACAAATGAGCATCTCCTGAATTTTATAGCATGAATGGGAATACTCCATGAAATAACAAAATTCTACCAGCTTGAAATTGCACCATGTTACAATGAAGTTCCTGATGTTGTATAATTCAACAAATGCACATTAAGTAAAGCATTCCTTATGATTTTACATTACAAAACTAAGGAATTATTTGCTCCACTATCTCAACCACCTGCTTTAAAATTTCATCTGGTTAACAATGAACTGAGACCAATAATTTGTTCTTGGCAAGAGTGAAATAATTTCCTGAGAGTTATTTAGTTCTAATTTGACAACCTCATGTGATGGAAAAATCACTTGTTTCTCTTGGCAATTTATCCCAGCAGTTAATCACCTCCCTACTGAAAGTGTTTGCCACATATTTAATTTGAATTTTGGCTTCAGATTCTACTAACTTGCTTTGCTAAAATACAAAGCTTTTATTACTAAGTGTTATAGACACAGTTAACAAACCACCTCTCAATCATATCCATGATAAGCTAAACATATTCAGATGCATCTGAAACTATATATCATTTTCTCCTACTAAAAGCTCAGTTTTAGGGTTCTTTTCTTCACTCTTTATTTTCAGTATAATAAAGAACTACAACCAAGCATTAGTTCTGACACTGCTTTACACTGAGGTAAAATAACTCCACAACACTTATTTATTATTTTGCTCTACTTATTCAGATAGCTCAATTACTCTGCTGATGTTCATTCTGAACTAAATTGAAATTACAAAGAAGTAGCCTAAATTAAAGACCTACCACTGATATCTTTCCTTTATTTCACATCTCCCTGCAAATGCATTGATTCTGCATTTAAAAATCTGTATATGATCAGCAATTGATTTGGGCTGGAATGACATTAAACTTTTTAAAAATCTTTACATGGTTTCCTACGCTACATTTGCATTGCCATACATCAACCAAACTTGTTTCAATAAAAACAAAATCATCGATGAAATGTTAACCGGCTAGAAAAGTCTACTATTCTTTCTTAACTACATCTTTTCCCCTTAACCCTCTATTTATTTCAGTTTCTTATTACACAGACTGTTATTCTGCCAATAACTGATACCAAATGAATCAATCATGAAACTACCTCTCATTTGAAATATTCAGAAACGTTGAGTCCTTCTGTCTTCTGCTGCCCTGGGCTCTATCGAGCAAGAAAGTCATGAGGTTGGAGATACCCTTACCCAAAAAATTAAAGGCTCATGGCTGATAACTGTCCATAAATTTTAAGGCATTACTGCTCAGATACATCATCCTCAAGACAAGAAGACAGTTAACACAGATATGGCAATATCTGGCACAGATGTTTCTGTTGAACACAGTATACTGTTACATATAACACACCTGTGTTTATTGTGTAAAGAGCCCTATATATGTGATTAGTTTTGTTTATATTTTTTTACTTTAAACACTTTTAAAAGTATCTCCAGTGAAAGATTAACTTAATTTCTTTTAAACTGAGATGGAGGAAGAACGGTTCAGACAATCATTAACTAAGTGAACACTTCTCTTTATAATCTAAAGAAGGATATTTAGCCTATGTGGCAATTTTTTTCATTATTTCAGTGTTTCCTAGATGAAAAATTACATCACATACCAACATTGCCTTCCTGTAAACTATGTAATATTATGTATAGAAAACATGTAAAGAAAGAAAAAAAAATAATTCTGTAATGTTCATAATTACATGACAGCCATCATTAATCTGGCTGCTTGACCTAGATTAGTTATACTGGATACACTGCAGCTGTGATCACCTTCATATGGAAACTGATGGAAGAGAAACCATACAATATGATATCTGGGTCCAGCAATCATTGTTGATTTTTCACTCCTCTCATTCATAGATTTTCCCTATGAAAAGAAAAAAAAATAGTTTCCTCTTACAAATCTAGTTTTGCCAGAATTTAAAAAAAAAAAAAAAAAAAAAAAAAAAAATTAAGGCATAGGTGAAATTAATTTTCCATGGCAGGAAAAAAGTCGTTTTGTTTCCTTGAACAACAATTTCTCCAAAAGAGCAGGCTACTAATAATTCTATGTTATTGATTCTGGTTTGCTGATTTACTTGTAATGATTTATAAATGATTTAGAAGCTGGTTATTAAGCATGGCAAGGTGATGAAAAATGTGCCCATGCTAGAAGTTTTATATTTTTATTAAACAACCATTAGACATATTCAGTGCTGTTCATGGAACCATGCAAAAGTAGTTGTAGTAATGGTTTAAGTACTTAAGGTGTAGCTAGAAACAGGTTGAGAAGAGAATTATCTATATAATACTATAATGTCTTAACACTAACCAGTATTTACTGACTGCATTGGTTATTATGGAAAAAGCTGTAATTCTCATAAGAAAGATTCATAGTCTATGAACCAATTTGAAAGAAAAGTGTAAGAGTTTCTCAATAAATTGTGCCACAATTAACAAAAAAAAAAAAAAAGTGCATTTTCTCCCAAGAGCTACTGCCCTATAGCTTTACAAAAAAAGTGACTTTTAATATAAGCATTATCTACATTGGCAGATAAATGTAACAGCAGTAAGAATCACCTCCCACACTCCATTCCAACAAGATAAAAGAATACCCCTTAAAACCCCTATTAACAGAACGTTTTGTTGTTTAAAGTCATGATACTAACATAAAACTGCAAATATGTGCTCATATGAAACACATTATTAAAATATGTAAATGCCTTTCATAGATTCTTAAAAATGTGTTCCACAAATTATATAACAGAAAAGACAGCATTTAAATTGTATTTATTTCAATTCTTCACTGTAATAAATAATTACAAGAAAATAATAATTAAAGAAAAGCCAGTGTATCCCTGGGAGCTGAACCAGTGAGCAATGGTATCCCCCCAGCAGAAAGTCCTGACCTCTCTAAACTCTGTCCCCAAGAGTACTGTGCAGCTGCCCATGGCTGCAGTGGGAGCATGCTGCCAGCCCGGGGACAGTGCCAGGCTGCAGGGTGTGCCCTGCTCCCAGCCAGTGCAGGACAGCAGCACAGAGCCAGGACTGGGAAAGGCACTGCCCCGGCCTGGACAGAGGAGCTCCTCCCCTTATTGCCAGAGTTCAAGCAGGAGCTGAGCAGCTTGAGGAGTACCAGGGAGTTTGAGACTTAATACCGGAGTCCAGAGAAGCCACTGGAGTTGCACGCTTCCTTCCCTGAACAGGCTCCACATGCAGACAGCAGGCATGTCAGGGAGGATTCCCTGTGCTCTCTCCACCAGCCTGAACACACTGACTGCAGGGACAGGGGCGATGGTGCTGAGCTCCTACCTGGTGCAGTGGGTGCATCTCCTGCGTGACTGCCCCGCTGTCCTGGCATCACAGCCATGGGGCTCTGAACCCAACACTGCTGGGATCATGGCCCATTGAGTTTGAAAGTGTCACCAGGGTTAAGGCAGGCTATGCCCTGCACCAAAACTGAGTCCATAAAGAAAAAGGATGGGTCATTGCGATAGGAGACACCTTCCAAAGGGAACAGCAAGTTCAATATGGAGCCTACACCAATTTCTTAAGGAGATCTGCTGTGTTCCTGGGGTCTGGTTTAAGGATGTGAAGTGAAAGTGTCCTATGCTTAATAATCCAGCCCCTGGATTATTAACTATTATTTTTCACTTTGGAAGAAATAAAGTTGCAGAAAGAAGACTGCCCAGGAAAGTGGTGGAGTGACCATCACTGGAGGGATTTAAAAGATGTGTAAGTGTGGCACTTGGGAACATGGTTCAGTGGTGGGCTTGGAAGTTCTGGGTTATCAGTTGGATTCAATGAACTTAATAGTGTCTTCCAAGAGAAATGATTGTATGAAAATAAGCCAGTAATTAGTTGTTATTTTTTCTTCCCAAAATAATATTATAGATTTCAGATCAGAAGCACAACTGCAGTGCTTCTTAGAAGAAGAAGATACAGCATTCTTAAAGAAGAAAATGCGACATTATTAACCCAATCTCAATAACAATGTACAAGGGAGCATTTACAAGTGATATACATAGAAAAACACAAACAGCCTCATCCCACTGAGTTGCAAAATGGGCATTTTCTTAACCAGATTTTCTTCAGTATAAGCAATGAATGCTCAGCAGTTTAAAAATTAGGTCACTGAGAATCAACTGTTTAAAAAGATTATCATAATATTGGTACTGTAAAAATATTACCAGAAAAAAAAAAAAAAAAAGAATAATAGTGAACAAACCATGTAAACATAGGACAACTGACAGACTCAAGAGTGCAATAGCATTAATGTCATGATGTAAGCTATTTTTGGAAATTCCTGTTGCTTTCTGCAATGGGAAATTCGTTTGTGTTCTGGGGCTGTTTCATTCATTCATATAGACAGAATATGCCTACCAGAAGAAAAAGACAGTCTTTCAAGTATGGAATCAGGACAGCTACTCATGGGATTAGTAGGAGATAGAAGATGAAAAGCCCACTTTTTTCCATGGCACAGGTAAGTGGGATTTTTACACCCTACTTTAGTGATTCAAACAGTATGAGTAGAACTTAGGTTGCTCTTTTAATATGAACTCTCATATTTTGGTTTACTCTTCAAGGCAAGGTCATGAAGTCTTTTGTAGGGTACCACTCTAACAAGAGCACAAACAATGTATTTTAAGGAACATGTTTATCTAGGAGCTATGAAAATTGAAATGCTAATGTAACTACTACTATATTCTTTCTTTTTCTCAATGCTACTACTCCTTTCGATTCACATGACTCAGATTTTGCTGCAGGTTTAGATGGATGCAACATGGATTGAATAGTCCTGTCACAGAACTTGGTGCTGTCTGTGCCTCCTCATGAGGGTCCTTGTGCTGAAGGGAAATGTATCATACTAGGCTTCACAGGCAAGAATTGATAGAAACAGAACAACTTTACATAATCCTTCATAAACTTCCTTTGGATAGGAGAAGCCAGCTCCTCAAACTTCCATGCAAGCAGTGAGGACTTTTACCATAAAAATTGATAAGAAATAAAACTTTTTCTATTCCTTCAAAGTTGTCTCAGGTAACTGCTAAGGTTGTCTAATGCAAGTCAGAGATAAAAAGCTACTATATTAAAAAAAACAGAAATTTGTTATAAGAAAAACATCTTCTTAGAGCTCAATGTCTAAATGTCACAATATATTATCAAAAAAACAAACATTATATATGGCAATACAGAATCTAATACACGTATAGATTTTTTAATCATGTAAATTTAATTATGTATATATATATATATATATATATATATATATATATATATATATATAATAATTTCTACAGGTTAAGAAAACTACTTTGAATTCTTCCAGACCTGACTATTTATGTTAATGGCACAATGACAGTAATAATAATAGAAAGAGAGGATATCTGAGCATGAAGGTTCTAACAAAATGTTGCTGTATACTTCAGAAAGGCCATACTGATTGTCAACAAAAGGCAAAAAAACAAACAAACAAACAAAAAAACCAAAAAACCAACAAAAAACCAAAAACTAACAAAAAACTAAGCAAGACTATTTTGGGATCTTTTACTGCTAACTCATTAACTGGAGAAAATGTATCTGTATTACAGAAAAAAAAAACAAAACAAAAAAAACCCCACAAAATTTTAAAGGTTAGGGGAAAAAAAAAATTAAAAAAAAAAAAAGCTGGAAAATACCCAACAAATGGTAAATCTGAGCTGAAGCTTGTCAACTCAAGGAATGATAAAGCAAGATGAAAACCAACACCTTTGTTTTTTTTTCATTATATCTGTACTAAATAGAACTACTTACATCAAGCTGCATGAAATACCAGGAAAAATCTTTTTCAGGAGCTATATCTGTTCTGAAAAATCTAAATTAAAGGAAGCAATATTTTTTTACTGAAGCCATAGAACACAATTCACATAATAATAAATAAATTACTGATAAGAGTTGTCTGCATCTAAAGGAATAAATTCTACCAATCAAATTTTAAAATATATCAAGTTTTAAAGTCCAAGAAAAGCCACTCAAATATCACAGCACTGAATTGAACTATGTGTCCTGAAATCACTTCACCAACTAAAATTCACTTGTTCTGTTTTTAACACTGGAATATGATAAGCCTGTGTTAAGCAAAGGCCTCAGCAGATCTATGTAAAAAGAACTAGAGGGGCAATAACACCAAATACTTTATGTGACTACAGCCATTCCTGTTCTCTAGTATATTAATCTGTTAACACTTTATAATGAAAGTGCATGAGGGAGATTATGGCACAAATTGGTGTTAATAAACACAGCACCGTTACATTGTTTCTCATTTGTTGCAGCAGACTTTTTATGTGCAATTATATAATTATGATTCCTAAAGAAAATTGAGATCTTCATTCCTTTGCTGTTGAGGGGTTCAAATCTTACATAATCCAAAAAGTCAATAATCATAAATACGTTTCTTCTAGTCCATTTTATTCTACAGATATGATTTGATGAAAAGTTCATACAAATTCAGATTTCAAAAATACATTAATTTGAAGATACATCTAAAACTGGTACTAGATGACACACCACAAATTTAAGATGTTATTGTTGTATATTTTTAAGCACCTCATTCCTAAAAGGTAGATTCATACACTTGGTAAAAAAAAAAAAAAAAATGAAAGCAGTTTGGAGGCTGGAAACCAACAGAAACCTCAGAAATATCATGTGAGATCACTTACCTTTGGAATACTTACAAAAATAATAATAAAAAAAAGTATGAGACATTTTCCTTGATTTAACTTTTCTTTTAAGAAATGCTGACCAAATGAAGCTTTTGTTAAGATGGATAGCAGTTATTTCCTGAAAGGATGCACTGTTATTTGCAACAAATTGAAAATTGCTATTTGAGTCCAACTTTTAATGGAATAAAATCTGCTATTATTTTTGTTTGCTTTGAAATTCTAATTATAAGTGAAACAGGCACAAGTAACCTCTTCTACAGTGAACTCTTTGCTCTATTTCCTTCATAAATTTTCAGTATTGGAATTAATAGCCATAGAAGACTGGAGAGCAGAAAAAATTAAGCCCTCACATGATCATATAATTTTGCTTGCTAATATAGCAGCATTTACTAAAGGGTATTAAAAAAATATATGGACACTTTTATTGTTCTCCTTGAGGCAGAAAATATGCAGTGAAGAGGTTCATTACTAAATATTTTACCACTGTCCAGCTGCCTTACAGTCAATTATGTTTAGTTAATGTGCATCTTAATGAAGATCTTGACATACAGCTATAATCACAAACTGTCCACTCCAATGTCACTCTTCAGTTCATGATTGTTACTTTGTTGGCATAACATAACAAACACTTCTAATTACGTTTCAGCTCATTAAAATTAAAACAGAGTTCAATAAAAGCAACTTGCAACATGCTATTTATTTTAATAAAGACATAATCCTATTCTAGAGATGAAGATTCAAGAAGTAATACAAACATGAAAAATGCCCAGACTAAAATAATTATGTACCTGTTCAGTACTGAGGATCGCTTTCATTTGGTTATTAAAGTTATTATGCAAATCTTCCCTATAGTAAATCAATACACTACATCAATGTTGCTTTTTGGAAGGGAAGATAGATGAAAAAGAAAAGAATACCCTCAAAACAGAAAACAGAATGGTACTTCTCAGCAATACCTTTGATGGGGGTTGTTATGCCTGAAAAACAGATAATCGTGAATCTATGAAGATGATTCAGGAAATAAGAATACTGCTAAATGACAGGAAATAAGACGTACCAAAACATGCTGTATTGTTTCAAATGAAGTTTTTCGGTCTGAATATATGCTCTAAGTTACCAGTGGTGATACCATGAGAACATCTGATATTGATATCAACACATCCCAGTATCAGTCACCAGGGAGGAAGGGGACATTGTCCCAGGCCACAGGAAGGGAAGCACTGCTCAGGCAGCACCGCTGACTGCATCAGCTCAAATGCAGATTATGCACCATGCAACTACCTTGACATTTTTTAGCCCCTTTTAATATGAAGGTCATTCCATTAACTCACTCTGGCAGAAAATAAAGAATGTGTTTTTCAAGTCATTATGAATAGCAGGTAAGCTTTGGGGACAGAAATGGATGAGAGGCTGGTCTTCAGCTGTATTGCTTTATGAAGGTACAACTGAGACTTCAGCAGATTGCTACTTCACAATGTTACTGAGAGGAGAAAAGAATCCCAGCCTGTAATCAGGAAATTACTGTGGTAGAAGGAAATCATATTTCAGAATATCCTCCCAATGGAAGATATGTCTAGTTACTGCTCTAGGAATAAGAATATCATTGCTCTGAGAAGAATACGTGAATTTTACATGAGTATTTTTACAGCAGAAAATTGCTATTTATCACATGCGTTATGCAGTTCTCTAATTTTATCTATTACCATGGACCTCTTGTGTTAAATCTTTCCTAGTTTCCTCATAAGAATGTTCTAATGCAGTAGACTGTAATTTTTACAGAAGTGAAGAGAATAATATTTCAAGATAGCAGTTCCAATATTCATAAGACGTCATTATCAAAGTGACAGAATTAAAAGATAACCTATATAATTTTAACTATTTAATATCTGGAGGTGGGGGAGGGGGAAGGAAATTATGAAACTATTAATTCCCTTGAACTCTTGATTAAAACAACAATGAAATTTTTCCCACCTCATCCTCACCTGACCCTAAGTGATGATTGCTTACACTCTTTGCAGCCTGGATATATGCATGGCAATTGCATTACCACTGTAGACTTCCAGTCAGTGAAGACTGAGTAGGCAAAACACAAAAATGCTGAAAAATTCAGGCAGTTGGAGAATTTAGAAAAGCTGGGTCTTGTGTATTTAGTACTCTTCTTTCTTTGAAGAAAAAAGTGAAGCAAAATGTTATCAGCAGACTTGAATACCCATTCTCCATTTGAGTGTGACTCGAATGTGAAAGAGCTGAAGTTTAATAATATCAAATCCAAGGAAAGCCTCAACAAGACTTCCTTTTGGTCTAAATCTACACAAAAGATTGCAAATGTGTGCTCTGCTAGCATTTTCTGACTACATTTGTTGTGGTATTCATTGAAAAGAAAGGTTGGTTTACATGTGTATCCAAAAAATATCATTCTTCCTTTAGACCTATCTCTGGAATGCCTATAAGTGCTGCAAAGGTCCTAAATCAACAGGACATTGATTTTTTCTTTAACCTTTGTATTACCTCTATGTTAATTTTCTCCTTTACTACCTTCTATAAGAAGAAATGGATAATTTTTTTTTTTGCCTAATAACAGAAACATTAAAACAGGTTTGATTCACCTTCCAGTTCCAAGTCTTGTAGTGGTAAATGAAACTGAAGGAATGAAATTTCTCCCTTCTGCTGATACTTTGGTTTATACTGTGTTTTCCAAATCTGGTCTACTCAGGGAAGCAGCAGATGCCACTTCCTCTATCACTACATGGGGAGTAGTTATTTTTGTTTCCTCACAAGTTCAGAATGTAGCCAGTGTGGTAGAATGAAACAAGTCTCAAACACATGCAAAGATTTAAATCGTTCAACATTTTGTAAGCATAATTCTTCTATTGTTTCACAAGAAGGACTAGTAAAGATATGCTAGATCTGTCATCCAGAAACTAAAACAGTTCACAAAAGTTTCCCTGCATAAGAAGAATACTGAGAAAAAAATACTGATAGTGGTTAGGCCCTAACTACAAAATAAAGCTATTTTCACAGTGAAATATCTCAGCTTCACTTCTCAGTGAAGCTCTCCTAGAGATCAGGACAGAAAAAGTGAAACCAAAAAAGTTGTGCCAATCTCAGCTAAGAGGAAAGAAACAATTACGTCTGCTCTGCTCAGCTACATAATTTTCAAATTGATAGGAAATTCGTGAAGGAAACACAGATTTTAATGGGAAGCCACAGCCTAAAATATTGTAAGTATTTACCAAGAATCCCCAGGAGTGACTATTAACTGCTTGAAACTATTTTTTTTTTAAATCCAGCGCAGCCATATCCAATTTCAGTTTGTAATAAGCACCAGACATTTTGCTCCTCTTTTTAGCACACAAACCTGCAGGCACATGCACATGAAGACACAAACAGTTTCTTTCATTGGAAAAGAAAACAAAAAATATTTTTAACAATTCAAGAATCAACTACAGGTTAACCCAGAAAACCTTGAGAAGAGAAGAAAGATCAACTAGTATTTTCAATAATAAATTGAAACATTTTGAAAGGTTACAAGCTCGTGAAAAAAGTAAGGGCACCTTCTTTATGAGGTACTGCATAAAACCAATGAGATAACAAAATCGCACAGTGACATAAAATGCTGTCCCCTGTAATTGCCTTCATGTACTGCACATACAGGCTGTATGTGTGTGCACATACAGTGCTTGATGCCTGCAGCAGAACTGACCCAAGGAACATTCTGCAAAACAAGGCTCAGCAGGGCTAGGAAGTCATTCAATGCATCTACTGAATAATCAAAGCTATGATTACACAAGTTGTTCATCCTGCAGTGAACAGTGATGTAGCATTTTTGGTCCACAATTATGAAAAAGACCAAAACCCATGGAAAACATGTCAATAAAAAGCTAAATTGATGAAAATCCACACCCATGCAGAGAAATAATTTGTTTTCCAACCATGCAATGCACACAAAAGACTTGAGGAGAGCAAACCTTTCTCAGTGCTCTCCTGGTCTTTGCCATAGCACCAGGTAGTGAACAATTACCTCCATATTCCCAGCTTTGCTGGCCAAATACATTTAGAATTGTATCCCTCTTGCACAGGGGCTGACCTATGTAAAATTCAGTGAGTGACCCCAGTCTTTCCCATACTGAAAGATTTACCAGCAGACAAATAGTGTAAGCCAACTGGGCCCTGAAAACTTATTTTATAGTAGGAAAGATGTGCAAATTTTACAAATATTTTACTGGCATATTTTAAAACTGAAACTAGAATCATATAAAAAGGTCTCATGTAGCAATTTTCTTGCTTAGCTGTATTTCTAGATTACCTCTTAAAGAAGACTCTAACGTGCAATGTAACTCCATAGCATCACTTTATCAACTTGCATATATACCTCAATTCATATCTTAGTAATTCCACTATTTTAGAATTTATCTCCTGCTTTGAAAATAGATTTTTCAATTAAAAATTCTATTTTTTTACTATTTAATGTGCATATTACAAAAATTTTGCCAGACATCTTCTGTGTTGCTATATGGTAACCAATTGTGTTACTAGAAATGGACACCCAGAACATCATATGTAAAAACCTGTCGTGAAGAAGGCAATTCTAGACTTCTCAGGTTACTTAAGGAAGGAGCTTATTTAAAATCAAATGCAAATGGTTTTCAACTGCTTCAGTTTACTAAAAAAGAGACAAAAACAAACCTCTGTCATCTAAGTCAATAAACAACCAAAGTAAAATTATTTTTGATCACACTTGATCTAAACAGCATTCTTTCAGAAAGCCTGTCATGAAAAATGTCTATTTTCTTTGTAGGTCTAAGATAATAAAATGTCTTTTTATTTTCTTTTCTTTTCAAACAAAACAAGCAGTTAGGGAACACAGGTATTTGAGGACTACCCTAATTCTGTCAACCAAATGCTTGTAAAGTGTTCAAGTGATTTTAATTCCAAGTTGTTGTTTTCTGAGCCCAAAAACATTATGTTTTCTGGAAAACTACTGCCACTGGCACCACAAAACTGTTACCAGGAACCTATCCTCAAAATAAGATTCTGATAGGGCACTACTAATTTGTTAACTATTGAATACTATAGCTTTAATGAGTGCAATAAACATAGAAGCACAAACAGGCAATTAACCTCATTTTCTTTGCAAACAATATCCAGAGAATACTCTTTGTGCTGTCATTTACTACATAAAAACAAGTCAGTGCTGGTGAGTTTTTAAGATACAACAGGTTTATCTGTCAGCAGCATTACTTTGAAATATCACACACTGCTCTACAAGCTGGAGAAGTGGGCCCATGAGAAGCTCATGAGGTTCAACCAGGCCAAGAGCAAGGTGCTGCACCTGGGCCAGGGCAGCCTCTGGTACCAGTACAGGCTGGAGGAAGGAGGAATTGAGAGCAGCCCTGCTGAGAAGGACTTGGAACTGCTGGTGGGTGAAAAGCTGGACACGACCTGGCACAATGCCCTTGCAGCCCAGAGAGCCAATCTTACCCTGGACTGCATCAAAAGAAATGTGGCAGCAGGTCAGGGAGGTGATTCTGCCCTTCTACTCTGCTCTCACAATAGCTTACCTGGAGTGTGCATCCACTGCTGGAGTCCTCAGTAAAAGAAAAACTTGGACTTGCTGGAGTCCACAGGAGGGTCACAAAAGTGATCAGAGGGCTGCAACAACCTCTCCCATGAAGACAAGCTGAGAGTATTGGGGTTGTTCAGCCTTTAGAAGTGAGAGATCTGGGGAGATCTTACTGTGGTTTTTCAACACTTAAAGAAGGCTTATAAGAAAGATGAACACAGACTTTTTGTAGGGCCTGTTGTCAACAGGACAAAGGTTAACGGTTTCAAACTAAAGGATAATAGACTAGATATTGGGGAGAAATTTTTTATGATGAGGACAGTGAAAGACTGAAACAGGTTGCCCAAAGAGGTGGTACATGCCCCATCCCTGGAAACTTTTAAGGTCACTTGGGACAGGGCTCTGAAAAGCTGATGTCCCTGCTCATCGCACAAGGACTGGATTAGAATGGGTTTAAAGGCACCTTCCAACCCAAACAATTCTGCAGTTCCTTGGCAGATAGAGACAAATATCTTTTACCTAGGCAGAGATAATTCCATACAATATTACAGATGAAGGGTTGATTGCCTAGAAAGCAAGTTTGTATACAAAGATGTGGGGTCCTGCTGGACAAAAAAATGCACGAGTCAGCAGTGTATCGTGGGTGCAAAGAAGGCCAGCAGCCTCCTGGGCTATATTAGTATGAGTATAACCATCAGGGATAAGGAAATGATCCTTACACCCTATTTACCATTTGTGAGACTCCATCTGGTGTACTGAGCCCAGTTTTAGGCTCCTGGTGCAACAATGAAATAGATGTACTGAAATGAATCTGCTGGGAGTCACCACGCTGGCCATGAGAAGGAACACAGGAGCACACAGGACAGGTGGGAGCTGCATCTGCTCAGCCTGGCAAAGAGAAGGTCTGGGAGCCTGCAACTACCAAGTTGGAGGGTACAGAGAACAAAGTGTGCAGAGCAAGAATCAATGGACTTGGGAAGCTCCAATTACATACAGGGCAGAAAAAATTACCCTGCAAAAGCTCAAATGGTGGAACATGACCCAGAGACACTGCAAGATTTCCATGCTGGGAGATATTCAAATTCTGGACGTGGCTCAGAAGTATTAGATCTAACTGCATTTACTTTGTACAAGTAGCTGGGAAAGATGGCATATGGAGTTTCCTTCCAGCCTACACAATTCAGCGAGTCTAAGACCATTTTTGGTTTTATAGTTTTCTCAGTAGTCAGGCACAAGTTTATTTTCAGCATATTAGCTAAACAAAAGCTTTTATACAGTTTTTCTTAATAAATCCGATCCCAGATAGTAAGATCAGTCCAAAAAAAAAAAAAAAAAAACAAAACCAAAAAAACCCCTCAATGCTTTAAAAACCTCTAAGTATCTCTCAGGACACAGTAATGAAATAGTTTAATTATATCATAATATTAAGCCAGAAGAGATTATTTTAATGCATAAATTCAGCATTATAAAAAGTTATCAAAATACAATTAAAACACTATAATAAATAAATAAATACATATAACAATAGATAATAAATGTGCAAGGCATATAATGAAGGAAGTTTGCCTAGTGTCCCAATAAATGTTACATTTGTAGATGTCAAAACCACCTTATGGACTCTCAGATACAACTGCTGTTTCATAGCAGAGTTATGCAACTATATAAACTCTTTTTCCCTCTTGTTGTTGTGTTTTTAAAAATATTCCTTTTTCCTGTTAAAATTAATGTGTCTGTGTAGTTTAACAGATTGGTTGCAGTAAGCTCCAAAGAACAAAGCCTTTGTCTTTCATATATCATATAGAAGAAGTGAAAACTTTGTCACTGAAAGCTTACAGTGACTCAGAAGAGAGCTTGAGGAACAATGAGCAGATTTTTTTTTTTCCCTTCATCTGAATGTCTGCAACACCAGATTTTCCTTCTGGTAAAAATGTGGAAGAAAAGCAAGAATTAGTAACAAAAGTCAAGGATTTCTAGAAGTCTGTCTAAATTCAATAATGCTGAGTGACCAAGGAAGTGGTTTAGATGATTTTGGCAGAACTAACTAGTCCTTAAGTAAAGTTTGACGTGTATTTATACAATGGAAAAAAAAAAAAAAAAAAAAAGTTTCATACAAGGATGCATTTAAACTAGGTAATAGGTCAGGAATTTGGTGCTCACATGTACATATCAAAAGGCTCTATCTATATGCCTCAGCATCTTATATTTTAGTGTAGTGCTCTCTGGGCATGCAGGATTTTTCCTCTATCATTGTCCCATAACCTGTGGACACCTAGAGTTTTCTTAATTTTTTTACCACTGCTTCAGTTAGAATGTTTCTATCCTTAAGTTATTTCCTTCACAGACCTAAGCTGTAGCTGCTAGAACAGGAACTGAAGCCAGACCTCCCACAGCCCGGGTGAAAACCTCCATCAGCAGACACTGACTCATGATGCTTCTCACACCTCTTTGCTCCTCAGCTTGGCAGTTCTTGGCTGTGCAGAGGAACAACAGCCTCTGCAGAGCTGCACAGGTGCTGGGACTGCCCACCACAGCACACACGACTCCCAGGTGCCAGCCTCTAGCCCCAGAGCTGCAACTGAACCCCCTCAAGGTGAGAAAGCTCACATGGAAAAGCCATCATCTCCAAGACACAAAATGTGGGTACCACTCACCATCTCTCACTAACATACATACATATCTCCTTCCAGTTAAGAGCAACAATAAGAATTGATCAGGGTTGCAGGAGTTCTGTTGTACTATCAGGTTGCAATGGCGAATGGAGGAAGGTGACATCCTGAGCATACCATAATATGAAAAAGGAGCTTGATCTCCAGGGAGAATAGGAGTTTCAGACAAACCAGCTGTGTTTATCATTTCGTACAGGCAGTGAGTACCAGGCAGGCTAGGCAGGTAGTTATCAATTTCCTTTAGATCGCAACCAAGGCACTTATTTTTCCCCAAAAACATACAGAATAAATTGTAATGCAGCTTTCTTATTTAGCTACTAGAATCTTTTCCTCTGCCTTGAAACTGGTATCCACTAATAGTCAACTGTGAATTTTAAATAACTTTTTTTTTTTCTTTTTAATTTACCTGGCAACTGTCATGTCAAGATCTACACAACCTAGCTACAGATTTCACAAGTGTGTTTTGTCTCCTGAAGTCTACATCATCTGTTCAGTCCTGAACTGCCCCAGCTTTCAAAAAGGAAGCATGCAAGTGATTTATTTTACTCCAAAAGATAATAAAGATGCTAGGGGAAAAAAAACCCCAAAAAACCAAAATAAAAAGACAGTTCTTTGTTTATGTCAAACAATGAAAATATAGAACATGCATTACTAAAAGTACAAAACAACAGTGGGACAGTAATTTCTTTTTAAAGAAACTGTAACCTATTCACCGAGTAGATGTCTCAGCAGGACACTATAAAATCGTAACAACAGATATCCCATAATAATCTTTAACAACACAGTGCAAATATAGAAAACATCACCACGTAATTCCACAAGATGAGGCTTTTAGTGGGGAGAACGGGCTATACAAGCAGGAGTCAGATGACCCAGATTCAACCCAGCTCCTCCACTGGCTCCGAGCTTATCTACCCAGGGAAAACAACCTATAATAGCTTCTCCTACAGACACTCTTATTCCATTAGTCCAAAAATTTCTATGTTCAGGTAATTTAGTTCACTTTAGTTTAACTGAAGACAGCATGGAATACTCACCATGTTTAAATTTAATATGCCAGCCTATTCTGCAACTGGTTCAGTGTATAGGCAAGACTTGATTATAAGGCTCAAAGTAATCATTGTATCACTTGTTGCTTTGATTTATTCAAAGCAAAGATGACAATAATTCATGTTACATAAATCAAAATAATATTTTTAATCTGTAAACATTCAACTACTATGTCTAGATCTTCAAATAATGCCATACATATCTAACACAGACATGTAATTGGCATTTTTTGTTTCCTAAATTGCTTAATAATTACCTAAAACACTATTTTCTAACTTTTATTCCTCCATAAGTAAAAAAAAAATAATAAAAAAAAAAAAATAGGTAGTTCCAGAAATAGAAAAATTTAAAGATATATTTCTGGAAAAAGAAGGGAGAAAATTGTCTTCTCTATGGGAAAAATTAAAGAGGCTACTATTACCTATGCACAACCTTTTTTTGTTAAATTGCATGTTACAATGAAGTCAATAAATACACTGGACTTAGAAATTATTTTAATTCAAATTGCATTTATCTACTTTTATGAAGCATTTTTTAACTGTAATTTAAATTTAGAACCCTTCATAAGTGAATATAAAAAGTTTTATGCTACACCTATATAATATGGGGAAACCAAAATAATCTTATTTTTGACCAAAACATAATTTTAACTTATAAAGGGGCTTGGTTTTCACCTTACATGTCTTAAAGCTATAGATATTCTTACAGCTTACTTATGTTTGTTATGCAACTGACATGCAGTATGTTTCCTTTTATGCTTGATATTTCGGTAATCAAATGCATTTTTGCTTCTTTGTATATACTAAAGCTAAGACTACTTAGACTGAAACATTTGTTATCAAGAAAAACTTTACCACAAAAAGATAAGATACCATTGTCTCATGGAATTAAAAAAAAAAAAAAAAATCAATCACAACTAAATATCACAAACAAAATAGCACTAGGGGAATTATTAAAGAGATATATTTCTGTTGAAGAGTGTTCCTGCATAGAAGTTTTAATCTTTAAATCTTAAATATTAAGTAAAAGCCCTGCTGAACTTTGGCATTCATCAGAGTTGCTGGTACAGGGATGTGTTTTAGATTTGTGATGAGCAGTGCTGGTAACACAGGGATGATTTAGTGATTGCTGAGCAGGGCACAGACAGCATCAAACCTTTTCTGCTTCTCAGGCTGCCCTGCCAGCCAGAAGGCTGGGGGAGCAGAAGAAGCTGGGAGGGGACACGGCCAGTACAGCTGACCCCGGCTGACCAGAGGGATGTTCCAGACCATATGGCATTTGTGTTCAGCAATAAAAACTGGGGGAAGAAGGAGGAAGGGGAGGACATTTGGAGTTGTGGTGCCCCTGCGTAATACTTAATGTCTGATAGAGCCAGCTTCTTTGTCAGATAGCTCTGAGAAACATGATGTGATTAAACACTGACATTTGCTTGTTAGATTATTTTTTAAATTCTTCATATGTCTTGTAACAGTGAGATTTTTTCTTACTTTTTTCTCTTTTTTTCTCTTTTTCATAAAAGTTATTTTTTTACATTAAACGTTAATATTAGGTCTATCTCCAAGAATGGTAAATTAGGTTTTCCTACACATCACATAAAGCTTCAATGTGGGATACTAGAAGGAAGAGGAATAAGGATACTTTAAAGAAACGGACTCTTTTAAAGACTTCAAACATTTGACAATTAATACCCACCCAATTTCCTTTCTACATAAAACACATTTAAAATATGGCCCTGCAAGTGAGTGAACAACCTATTGAGATTTGTGGACTGATTCCAGGAAGCTACCTTCTCCTTTCCCTTAACACTATCTTACAGATATTTTGAAAATCAAGGTGACATAGCAGTCTTTCCCTTCTCCATTAAAATCAGACGGATCACTGTTATCATTTACTGAGAAAAATCCACATCTGATTTAGCAAAATTCACATGTTCAAATGAAATAAAATTTATTGCCATCCCTTCTTGCATACAGAGGTTTTTGTTTGTTTATTTGTTTGTTTGTTTAAATCCTAAATATATATGCAGATTCAATGTCTGTTTATTGCTAGGGTAAGGCTAATTGCACTGGTATGGCTTTTCCTAACCACAGTCTCAGTTCTTCCTTCAGAAGAGGAGGAGGAGGATATACAGGAGGAAGAAGGAGCTGTAATTTTGTAGCAGTCAAACTCTCTTGCTTCTAACATTATTTCACTTGTTTTCATGCTACCAGATCTTTTCATTCACTATTTTACTGGCACTATTGTTGGACCAGGCTATCAAAGCTTTAGATGGTCCCTTCAAACAGTGATGAATGTTCCTGGTATTCCATATGTTTTGTGACATTTGAGGCTCCCAAATACTACATTTAATCAGCGCAATATGCTTCAATGGTTCTCATCGTCACACAATTTCTAAGTCAAAATAACAAAACAACCTCCCCCCAAATCCTTTCAAATGTGATACTTTATCACAGTTGCCAGCATAAATTTTCCGTTAGTGACAGCTCAGTTTTTCTTCCAAATCCACACATGTACCATTTTAAAATATTCATTCTATTTATGGAACACACAGAACTATGCAGTGAGTTATAGTATGTGAACACTCGCAGCCAGATTTAAAACATGTCAATGGATTTCATTGAGACATGTGGAACACTCCTAAGAAACTTCTAATTTTTTCTGTTATCTAAAGACAGTATAATTAGAGTAGTTTAATAAAATGTCATTTAATTAGTTAATTGGAAGAAATATTTGAGTCTTACTGACTTAGTATAGCTTGCTAGTCATGTCAAAAGACTACCTGTTTAACTCTCTCCATTAGAAATTCAATAAATTTCAACTCCAAATATAAAATAATTAAGTCCATTTTTCCCAAATCACTCACTGGACCTTGAGAACATGGTGAACATTGTGGCAGTGCTGGATTGATGGTTAGACTTGATGACCCTAAAAGTCTTTTCCAACCTTAACAATTCTATGATTCTGTGAATGCTGATTATTCATTACATCTTCAATACTGTAGGATGTCCTACCTTATATTCTTTATGTATAGATATTGTATGAAAATATCAGAAAACAGTAGTTCTGCTAACATAAAGTCTCATTGACTTGAATCAGCATGTCAGATAACAGTTATGTGTTGTTCTTCAGAAAATACTTAATCTGAGGGTTTTTAACTTTCAAAAGATCAATATAAAACCCTGAAACCTTCCAGAAGTTAGTTAAAAAAATTATAATACTTCAACATCCAAACAATTTTGGAATTTCTACCAAAAAAAAAAAAAAAAAAAAAAAAAGGAACCCAGGAACCCACACAGATCCTAGAGTACTGTATGATATACAACCTGCTTTCCCACCTATACTTACACTTGGAATTATTGATTTAACAAATCAGGCATTTTCCTATACTCAAGGCAAGAATAAGACATTAGGAAACTGAAAACACATTCAATCTCTTTGTGGTGTAACTGGTGATTTCCATGAACTCAGCATCAGCTAAAAAAAAAAAACAAAACAAAAAGAAAAAACAAAAACAAACAAACAAAAAAACACAGGAAATTTTTAGTCTGGCTTAGTGTATATGCACCTCACAGAGGTGCTCTGCAGACTGCCAAAATGAAAATAAGGTAAAATAAGGATCTGTTCCTTCATTCTTAGCATAAGAATATATCTCCACTGGACACACACGTAGAAGCACAAGAGAAATAAAATATTTTAGAGTGATCATGAAATAAAGATAAATGGTTGCAAAAAAAAAAAAAAAAAAGTAAAACAACATCAAATCTTCCTTCATTTCCTCTCCAAACTCAGCACTGCACCACAGGAAGATCTCCATATTCTAAAGAGAGATAGTAATTACTTTGATGCCTTATTCTAACTGGAAATGTCCATTAATCTTTTGCTAAGCCTTTTCCCAGCAAAGAATGTTGGTCCAATATAAGCAAAATTTTCCAAAAAACTCTATTTGTATTTTAAAGTCTAAGGCCAGTACCAGGACTATTTCCACCAGTACTGCTGGCAGCTGGTTGGTCTGTCCAGTGTTTCCTTTTTCTGCACAAGGCTGCCAAGAGTACTGATATGGAGCAGAGCTCCTAAGGTTTCTGGCTCAGTAAGGACGAAGGGCAGCCAGACCTCCAAGAAGACTGTTTGCCTCCTCAGCAAATACATGTTGAGCTAAGACACAGCTAATTCTGTTCCTGAATCACCTACCTGCGTATTTGGCCAGCTCTTCTTACAGGGAACCAGCCCTTGGCCAACAACACAGACACTTACACTACTTCTTCTTCACCAAGACTGCTAGAGCACCTGGGAAGCAGTTCTGGCAGCCTTTCAGACTGGCAAAAAGATTTGACTTTTCTGTTTCTACTATAATTTCAGGTGGTAAAAAATAAAAAATGACAGTAGAGGGTTAAAATGGCCATGAAACTACATCCAATATTCCAGTAACACTCAACAAAATAATTCAGTAAAATAAAATGACAGAAAGACCCCACAATAATTAAAACAAAACAAAACAAAACAAAACAACCAAACAACAAAAAACCCAACAAAACAAAACCCAACAACCAAACAACCAGAAAAAACAAACAAACAAACAAAAAACACACACAAGCGAAACCCAAAAATCCCCAGATGAAACACATTACAGAAACCAGAAATGAAGAGAGATAAAATTATATATCATAATCAAACCATATTATTTTTGTGCACCTTGTTCCCTCAAGGTAATCCTACCTCAACCTATTCATGCAGAAACAATTCTACCGGCTTCAGAGAGCACAGAGGAGACAACACGCTGTCTGTCTCAGAACAAACTATCTCCTAAATATCCCATTAAAGCCCTTCTAAACATCCCAGAGTGCCTACTGTAACACTTCCTGTACTATTTACAAATATCAGGCACCTCAAAGTGAAGACCAAGTTTTCATATTAAAATAGGAAGTCTGGCTGTTCTACATGCCTTCAACAAGCTCAAAGATTCAAACACACACCCGGCTGGCTCTCACAACAGCCAGCATGAGGTTTCCTTCCAAAACATTATTATGCTCCTTGAAACACAGGCTTAAAACTGTCTTGCTAGAATGCCCTCTCATAATTTTGCTAATGTAAAACAGTGCTCAACAGAAATACCTACTGTTGCTTCTCAAATAATCTGATGAATTAGTCAAGTAAAGAGCAAATTATTTCAGGATGCATTTAGAGTATGTTTCAGACCTGCCATGCATGTGAAATTCTGGAGGATTTTTCCAAGTGTACCAATTACTCTAATAAGAGATATTTTGCCTTCTTTCAGCAAGAGAGGGTAAGATGACAATATGTTGTAACACCATCCTGCCTCCTTCAACTCTTCTTGTCTCACTTCTCAGACCTGAGACTGTCAGCTCTTTGGGGCAGGAGTTCTTCCTTTTTGTCCTGTTTTTGCACAGCACAAAAAGATTTCAGTCCAAGACTGGGCACTAGGATTATGGCATTTTACAAACTAAACCTGATTATTCAGGAATAAAATTTGATGTTTGAGTTTGAGCTGAAGTTTGATTTTGGAGAAATATTAATATGCATATATTTTCTACTATGAAAGAATTTTGCTGTTCAGAAGAAAGCATATATTTACTTGATTAGATTTACTCCAATTTACTAGATTATTTTTGTATCATCTATGTAATAAACATGCACATAGAAACACAGTCTGCATTTGGCAGACTTGAAAAGAGTAACCATTTGTCTTTAAATATGACTTTAAAGAACTTTTTCCAGGAAAAATATACTACCTGAATGAGTAAAAAAAAAGAAAGGTAAAAAACAACCCCACAAACAAACAAACAAACAAAACTACAATAATTTTTGGATGATACTATCAAAATTATTCAAGAAAATTGTATTAAGCTGTAAACAAACCTGGGCAACATAAGGATATTTAAAGTAGAAAAGTAAAATTGAATACAGCTGTAAGGCTGATTTACAAGACATTTTGTCTTATAAAGTTACTCCAATACTGCAATACAAAACCTAGAGGTACTAGAAAACAACGAGTGCAGAATAGTTGGATAACAGAATAGAGCAATAAAGAGCTAACCACTCTTAAGGGTATCCCACCACTGAGTTTTGTGTGAAGGTCAGGAGAGTTTAAAGGCAGAGGAAGGCAATGCGGCATCCCCGAAAAAGGACTAAACAAACACAGCAGCTTCACCATAATTCAGTCTGTAACCTTAGGCATATTTCACTCCTCCTCCTCCTCCTTCCTTTTCTTTCACTCTTTTTTGGCAATTTGAATATCTGCACAGATGTGGACAGACACTGAACTCATTCTGACTGCATTGCACAACAGCTGAATGGGAATCATCCCCAACCAGAATGAGATTTAATGACACTGTGCTGGGGTGTTCAAGCCAACAATGCATGCTGACATCACTCTATATTTACTATCTCTCTCTCTCAAATGGGTCATAATGTTTGTTTTTGTAATGTAAATAAAAATATTTCAGACAAACAAAATGACAGAAAATCAAAATCCTATCAAAAGACCGACATATACTGATCTTCATTTGTGTACATAGAGGGAGTGTAGCCAAAGATGCATAGAATGTGACAATGTTATAGTGTCAATAGGTATCTTTGGGATAAAACACAACCCCAGTTTGCAGATTAGAAAGTGACCCATTGGGGATTATGCTTTCAGATTAGTACCGTCTGTGTCTTCATTTATTTTGGATATTCCAGCTATAACAGTTCCTGAGACATTATAGTTCCTGTAGACAGAAACAGTGTTGATACTACTAAACTCAATAATATAATGTGACAGCTAAGGGGAAGTCCAGTCCAGGCTTCAAAGCTTTCAGGTTCAGGTAAATATTTTGTGCCTCGTGGAAGTGAAGCTGCCTGCTGCTGTGGTTATACTTTTTTCAGTACTCATACTGGCTGTATGAGTGCTCAAAATTAGTTTGAGCATAAGATTTGAGAGGCCTTTGTATCTCGTGTATCATGATTTGGACGAGGGGATCAAGTGCTCCCTCAGTCATTTTACAGATGACACCAAGATGGACAGGAACATTTATCTGCTGTAGGGTAGGAAGGCTCTGCAGAGGAATCTGGACAGACTGGATCAATTCCAATAGGAACTAGATGGGGTTCAATGAGGCCAAGTGCCAGATCCTGCATTTGGGTCAACAACAACCCCATGGAATGCTGCAGGCTGGGAGAAGAGTGGCTGGAAAGCTGTCTGGCAGAAAAGGATCTGGGGGTGCTGGCTGACACCAGTTGGACATGAGCCAGTGTGTGCCCAGGTGGTCAAATAGGTCAATGGCATCCCAGCCTGTATCAGAACCAGTGTAACCAGCAGGACCGGGGCAGTGACTGTCCCCCTGTATCTGCAATGTTGAAGCCACACCTCGAGTCCTGGGTTCAGTTCTGGGCCCCTTAGTACAAGACAGTGAGGTGCTGGAGTGTGTCCAGAGAAAGCAACAGAGCTGGTGAAGGGTCTGGAGCACAAGTCTTACAAGAAGCAGCTGAGAGAGTTGGGTTGTTCAGCCTGGACAAAAGGAGGCTCAGGGGAGATCTTATCACTCTACAACTACCTGAAAAGAGGTTGTAGCCAGGGGTTGGTATCTTTTCCCAAGTCAGAAGAAATAGAACAAGAGGAAATGGCCTCAAGTTTGCTGGGAAGGAGTGTGTAAAGATTGGATATTGGTAAAAATTTCATCACTGAAAGAGTTGTCAATCAAGCACTGGAAGAAGCTGCATAAGAAAGTGGTTGCATTTGTGGAGGTAATTAACAGACTTGCTGATGTGGGGCTTAAGGACACAATTTAGTGTTGAGGTTAAACTCGATGATCTTAAAGTTTATTTCTAAACTAAACAATCCTATGATTTTGATTCTAAGATGATCATCTTTCCAGTTGTCTGTTTATGTATCTCTCAAATAAATTTATCCTTCACTAGTAACTTCTTTCACTCATGTACTTATTTTACAGAAAATTCAAGGAGTTTGTTTCCTTTCATAAACTGGAGAGCCTCTGGTCTTATTTCTGCAAATACAGGTTTTGAAATGCAGCACTTATCTAAGAAATCTTGTAGAAATTGTTCCTTTGCTAATTAACAGATACGAAAATACTAATAGACTGCATGCAAAGCCTTTGCACTGTGACAATTATGCTAATGTTCTCTGATGCTTTTTCTTATTTTCTTTTTAATTGTAGAGACACAGAACATAATCCTGTGAACATGCAAAATTGATGGTACTTATTATCAAACTGAACACTAGACAATTTCCTCTCTTAGTCCTTAGGTTTTATGCTGCCAGTATTTTTTGTTTTGTTTTGCTTTTTAAACAGCTGTCTCTAAAAACTCACAGGCATGAGCAGCTCTAGGAAAGATCCTCTCTTCCAATACTTGGCTCTGTTATTCAGAAGATGCAGCCAGCATCCTCTCCCTACAGACATTCACTAAGGTAAATGGGGAGACTCCTGTGAGTCATGGTGCAACACAGGCTAAGTCAGCCATTCTTCCTCCACTTCTTTCATAAATTTCACCATCAGGAGTGCAGCTGTCATATGCACAGCATGTGAATGACACACATGTAGGTACATGTCTCATGTATACTTACGATGGGAAAAACCACAAACTCACCATCACTATGTATAAAATCTGGAAAATTTTGCACAATACTATAAATAAACACAATGCCTAAAAATCAGTTCTCAGAAATGGATACTCATGGAAGAGTCATAATCACATAACTGTAGAATGAACTTCCACCAAAGCTGTTAATTGGCAAGCGATGTAGTCTTATTTTCACTCTGTGTTAGCATTTCAGGGCTCTGCTCCCCTCTCTCTATTTGTTTTTTTCAAATCTCTAATTCTTAGGGTTCATTTCCATTGCAGAGGTACATCTGGCTTCTGCTCAGCTGCATTGCCAGTGTTGTTTGTACTCATCCAGCAGTACCTGGGACAAAGATGGTAAAATACAGTAATTTCACGATTATAAGCCGCACCATTTTGACTAAACTTTTGCTCCCAAAACGGAAGCGCAGCTTACATTTAGGAGTGGCTTATATATGAACAAATTTTGGAAATTTCCCAACCCGGAAGTCCGAGCCAGCAGCAATCCCGAGACGAATCGGAGCCTACCCGGCCTCGGGCGGGGGGGGCAGTGATGGCGCAGTGGCAGTGCTGCCCGGCCCCGGGCGGTGCAGCACCGGCACCAGCCAGGCACGCCCCTCTCCCTCTTCCCGGCGGCACCAGTCGGTCACGCCCCTGTCCCTCCTCCTGGTGGCACCGGCGGGCACGGCGCTCCCCTGCCTCCCGGTGGCAGAGGCGAGCGGGGCTGGAGCCGCTCCCTGGCGGCTGCCTCAAGCAGGGCTGAGCCAGTAAACCCTGTGATCCCACGATTCTGTTACTATTTGGCAACTTTGTGAAAGTTGCACATGGATCCTCGCTGCAAATGAAAGTGCGGCTTACAATCCGGTGTGGCTTATTTATGGAGGAAAAAGGAAACGTTGCTGACACCTCAGAAGTGCGGCTTATAATCGGTGCGGCTTGTAATCGTGAAATTACTGTACCTAGTCTCAGCAGGCCATTCTGTGGTATAGGCAGACCTCCTCAAATTGTTGATTAACATGTTAGTAGGAAATGTTTCCCTGAAATTCCCTGCCAATACCGTGAATGGCTGTCTAATTCCAACAAGATTATTCGGAATATGAACTAGCAGTTACAAATCCAAAATTCAACAGCCTACATGAGTGCAGAAATAGTGTGGATGCCATACTTAACTTTGTCTTAAAAATGTGCTTAGCATCACATTTAAATTGCATGTGGCTGTGCAGACAGGTAACTGCCTCCCTTGCCCCTAAACCAGTTTTTACAATTTTCACATTAAAACACTCGGAAATGTTTCTGGGGCAGTACAGGATTGCCCCCAACCTGCTCTGCCAGCAGGTACACTGGCCACAGCAAACTCAGAATGTCTGTGGACATGCCCACCCTTCCAGACCACAACATACCTTAATGCAAGCCCACGTTTTGCTTGATGTTTTAAGCCAAGATTCAAGGAAGTTGCTGGCATAGCTGAAATACAGCACTGGTGTGATTGGTCTGTGTTCTGAACCACCAGTTCTGATGCAATGAACAGTAACTTCCAAAAGAAGCCTTTTAATACATGAGAGCTAACATTTCATAAGGCTGCAGACACATTAACTTGTCTATCAAAGCACGTATTACCATAAAGGTTTAACTGCAAACCCTTCTCTCCTTTAGGTGGGCATGACATAGACAAGTAGCCTTTATAAAACCCATCACTAAGTGAATCTAGAAACTTTTTATTTTTCCAAAGCAGACAAAATATTACAGCAAATTAGTTTAAAATAACAAAAAACCCCTACATGCTTACCTAGGCTTCTTAATCTTGTACTTAAATACAGGCTGGGTTATAAAAGCTTTCCTTTGAGTTATGGCAATATAAATGAGTCAGTTCAAATTTCTGTAGAAAATATCACAGGAGGTGGTTTGCTCACTTCAAGGTTTTCAAAAAGGCCAATCTTGTCCAGATAAAGGAGAGACCACTTTTTATATGAAGCAATGGCTAACACTGAGCTAAGATACAAAGTTCTTCTTTTGTCTCAAAGTGGTATTCCATTAGGAAATCCAACATGGCCCTTTGGCTGAAGCAGAGTTGCTGTAGCATTTACAGCTGACAGTGGTAGCTCTTGCCCTTGCAGTGGAGCATACACAACTATCTCTTCTCTCTCTCTCTCAATCCTGCATTCCCAGACATGCTGCTGGCAACACAGCTACACACCTACTCTCAGAACTGACAATTGATTATTTTGCAATGCTCATAAAGAAAGCTATTACAGGACCAAACATATTTGCATAGTGTCTCTCCTGTTAACATTATAGTGACTTATACTGTTTTGAAAGTAATGTACTTCTGCCATTTAGCCAGAAATTCTTTTCCATTTATTATGACTAGAAGAGCAAATAATCACAACTTCTACGATCCTCAGACCAAAGGTTCCTAATCAATGCATGAAATACCTTCTGCAACAGATTCTAGCTAGATTTTGAAATCACTACTTAGAAATTTACTTTATATTATGTGTCTTTAGGCTGGGATTGTTTTTTTTTGTTGTATTAAAATATATGCAAAAGCTAATATTTACTATAGTAAAGAACATTCCTTCAGAAGATGAGAGAGCTTAAACCACTTCTGTTACTAAACTGCTGGGATAGTCACAATGCATTAGTACTTGAAATAACAACTAAATTTGATTTAAAGATTTAATTTTGATTTACAGATTTAATTTTTATTTACCTAAGAACCTGTGGTCTAATTTTCAAAAACTGCATTACCTCAGTGCAAAAGGTTCACTATAACTGAAGAATAAATTAGGAACCCAAACCTAAACCATTTGCCTAATTTTAAACCAAACCTCCACCCTAGTATACCTATCATCAAAATTGCCATTAACATATGCTGCAGTAAACAAACCTTACCCAGAATGAAAAGTAGAAAATGTGCCATTTCACAACTGGCATAAAGAGCTCACATAACAGAGCCATCAAACACATGGGTCCTGTGCACGTGCACATGGAAGGCACAACACTGGTATAAAATTATGTAGGGCAAAGTGAAGAGACCTTCCTATACCAGCAGAACTCACACATGAAACAGCAAAAGACAAGACATTCACTTAATGGAAGAACAGTTTTCACAAAGCATTTCTTACATTTCTGATGATTCAACCTCTTTCTCAACAGAGACATACAAAATAATTTGAAAAGATAAGCTTTGGGACTAAAACTTATAGCTTTTCCAGGCACTAAAAATCATGGATCTAACAATGACACATTATTATAACACTCACATTCTCTCCCTAGATACCTTCTCCATGTTCCACAGGTAATAATTATCTGTCTCTTTTCATCCCACAGAGCTAACAACGTGAATACCTCCAGCCCTGCTGCCAGCTTCTACTGTCCCATAGGTAAAAAAAAAACCCTTTCCATTGTTTCTCAAACTGCGTATTAAATTACCATCGTTAAATTAAATAGAGCAACTATCTTCAACATGTAGTGGTTTTATTTCAGTTTTGAAGAGATGGTTTTGTATCCAGGAACTGGTTTATTTTTCCAACATCTCTTGCTTATAAAACTCAAACACACACTCACACACACACGTATATCTATCCAACCATATATAATGAAGACTCATTAATATATACTTAGACATTGCACTGTATGTGTGTATGTATTTTTAAAATATATATGTAAAACTTCTTAATGTATCTTCATAAAAAACCTTGTCTTATAAAATCATTAAAATATTTTCAAAGCACACATTATCACATTTCAGAAATACACACTGGTTTAAATAGGCAAGAAAATATAAAAATAATTTAAAAATCAGAACTGTAGATAATAATGGCCTGATCTCATTTTATTGGGCTTGTGTGGCCAGGTTTTTGTAGTGGGGGGCTACAGCAATGGCTTCTGTGAGAAGCTGCTGTAAGCTTCCTCCATGTCCAGCAGAGCCAATGCCAGCCAGCTCCAGGATGGACCCACTGCTGGCCAAGGTTGGTCCAGTCAGGAATGATGGTAACACCTCTCTGATAACACATTTAAGAAGGTAAACATAAAGTTATTGCTCTGTTGTAATTGTGGCCAGAGAAGAGCAGGGTGAGAATGTGTGAGAAGAACAACAATGCAGACACCAAGGTCAGTAGAACAGGGAGATGAGGTGCTCCAGGTACCAGAGCTGGGATTCCACTGCAGACCATGGTGAAGCAGCTGTGCTGCTGTAGCCCATGGAGGTCCCCAGGGAGGCAAAGATCCACCTGCAGCCCATGGAGAAAACCTGTGCCAGAGCAAGTGGATGCTCAGCAGGAGGATATGAGCCCATGGGAAGCCTGCACTGGAGTAGGTTCCTGTCAGGGACCTACAGAGGGGTGGAGAGAGGAGCCCACACTAGAAAGATTTTCTGATAGGATTTGTGACCTCATGGGTGATCCATGCTGGAACATCCTGCCTTTGAAGGACTGTACCCATGAAAATGTACCCACTCTGCAGCAGTTCATGAAGAACCATAGCCTGTGGGAATGACTCACACTGGAGAATTTAGTGGAGAACTGTCTCCCATAGGATGGATTCATGCTGGAGCAGGGGAAGAACTCTCTCTGAACAGCAGCAGAAACAACTTGTGATGAACTGACCAGAGCCGCCATTCTACATCTCCTTGTGCTGCTGGGAAAGTATAGCCCAACAAAGAGGGAGCAATGTGGAGTGTCAATTCTTATTATTCTGCTCTAATTTTCGCTGCCAATAAATTCAATTCATTTCCTCAAGCTGAGTCTGTTTTGTCTGTGACAGTAACTGGTGAGTGACAACTTTCCTTGTCTCTATATCAACTCATGAGCCTTATGTTACATTTTCCCTCCTCTGTCCACCTGTAGAGGAGAGTGACAAAGTGTCTTTGCTGCCTACCTGGCCTCCAGACAGGGTCAAACACAGATCACTTACACATCCCCCTTACTCTGGGGGTGGGCACCACACCCTTGGACTATTCTTAACACAGATTTTCCTTACCTATTTTGAGCCTCCAGAGACAGAGATGCCCTGGAGTTTTTCCAAGTATTTAGCTGTCACATAGAGAGTTTTCTTGTCCCAAATTCCCAGTGTTACAGAGTGTGCTGATTATTTTTTTTTCAATTTGTTATCATTTCAGAAACAGAATCATCACTGCTTGTGCTAATCTTTCCTACACTAGAAGACAAACATTTTTGCATGATATTGACATATATACCTCTCAACTTTTCTACTGAGTATTAAGAAACATTCTTTTGTCCTTCTAATATCTGGTGCTGATTATTGTTTTCTCCTCTGGAGGCCATCCAATTAATCTGTTTCTTTCTTTAAGCCTGATGCCCAAGACCAGGTAAAATGCTCCTGTGATATTCCACTCAACAAAAAAAAAAAAAAGCTCAGTAGCAACTCCCATGTGTTGCAAATGACATTCCTGCCTGCATGTCCCAGGGCTATTTGCTCTTTTTTATGCAGAAGAATCACACCAATAATTAATTTCAATTTGTGGTTATTCTGACACCCAGATATATTTATATACTACTGATTTATATACACATTGATTTCCTAATTTTTTTATGTAAACATTTGATTCCTCATTTCTAAATTTTAGTAGTTAGCATTTATCTTCATTGATCTTCATCTTACGGACTGAAAAACATTCCTCCAATTTATCACTCATTTTCATCTGAGACTAAGTGCTTAGTACTCTTAGCACCTCCATGCCATCAACAAAACAATAAAATTGCATTCTATTGCAAGCAAAGGATCTTTTTATCATTCTCTTTTTGTATCTTATTATACTCGTGGATCAAGTGGAATATACAGTTCTCTAGGTTTAATAAACTTTGTGATCACTGTTTAGCTCATGGAACATACTGTTTCTAAATAAGGTGCATATATTCAATCTCTTACTAAAAGTGTTCATATAGTACTGGAAAGAGGACTGATATGAAAAACTTTAAAACCAATGATAATTCAATATAAAAAGAAATAAATGTAATGAAGAAGAAATAAACTAATTCAGAAAGCACAGGTTATGACCAAGAAAAGAAACTGGTAAAAGTTTCTACGTGAAAGCACACTGCTAATCAAAAACTGACAAAGAATCCCTGGTAAAGACAAAGTCCATAGGAAAAGAAAATACAGAAAGGAAACAAACAGCACCTATATACAGGGAATTCTACAAATATTTCACCAAATCCACAATCAGAGATCAACTCAACTTCCACAGATTTTAAAATAAATACTTAAAAATACACAGACATGAACTCAGTACATGTTTTTGAAAAAAAAATAAAAATAAAACTATTGAGCTAGATAACGCATTTCCTATTAAGGAAAAACACATTTTAAAGAGAAAAAAGTGTAAATGATAATTTTGCACAGCCCTGAGTTTCTTTCATAATGGTACAGCTTCAGGCAGAGGAGGGATAGAAGAGGAGCTAGGGACAGAAGGAGATAATTCATGAAAGACAACTGTCAGCCACATCATATCCAAGAAAGAGAATGTTGATCCGGGAAGGTCAGCAGGAAAAAGTGAGGTGTAACAACTGGAGAAAGAAAATTTAACTGAATAAAAGGGTATTTTAAAAGATTTTTGAACTGCACAGAGTAAGGATGCAGAACATCTTCTAAGTAGAACAAATAAAAAAAGAATGCATATAAATACTCCAAAATGATGTCTTGCCGTGAGTGCAGTATACTGCAACAAACATTCCTACACTCTAAATCTGATGCAACACTTACAGCAAATGATAGTATTTTTGGTTCAAATCTCCCAAAACTCCATTCAAATGTAATTAATTTATTTTTTCTAAATCTCTACAAAGCAACTATAGTTTGTATCACATTACAAATGGATTGACAGTGTACTTTGTCTGGTTTCACACAACAACTGTGACAGGATAATACTATTTAAAATCCCAACTCTCTTGATCATCTATATTATCATTCTTCCTCTACACTTTTCCAAGTATTTTCTGAAGACTGGTACTAACATCAAGACCAACAGCAGAATATTCTGTTTTCATTATGTGCCCTCATCTGTACCACTAGGTGTATAAAGAGAGTCATACAATCCACTTCTTTTGGAATAAAAGATTTGCTGAAAAAATGCATTTGTAGGTGGGTAACTGAACTTGGCAGTATCACAAATAGATGCAAATACATTCTGCCAGTTTTACTATGCATAAGCCAAACGGAAACCAAACACCCCAGCTCATATGCATGGGAAAACATAAGTCAACTCAATCAACAATAGAAATAATTGCTTAAGAACAGTTCATAGACACTGATCTTTGGCAGTTGCCTTCAAACCCTTCCTCTCATAGCAAACCTGTTTATTTGCTAAGGATTTAAAGGTTTTGACGTTAAGCATTTCAAAATGACTATAAATGATGGATTCTGTAACCACTGAGTGAAACAGTTCTGGAACTGACAATTCAAGCATTTCAAAAGTTAAGAAGTAAAAGATTTGTTCCAACATGGGGAGCCAAAGAGCAGCTAATACATAGAAATATATTAATACAGGAAAAACTTCAGTATGAATAAGCAGTAAGCAAACTAATAGACAGTTTTCTAGGAAACTCAGGTCTTGCATTTGATGGATCATTGATTCTTAATATTTCTCCATAACTCAGCACTTATTAATAAATGAACAGCAAAACCTCATCTATTACTATTAGAATTGGATAGTGGCACAATAGGCTGACACATGTTTCCACCTACACAAGCACATGGATTTTTCCACCACGCAGTGAGCAGGGTGCAGTGATCAGCTGTTGCTTGGAAAGGAGCTGATACTGCAGTGCAGTGCAGCAACTGAAAGCTGCTACTGTCATGTTTTGAAGCTGTTACTTTTGAGGGTGAGGATGGATTCAGTTATGCTACAGCCCTCTCAAACCCACTATGAGATTCTGATAAATCTTCCTACCTACCTCTCTTGAATGGAAAAATAAATAAATAGCAATAATAAAACATGTGCAGATTCTAGGAGGCAAATTATCATTTGTCTCTGTCTGCTGAGAGAATAACAGAGTACTTTCAGAAGAATGTTTTTTTCATATTAATTTACCCTTCAAAACTGAGACTGAGGAAAGCACTGCTGTCGCTCAGTGTAGAACTAAAACTAACTAACAAGTGATTTCCAATTTTAAGAATCTCTCAAATTTCAGTATTATTCCCATTTTGAAAAAAAACTTCAACTCTCCCTCTTTACAAGCAAATTGTAGGAGCTACATAAGCATTGAAATACTAGGAAAAAAAAAAAAAACATGGTTCAAAGAAGATAAGCACTCTGACTTGAAAATCAACTTTAAGTCATCAGTTAGGATATAAAGGACAGTTTTTACATACCAGTTTCTTCTTTGCACAAGGCTACAATCAATTACATATTTTAGAACAGTATATCATGTTCTACTTGTCTCTTGAGATTCAAAGATGCCAGACACACCAAGAGTCTTAAGGGTTAATAGGAATAATTCCTTCTGATCCAGGACAACTATTTCAGTATACTATACTTAAGGAAATTAAAAAAAATACTAGTTCAAGAACTTCCTAAAAATTCATACATTGACTCCTACTACTCACCTCATGATTTTTTTTTCTTTACAGAAGATAAAACTATTCTAAGAGAAGGGTTAGTCTACCTCATGACGTTTTATCTCTGCTCATCTTGTCTATTACTATGTATGTACAATAACTTAAGGTTAAAAATCAAATTTTAATGCACTGTAATACACATATATGTGGCTTCTCCACAAGAGACTTCACTGACACACTGTTCATCATTAAGTTCAGAGAAATGTCACTCATCTCCTATTGCTGACCTGACTCTTTGCCATTCTGTATTAGGACTATTAACTAGAGCTACCATATGATTAAGTACAGTAATTTCACAACCATAAGGCGCACCGGACTATAAGGCGCACCCGCCGGGAGTTGGCAAAATTCGCAACTTTGTAGATCAGATAAGGCGCACCGGACTATAGGGCGCACTTTTTTTTTGCAGCGAGGCTCCGCCCCCAGCTCCCTCCGCGCGGTTGCTGGCCGAGGCCCCGCCTCAACCCGGCAGTCATTGGCCCCCGGGCCCGCCTGTACCTGGCAGGGGCGGTGCCGCGGGGCCCCAGGCCCGCCTGCATCCGGCGGGGCCGGGGCATGGCCGCCACCCCTCCGTGCTGCCTCTCCGGGGCCGGGCTATGGCCGCCGCCCCTCCGTGCTGCCTCTCCGGGGCCGGGCTATGGCCGCCGCCCCTCCGTGCTGCCTCTCTGGGGCCGGGCTATGGCCGCCGCCCCTCCGTGCTGCCTCTCCGGGGCCGGACTATGGCCGCCGCCCCTCCGTGCTGCCTGCACGGGGCCAGGGGGTGCCTGTGGAGGGGCGGCTCCGCCTGCACGGGGCCGGGGGGTGCCTCTGGACGCGTAGCTTCGCCTGCACGGGGCCCGGGCGTGCCTCTGGAGGGGCCGTCCCGCTTGCACGGGGCTGGGGGGTGCCTCTGGAGGGACAGCTCCGCCTGCACGGGGCCGGGGCATGCCTGTGTAGGGGCGGCTCCGCCTCCACGGGGCTGGAGGGTGCCTGTGGAGGGGCGGCTCCACCTCCACGGGGCCGGGGGGTGCCTGTGGAGGGGCGGCTCCACCTCCACGGGGCCGGGGGGTGCTTGTGGAGGGGCCGTCCCGCTTGCATGGGGCCGGGGGGTGCCTCTGGACGGGCTGTCCCGCTTGCACGGGGCTGGGGGGTGCCTCTGGAGGGACGGCTCCGCCTCCACGGGGCCGGTGGGTGCCTGTGGAGGGGCGGCTCTGCCTCCACGGGGCTGGAGGGTGCCTGTGGAGGGGCGGCTCCGCCTCCACGGGGCCGGGGGGTGCCTGTGGAGGGGCGGCTCCACTTGCACGGGGCCGGGGGGTGCCTCTGGACGGGCGGCTTCGCCTGCACGGGGCCGGGGGGTGCTTCTAGAGGGGCCATCCCGCCTGCACGGTGCCGGGGTGTGCCTCTGGAGGGACGGCTCCGCCTGCACGGGGCCCGGGCGTGCCTCTGGAGGGGCGGCTCCGCCTCCACAGGGCCGGGGCGTGCCCGCCCCTGCTCCGCCCCACCTCCTCCTGGCAGCCATGGCCCTGCCGGCTCCCCCCATGGCTCGCAGCTCGCACTTCCAGGTAGGCAATTTTTTTGAACTTTGTCCATCAGATAAGGCGCACCGGACTATAAGGCGCACTTCCGGGTTCCAGGGAAAATTTTAGTCAAAAGGGTGCACCTTATAGTCGTGAAATTACTGTAATAAAAAAACCCTGTGGATCTCACATAAAGAGGAAAGCTCATGTGGCATGAAGAGACAGGCAGGCTGTGCTCTGCTGCATCTGCAGCTACTGCTTTTATTTAGTGTTGTTTCCAGTTCCACACCTCTCGAAAACAGCAAGAACTTCTGCTTGTCTATTACAAATTCCCTACACGCACACGCATCAAATCCTGATTCAGTAACAACAGCCTGCACCTCAGCCATCCCCAAGCACTCATTCCCTTCATTGCTTCAGCAGCACTGAATTGCTATCCACCCTCTTTCATCCTGTACCTGCATCACTGACCTCAGTTCCTCCCTTTCTCATACCTAAATCCACGTCCTGTCAGCAACTCGCGCATTGCTGCTCTCACTTGCCATGAACCTTTCAGAAGGATTTCAGTATTCCTTGCACTTCCCATCTTCTATTTCATGTTTCTTAGGCTGAAAAGAGTGCTTACAGGCAGCTCATATACTCAGGTTCAGCAGAAAATAAGCTACTGCCATAAATTAAAACTACTCAGCTATTTCCAGTGTAAAGATCTCATATTTGGAGGGAATGGTAAGACAGACCATGATATCTGGAACAAATAATCCAAGATGTCTTGGAAATATAAACCTGAGTCTGAAACATTGGGACAGATGTTTTTCTTGAAGATGTAGATGCATCCTCACTGAAACTGATGTGGCTGACTATACAAAATCACTTTCTAAATAAAGAGTAGCCCTGTAACAGTAACTTCTCTCACTCCTAGTAAAGGCCCACAAACTGTGCCCTGAGCCGAAAGCTGCCAGAAGGCAGCAGCCTGGGCAAGGAAACACATGAAAATAAACCCAAGCAGATCCCAGAACTGAAGAGGTGGAGATTCCCATCCGGAACATCACAGCCCACCCAGCAAAAACCTCATGACAGAGATTGTACAGCTGTACTTACTGTGGGCCAGGAAAAGCCATAATCCATCAACCTGGAAACCGAAAAAGGAGCCTGGAAGAGTGAGCCACTAGGGTGGCTTTTTTCTAAAACCATCCTTATAGAGACTTTAAGGCTGTTGTTAATGAGCACTTTTTTTGGTCCTCACCTCTTCAAGCTCATTAGAAGACTAAAATAAAACAAGAAAGGTTCTAGCTCCTTCAAGGGCTTGACATTCATCAATTTTAACTTCGGAATTCCTGCAACACTGAAAAGCTGATATCACAAATATCAATTGCTTAATACTCTATAGATTCATAGTTTTGTCATATAAGCATGTCAGGGATGAAAGCACTTTAAATTGTGTAGCATCCACACCTTCTCACATAGCTATAAATGACCATGAGAGGTGGCAGGCAATGGATAATTGGATCCCTACTACCAAGTCCATATGCGGGCATTTACTTGTTTTAAGCCAGCAGGCTGAATCAAACTTTATCCATATATATGCCTCCCCTGTATACCATAAAGCACATGAGCCATCTTGTAAGTGACAGACAAAATGCTACTGAGTCTGTTGACTTTGGGTTGTAGAACTTCAGAATACTGCAAGGATATGAGACATCTGATGCACCTGAGTTCATCCTTCAGCCAGATGCAAGTGGAACTAAGTTTCAGTGTATAAACTATACTAGGAAAATGATGGGAAATGAAGACAGTACTTATGTTTTTGTATTGCCATACCACACACTGAAAATTCCACTGAAAATGAGGCGTCTCCTCTACCATACAAACTCCAGGGAAGGAAAAAGCAATTTCACCTTCTACAGTGCAAATGATTTCTATGTTCACTATTTTTTTTCGTTGTCCTTGAAGTACTGAATATATTCTTTTGATTACAAAGCTCTGTCTCCAACATTGATCCAGAATACATAGAAAATCACTTATGAAGTCAGACAAGGTAAAGTGAACCTTTACGTAAATAAAGTGGCTTGAAAACAAATTGGCTTGATATGACCATTTCATGAGCACACACTATTCAAAGTTCAGAGTTTTTCACAGATGGAATTCTGGCTTGAACTCTTCATTGATATTAAAATGAATGTTAACCAACAGAAATTAGTTCCCCACAGTGAGTGGGGCTTTCCTGGCAGTCACAGACTATTGTTGAAGGCTGCAGTCCCTGCCAGGGACAGTAGCTGTACTGTGCCAATGCTGTGCTCAATTTCATCATTTTTTACTTCATTGTGTTGCTTGTTTTCACACTTCTAAAGGTGTCTTTCTATGCCAGTTACTTTCATAATAAAAGCCTGACTGTGATCAAAACGTTGAGGCAATTTCTTCATGAATTCCTCACAGTGGGCATAGCTTGACATCTGATGCATTTTAGAGGTTGTATTGGAACAAAGAGAACACATTTTGGGACTTAGCTTCTCATTCAACTTCCTCTATATGATAGTAGAAGATGAGTGAAGGAAATGTGGGAAAAAAAAAAAAAAAAAAAAAAAAAAAGATTCTGTAAAAGAGACCTCTTTCCCAAGAAATGCTGATTTTAGTCCAAAAGATAAATACTCTTATCCCAAATAAAGTCATAGACTACAAATTTTCAAAGTTTAAAGTAAAAAAGCTCAAAAATCTCCTTGACCTTTTTGCTTAAAATATCTGAAGATTTTAAGATATTGAGAGAAAGCAAGTATAATTTTAAAAATTGCTGCTATTAACTCCACAGAATTCCACACATTTTCCATCATACAAAGACACATTTCCTCATGTGGATTAGAAATGCTAAGGGAAAATAGCAGGTTGAGGTTCACAGTGATATACAGAAGAGAAAACATTACCCAGCAGGTCATTATATGAATGCATAGTCCAGAAATACCTGGGGAATATTTTCTAATAAAGCAAATACATATTTTTAATCCTCGTTCACAAGCAATATAAAAGACAGACACCAGAATGTGTGCCAATTACTACGCAAACCCCTACGAGTTCTGTGATTTATCACATTAAAAACAACATATGCTTTACACAGTAACAAGAAACTGACTTTACCTTACATTTGTAACATTTTTATTACACTTTGCTCCAATAATCCATCTGCGATCCTTCTAATGCCTTGACTACTCGTGTATTCTACCACTAGTGTATTTCTAATGCTTTAGACATTTGCCTTTTAAAATTAATTTATAACTCAGGAGGATTACTCAAACTCTCATTTAGGGAAAAAAAATCCGTGAAACAAAAATTAAGGGGGAGAAGCTAGTGAGTTTTCTGTCTAGAATGTATGGAATTAAAAAACAAAACAAAACAAAACAAAACAAAAAAACCCCCAAGAAATAAACCCCCTGAAAAATCATGCACAATAAAAAAAACAAACAAACACCCAAAACACTAGAAGTAATGTAAAAAAGTTAATATTTTTTTTATTAAATATGTTCACTATGTGTATGCATATACATACATATAATATACCTGCATACATGAGCTAGTACAAGATTAGATAAAAAAAAGAGCTCAATTATACTGTAAAAGCAGAAATAACTTTTTCTTCAAAGACTAACTGTAAATTTACTGCACTTTCTTCCTTATGTTACCTCTGTTGTGTTTCCATGGTTACTCAATTTTAAAAATCACTGAGTCTTACCAGAATATGAATAATGATAATATTCCTTTATCAATACATTTTATGAAAAGATCAACCAGGCTAGATTTCCAAGATGTACAAAGTAATTTCCCCTTCCTTTTTAAAAAAAAAAAATATATATATATATATATATTATGTGAATTCTACATTAGGGACACATCTAAACAAAGCAAACAAATGGAAAAGAATGTCACAAAAATACTGTAATTAAAATTGATTTTGAGCTTCAATTCCAAATTTAGTTAATAAATTTCTCAATTTCTATTTAATGATGTGTATATTTATTAAAGATGTTTTTCTTGGTTTCTAGCACTGATATTCAAAAAGGAAAAGAAAGGGAGGGACAAGTGGTTAATGTTTGATTAAAGTATGGCTTTGTAGGTACAGAAAGTAGTCCAAGCAACTACTCTTGATTGAAAGTTGATGCTAAAGACAAGTTATTATACTACTTCTTTTCCTAAATAGACCACAACAAAAGATTCATTCAAGTTCTTAGCTGAAGTCAGTGTGTTGTAGCATATACACAGATAGAAATCTGTCTGCAAATTTGGCTTGTCATGATGCAGACACAGAGAGACTCCTTTTTTTCTGAGCCATCATTTTCAAAGTATTACTCATTAAAAAATGCCTTCCATGTTCAGGGGTAGTAGGGATACAGAAAGACAGAGACTACAGAATCACTGCTTTAAGTAGATGAAAGACCAGGGGTAAGTGCATGTTTCTCTTTTTTTTTTAAATTTTTTTCCCCCCAAAGGTATCACCTATATCAATGCATTTATTTACACATTATTTTGAAGACACTGGAAAATACCTTTCAAATGTAAAGTTTCAGTGTAAGCTATCTACACTTTCCCTTTAAAGAGACAGGTTTATTTACAACTTCAGTGACCACCACAGTTTTTGAAATGAGTGTTTAGCAGGTCTGTCAGCCAGTTCCCTCAGGACTCTGGGATGCATCTCACTGGGTCCCATGGACTTACACATGTTCAAGGTGGATTCAAATGTGATCTTCCTCTACAGTGGGGGGGACTTCATTTCCCCAGTACCTGCCCTGAATTTCAGGAACTGGACAGATGTGGAAAAAGAGATTACAATAGAAAATTGAGACATATACACACAGACATGCACACAAAAAAAACCTACTAGAAACGCTCGAAATCATCTGTCTACAAAATAAAACTACAGTAAATTCACGAATACAAGCCGCACTGAGTATAAGCCGCATCTCTGGGTGTTGGCAAATATTTCAGTTTTTGTCCATAGATAAGCCGCACCCGAATACAAGCCGCTCTGTCGTTCGCAGCGAGGACCCGCGTGCAATTAGTAACAGAACCGCGGGAGGGCGGGGTTTACTGGCTGAGCTAAGGCTGTGCAGGCTCGGCCCGCTAGGGGCTGCTGACGGGGCCAGGTGGCCCAGCCCGGTGCTGCCGCTCGGAGCCGGCCGGCGCTGCCCCTGGGCTCGGTCACCCCGGGTCGGCGCTGCCCCGCGGTGGCAGGCAGGGACGGAGCTTCCCCCGCTCCTACGGCAGCGGCGGCGGGCGGGGACGGAGCTTTCCCGCGCCCGTGGCGCCGGCGGCGGGCGCGGACAAAGCACCCCGCCTCCTCCCCAAGCCGCGGCAATGGCGGCGCGCACTTCCCGCCCCCCCCCGGGCCGCGGCAATGGCTGCGCAGGGCTCCCGTCGGCTCCCGGAGCCGCGGCAATGGCGGCGCCCCCCCCCCGTCGGCTCCCCGGGCCGCGGCAATGGCGGCGCGGCCCCCCCGCGTCCTCCCCGAGCCGCGGCAATGGCGGCGCCCCCCCACGTCGGCTCCCGGAGCCGCAGCAATGGCGGTGCCCCCCCCCCCGTCGGCTCCCCAGGCCGCGGCAATGGCGGCGCCCCCCCCCCCTCCTCCCCTGGGCTGCAGCAGAGGAGGAAAGAGAGCTCTCCCGCCTCTCTCCCCGCCCCCCGTGCTGCCTGCAGGGAGCCAGGGCGACACGGTAACACTGTAACAATTGCGAAATGCCGGCTTTTACTGGCCGGTGCTTGGCTCGGCACTCTGGCTGGCACGTCTGGGGTTGTAAATGTCAGAAAATTATTAATATATTAGCCGCACCCGACTATTAGCCGCACTTCCGGGTTTCCACCAAAATTTTTGTCAAATTGCTGCGGCTTGTATTCGTGAAATTACTGTACATATTACTCTGTTAAAAAACAAAACCAGAATTGGTATCTCTTCAGCTACATGGGGCTTAGATACTTAATTCTGAAAAAAACATTACCAAGTATGTACACAAAATCTCAGTCCTAAGCATCCTAAATAACCTGATAAATAAAGGTTCAGTCTGCTAACTCAATCGCAGCAAAGTTTTATCACCTCCTAATCACCAGATTCAATCTTCAGTGCCTCCTCACTCGTATGCTAGTCCCCAAAACTTTCAATACATTTGCATAAAAATGCAACATACTCATACAGGTTCAAAATTCCATTGAATAAAATGTGTTAGAATTTTATCAACCTGAATCTGATTCAAGAGTTAAGGTTATGTCAGTCCATGTAGGACAAAAATCAATTCTTAGAGAAAGCAGAAGTATCTGACTGGATCAAAAGTAAATTGATACTTCAAGGACTGAAGTTTTCTTGGTTGGGTTGGGCTTGATTTTTTTCCCACTTCTGCTAATGTCTCGTTTGCATTTCAAAATGAAAACAAAATGAAAACAAAATCAAATAGGAAAAGAAAAAAACAAACAAAAAGCAAAACAAAACAACACAAACAAAAAAACCCCAATGCAAACCCATAAAATCATTAATCTTTTCAGTGATGTCAGGGCTAGAAACTGTTTATGAATCAGGATGCTTAGTGACCAGCAAACTGTCACATCACTGTGAGAGGCGAGAGAGCTCAGCACTTTCCAAGGCAGCCCTGCAGCACGACTCTTTAGAGGGATGTATCTCCAGGGCCTTTCAGGATGACTTCTTTCAGCACTATCAGCTGGCAAAATGTAGAATGAAATCAAGACTCTGCTATTCTCTGGGAGGTTCATATGTAGCACCACTATCACTGTGGGGGTTGAACCAAGGGCCACTGTCACCTCAGGGGCACAGGAACTGATATTCATGATATGCAATGCACTGTCCTGCCTCTCGATGAGACAACTGCCCAGAATGGGCATCAGGAACCAAGGAAAGAGAAGGAAAGATGACAAATCACTTACCACTGCTATTGGACAGAAGCAGTCCTGGTTCACTGAACAGGTTGGCGGTGCCCAGACCTTGGGGGCTGTTGGGGTTGTGTGTCAGGAGGCTGAGATTGCCCTGGGCTGGACATGGCCAGTTCCAGATGACTCTGTGCCTCCCACCACAGGGCATGGCTGCGCCCCTTGCCCACAGAGGCAACACCTCTGGGAATTTGTATTTAAGAAACAGCAAAACCACTAGACACCAGTGAAGCAGGACAAGGAAAAAGTGTTTATCCTGAAAGACTGTAAACTAGGTGGAGGATCCATGCTGGAGCAAAGGAAAAATGTGAGGATGGAACTTGAATTTTTAGCATTCAGTTTTGAATTAAAGAAAAAGGTTTATATTTTTCTTTAAAAAACATTTTGTTGGTTGTGACTTCAAAACTTTTTGGAAAAATATACTAGGCAACCAAAAAACAACATAAAGACAAATGTGCAGTCTCCAAGTAACTTACTAGACCAGCTGTCCTAAACTGGCTTTTTACCAGAAGGGAAATAAATAAGGAATTGAAGGCTCTCATAAAATGAATTTGGTTGAAGGAGCTCATAGCACAGGAAAGGCAGAAAGCAGGAGCCATCAGCAAGTTAAACATAATGGGAAGAGAAAAAGAATTTTGCTTCCACGTTTATGATTGACTAGACAAAGGGAGATACATTAATACTTTCTAATGGGAGATGTAATAAGGTTAGCTAAAATTCCAACAGGGTACAAAGAGGACTAAATTCCAAGAAACCAGTAGCTTACCACAAACTTCATGAGGTCCCTCTAGGAAAATCACATCAAGTAATTCATGTTAAAAAAAAAATAAAAAGAGAAAGAAAGAAAAAGAGAATAATTCAGTTCCATATAATAAATACTCTTATGGGAAAGATAAGGCTAAAATCAAGAGGCTGGTCCTCAGGGCTTTTTTACAAAGCGGTCTTGATATTTTAGAAGGTATGAAGGCCATGATGTGCTCATGACAGACTCCTTTTTTTCATTAAATAATTCTTTGATTTAATTTGCTTAAAATAATTTCTATTTTAAATCACTTAAACGGAGCTAATGAAACATTTTATTCCTAAGAAGGGTTTTTTAAGGGCAGTTATTTTTTACAGCATACTTACTGAAATAGCAAGCCAGAATGACTATTAAACCAAGCAACTAAGTTTACGAATTCTGAAGAAAAATGCTGTGGTTTCTGCACAGACTCATATTTAAATATCAGTGACACCATGACTTTCAAGATGCCATTAAAGGTCTGTCCTTCAAAATGCTCTGCAAGCATCACTCTTCTGCATCTGCACATCTTATTTTGGTCTCTTCCCATAAGCCTAACATATGTCCAAGCGTCAATGTAAATGTTTTGATTGTTTGATTGTTGTATTGAGAAAATGAAGTCTATCAATGATAAGGCCACACTATAAAAGAGTGGGCAAACAAAGTGTTCATCCTTGGGAAAAGCATATTGCTTGTTCTAAAGTTAAAATGGGGGCTGGGGGCCATGGAAGGGAGGGGGGAGATGAGCATATGTGAATTAGATGGGAAGAGTACCCACACATTTAATATATCTAAGTAGAGTTCAATAATGAGGAGAAAATGACATGAGAAAACATAAGAAAGCACTGACTTTACCATGGTTGATTTCAGAGTAGAAGGATTTTAAAGGTTATTTGAGCCCAAGTATTATACAGCATGATCTAAAAGAGATGAAACAGTATCTCAGCAAGGACATTTTGTACAATTGCAGTCCTTGGTGCTTATCCTCCTTGGTCTGTAACTCAGCTGGAGGCTAGCAGAAATAAACTATGTTTTATAGAGAAATAGTAAATCAAAAATTTCTCATTTTTAAAAGGCTTCTCCCTATGTTATTATTCTTCTGAATTACTGAAACCGCAATAAAACTCATTTTGTCATATAATTGATTTCTATATTTTTTTGCATTATATATTCAGCTCAAATACTAAGGCTTGTCTAGCCATTCTCTTTTTGCTTTATGTTAGTTTTTATCACATATCAAACTTTTTTAACAGGTGAAATTTAAAATAAACTAACATATATTCCTCAGTTATAACTGATACTGACTAATCCTTTGACACACAGAAACTACTTACTGACACCTGACTTGGGGTGATGGGTGTCCTTCACAGCTTCACTAACCACTGTGATTATTCCAAAGAGCTCTTGATCTGCTGTCCAAGCACAGACTTAGGTGTGACTGCAGACTGAAGGTTACAGCTATTTGTTGTACTTATTAACAATAAGTTGACTGGTGAAAGTTAATAGAAACTATGTGTAAGAGAGCTAAGAATAGCCCTGTTTTCAGCCATTATTAAAGCTACTGATACTTTTATTGAAATAGGACTTTTTCCATGTAGAGAAATCTCAATATTTCATTATAAATACAACAGGCACATATATAATCCATTTAAAAGAAAAGCATGTCTGTAACAGCCTATTTTAAACATCTGAGCTCGTGCTTTGTTTATTGTAACATGCATGTTTTCAACTTGAACTGTTATCAGAAGACTGCAACTCCCAATTCAAGGAAACAAGATTGCTGACAAAATAGGTTTGAAATGTAAGAATTTGCTCAGTTTACCCAAAAGGAGTAACATCAGTATTTACAAATATAAAATCTTATTATTTTCACTTCCTTCAACATCTGCTTTGGTTCCAAGAAAAATACTAAACTATGTGAAGTATCTCCATAATAGTAGCAGGTTTTCTCATTAATAGGCAATTCTTTCTCACTGACTTTGAGACAGACAAAAGTTCTAAGTAAAATGTTGTAATTATTAGAATTATGCAAAGATAGCTTACATTTGTGAAAATTAAATAATTTAGCAACTTGGATATGGTTAATGAAGCATAATAAATATTAAACTAATGACATTGTAAATCCACAGAAGATAATATTCCATAGCAATTCAGAGCCACCATTTGCTATAAAGACAAGTCTAAATTTTCGCAAGCATAGTCAACCCCCTAAGCAGATATGAAGGATTTATTATTATTGTTATTATTGTTATAACTAGTGGATGTTTTTCACAAATTTTTAATTTTGTACACAGCAATGTTTAGACATCCTATGAATAGCTAGATGAATGAAAGGAAAACTGAAAGATTAATAAAATTTATTATAAAATTTGATGATAAAATCAGATCAAAAGATCTGTTTACAGAAGATGGTGAACAAAATGAGAATGTTTGCAGAAAGCATATTAGTCAGCTCTTAGTTTTCCTTTCAGTCTTTTGGTGAAGCTAAGGCATTTTCAACTGAAATTAATAATGTGTTTTATCAGAGTTGGACAGTATTTTATACACAGCAGGAACCTGTCTACCTACAAATTAAGTATTGCAGTGTGAACTGAAACACTTGAAGCTTTCCTTCCTCTTTTCTCTCCTCCTCAAAGCCAGTAAGAAATAAGTCAAGGACTGTCAGGCAGGAGACACAGTGATGTTCCACCACTTAGGGGAGCAGATCCCTTGTCTTTGCTGTCTGCCAAAGGACACAGAAATTCTGCACCAAGTAGGAAACAAAACACCCACCCCAAATCCAAGACACTATGTTCCTGTCAGTGCAGAAACTCGATCTTTGTTCCTTTTGAGCAAGCAGAAGTCATGTCCTCCAAGAATCTATGCCCTTCCTAGTAGCAAAGGACAGTGTGCAGCTCTGGCAGCATCACAGCAGCCCTGGCTGCCTCCAAAAGGCCAAGTTCCAGCTCCAGCCCAGCAGCTGAGGAGATGCAGCTTCCAGCCTGGAAGGGACAGGGCTGCAGCGGCTGAAGAGCAGGACTCAGAGCCAGAGCCCTTGCGGCCCAGCAGAAACAGCCTCCAGAAGTGCTTGGAGTAATCAGATCAGGCAATTCCTTGTCAGTGAAATGTTAGTGTTCATGGGGCAAAATTCATGGCAGTCTCACGATTTTAATAGTTAGCACATGCTTAAAGTCCTGATCTGGGAAATGTCACTTCTCTTCTGACTCAGGTTATAAGACCAATAATGTAGCTCATGTTACATACTAACGTTCCTCCATGTACTCTGCATCCAATTAGTCACATAAAAATAGAAAAAAAATCAAGTAATCTTCTCTTTTGCTGTAGATCATTCCACAGCAAGAAAAATATATATTTATGATGAATCCTTACATTGAAAAGTTTTCTGAAAGGATAAAGCTTAGAAAACAAAATGCAAGAAACTTTAAGATGACTAAAGAAAGAGTTAGAAATACGCCTTATTTTTATATAGGTATAAAATTTAAAAATGTAAATATAATATTTTACAAATTACTGCATATATATATATTAATTCTATAGCTTATAATTGTAATTTTTGGGTTTATATATATGTGATTTTTTAAGAGCTATTAAAGTTTCCCCTTCCCAAATATTCTGTTGATTGGACAGGAAGATATCTTGACAAGAATTATTGTGCCAAATTGCCCTTTGAATACCCACTGGAAGACCTAGCATCATTCCTTTGGTAAGTACTTCCTCCAATCTGGAAAGGAACCTTAATACAACATCCAGTTATTAAAGTAACAGGATCCATGCCAAATTATTTTTGTCCAGGTCCTGAGAAATACATTAATACATGCACATATACAGACATATTTACAAAGACTATATTATGTGCACTCCATTCTAACACATGGAATCTGTTTGGACATCTCTAAATACTATCGAGAACTTCACTTTAGATTATACTCGCTGCTTTCCAAATCAGTCAGAAAAGCAGAAGTTAATGAAATTCCTTGATGTACACTGAAATTTGTATACAAGCTTTAGAATCCCTCTGTTCAGGAGGATCTTGGTCCAATAAATGTGTTCTACCACTGCATTTGAGTACCAAGACTGTGCTTTACAAACACTCTGTGACTCAGAAGGAACTACTGTGTCCAAGGGACAAATGTTGTAGTCAGAACCCAAACAATCTACTGAAGTCAAGGTTGGTTTTTGACCTAAGTCTTTGCATGTTTATTTCCTTCTCTTTTCTTGGGAAGGGGAATAAAATGGTTGAAACTGTTGATATAAGTAGACCTTGGAGATATTATTTCCTCGATAGCAAAGCTTCTTTCATGCATGGTAATCTTTGGCTTTTATGAGCAGATTGTGAATCTGTGATCTACACAAACTGACAGATTTTCTACAGCATCAAAAATCTGTTGGATGCAGCAGATCTATGATGGGATACAGCCAGGAAGTGTTTTCTGTCCCAGGCTAAGAGAATACAAGGCCTAAACAAGGAAATGCTTTTACTTGTCACAATCAGGAACAATATGCAGTCATAACACAACTAGGGAGACAGCCAGAGGATGCTGTGTTCCAGTTACTTCCCAGACATCTCCTTTACAGGAGTAGTAGTAGAGAATGGGGACTAGCATTGATCAACTATAACTCTACTGCTGTTAGAGAAATTAAAATAGGGAACTGCCCGGCATGGCTCATCTGCTCTGAATGGGAGATGTTCCAGTGGGAACTTAATTCTCGCTACTAATCTTGGGATGAACTGACAAACAGTTTCCCTAAATATCTTGCATGATACACTCCAGTGTTCTTTAGCAGTACAGATATGAGCACCTCAGAATGGAAAAAGAAGAGTAGTCTCATGTAGGTTTGCAGTGGCAACATCCTGAGCTAAAAAAAATGAATGCCACTCTGGCATCACACATATAAAGTCAGGCTGGCTCTGCCAGAAAAGAAGAAAAGAAGTCAAATAGCCAAAACCATGTCCTGTTTCAAAATCATACGAGCCTGAAAATGACGCTTTTGGTTCCTCTGGTCACTGGACAACATCCAGAATAAAATAGCTGCTTGTATTAATGCAACAACTCCTTTCCTCTTGATCAAAACTCTCCTTATGCTCTGCCCCTTCCATGAGGATACTTACTCTTTTAGTAATGTTGCCAACAGTTACAAGATGTTCCATTCTTGGCTTTACAGCAAATCTATTCACTTATTAATCAAAAGGAACAGTCTCCTTAGCACTTTGCTTTTCAGATCTACTGATTCTTGAACCAAAAAGATAAGGAGGGCAAAAAACTTCCAAGGAAGCTGTCAGAAGCCAGAAAGTAAGGGGTCACCAAAATGTTCAATAGGCTGCAATAATACTAGGAAAGTTTCCTGTTTGATGAGTGTGGATATGGTTTCCTCAGATTGAGTTGCCTTTGATCTCTTAAAAAAAAAAAAAAAAAAGACTCATTTTTACTTCATCTGATGCAGAAATGTCAGGAGGAGTAGGAGAGGGAGGAGGAGTAAAACTGACTCATCTTTGGAGTCAGATTCAACAAACTGAACAAACTGTAGGTATATTATCCATCAAGAAGATTCTAATCAAATATAAGAACAATAGATTTTGTTACATGGATGATCAACTAGGAATCAGAACTAGCTGCATACAAGCATCAGTCTATGATACCAAGAGAGGTCATTTTGATGCGCTTAGAGATGCTACAGTCAGGTAATACAGCTTTCCATCTTCTGTAGTCAGATCAGATAGTAGGATTACAATACATTTTCAGCACCAGAAAGGCAAAAAGGGAATCCATTAAAAATTATTATTTACATTCCTAAAGAAAGGAGGGAAATAAGTGGTGGGAGCTATGTAGAAATTTTACTAGTCAGAATAAAAAAAAAGCAAAAAAAACCCAAATCCTATTCTGCCCGCCAGCTGCTTAGACTGAGAGTCCAAGCAAATTTTAATTCCTTTTGGCATACCACACCAAAAAAAGAACCCTTACCTGTAATAGTTCTATAGAGAGAATCAGGATGATGATCCCATTTAGATTAATTTTAAAAACTTTGAAGGTCCTAGTGATTCCTAGTGATCCCTAATGACCAAACATTTGGTCAAGATCAGGGCATAGTCTATTTGCAAAATATGTAATGCCCAGAAACGTCGTATTCACTGGGAGAAGACTGGTGTAACAGACACAGACACACATAAGGACTGTGAAAAACCATGGAGTTCTCTGACCAGGGACACCTGAAAAGAATAATTTGCCTTTTTGAACCAAGAGATATTTGCCCATAAAGATCCTTTAGAAATAGAAAAACAGCAAGAAGAAAGAAGACAAAGGAAAAAGAAAAAAAAAGCAAATACTATTCACATATTAAAATAAAGAAGCAGAACAAGAAAAAAAATCAATTAATAGCAAATAGAAGCTTTTCATAACAACAACAACAAAAAAGAGTTGGCCATGTTTGTTGCAAAGGTGTTTGAAATATACCTGTATTGCACCTCACATACAAACATCTTTTTTTTTTCTTTTAATTTTCACATTAAATTTGTCTCCTAAAAGTAACCATGCTTTTCACTTAATTCAAATGAAGTAGTTTAATTACTTCTGCTGGCACTAATTTATAGCCTGTAGATTCTTGCTAATTAAGAATCCTAATCACTGTTTCAATCTTCTCCATCATATCTCTATCACCTGGTGTGATTCAGACCTGCTGATTCCCTTAGGCACTAAAGCCATGCATCAGAAAGACATTTCCTAGGATAAAAGTAAACTTTTTAAGTATTTTAGAATTAAATCAAGGAGACATATATGCCAAAATTTTATCCTTAGAAGTTTTAAACAAAACATCACAAATCCTGTGTTCTACAGAAAGTCAGTGCTCTAAAAAATTTTGCAATTCAGCTCTAAAAGATTTTTGACTTCTAAGCCAAGATGTTTTCAATTGTTTTTCATGGATTTGCTAGTTCTTAATTGAAACTGAAAGGTCAAGAATGGCAAAAATCAGGACTATCAAGAACACCAATACTAAAACCCAGGAACACCAATTTTTTCATACTCATAAAGTTTAAAAGAAGGAAAAAAATAGTGATGGGAAAACAAAATTAATTTCAGAACAGGTTGTTTTTTTGGTGGTTTTTTTTTTGTTTTGTTTTTTTTTTTTTTTTTTGCTATTTCTTAATTCTGTTTGTTAGCTCCTCCTCAAATTTCCACACTCACATAGTCCTGCTCAGGAGAACGTAGGGATTTTTCAAATATTGCTATGATAAGAGTTACACTTGCAGTAGTTGAATGCGTATTCATTTAAACTTTGTATGGATATTACTGTACTCCTGGAATAGAATGTACTGTAGTTAATCCTTTGTAGTTAAATTTCCAGTCTTTCACAAGCATAAGAACCAGAGGGAAAAAAAAATCAGCAATAAGAACAACACAGTATAATCAATATAGATTTTAAAATAAAAATGCAGGATATCCTAGAAGGAAACAACACCACATTTGTTTGCTGAAATCCTTGCAATGTTACTCTCAGGATTGTCTGGGGGAGGGTGTGCAATTAAGCATTTTCTATTCTTCTATACCTTTTTTTTACTTTCAATAAATTATAATATACAGTCCTTGCTATCCATTAGGAGTTTGAAAAAAAACAAAGAGGGATGGCCTAAAACAGGTGGGACAGGTTTAATGCACCTAGATCAAATTGCTATTCTTTCCAAGCAAAAGACTAGAAACTTCCCCAGCACAAAGTATACAGGAATAGGCCAAAAGTAACATAAAATCCTTTTTACATTTGCCAGTCTTGATTTGATAAAAATGTGATTTTTTTAAGGTTAGTTATTTCTATAAAACCGCAGCAATGAAAATCTAGGATGAAAACCTTTAACTGCTAATAATAAAGACAGTAAAGCTAAATTGGACGAATGGAAGTAAGGCTTAGTTTGCTTAATTATAGCTAAAAGATCTACTGGCAATTTTCAGTTATTTTATGATTTCTTATAAGACAATACTTTTAAGGATCAAAGATAATAACCTAGATCTTCACATGTGTTACAATAGGATTTCCATAACACTCACTATAAAAACACACTGAAATAAGAGACACCCCTATTTGAATAAATGCTATTACACTTGGTAGAACTTTACTTTTCTCATTTACTAAATTTACATAATTCTACACTACCACATGTGGGTGGAGTAGAAGTTCAAAACAAATGAGTCAATATTTTTCTTCAGGAAAAATACCATTAGCAGAGCATTCATGAGCAATCATATAATCACAGGCAAGTGTCCCAGACCCATAATATATGACGACAAACACGCTTCAAAGAAATATCTCAGAGAAAAAGCTCTCAGTATGGAAAAGCCATGATGTTATTCCAAGAACAATGAACTAAAGCGTGACAATTTTCCTGCATCCTGTTGTAACACAGTCCCCCCTCAGCTGTAAAATGAGTTAATTAGCATTCCTATTCTGAATTTTTTTACATCTTTTGCATAGTCATACTTGAAGCTTTTCAGTGCAAGAACTCTCTCATGCTTTTAGCTAAGATCTACTTCAATGGTTTTTGTCATATTCTGTTAAAGAACAGAAAAGAGACACTAAAACCACAAATTCCCATTTCAATATGTTGGAAGAGTTCATAAACCAGAACTGAACAAGTTAAATGACCAAAGCTACTATTTTATTTTTTTTTTACCATTTCTTGTATGCAGGAATTTATAAATAACATCCATAGTAGAGACTTGTTAAAATAGATTATTTTGTTCTGTAAAATTTTACAGAAATCCAATCCACTATAAAATTTCTAAGTCATGTTTTGCAGAACACATTATTTTCAAAATTATTGAGAACATTTTGTAGTGAATTGCCCTGCTGTCTGACAGAAAGCATGTGTAACTGCAGCCAGAATGATCACTGAACCGAGTTTAACACAGTCAGCTGTGACTGCACTTGCTTCAGTGAAGGTACTTTTCCACCACCTTTTAAGCAACAAAGTTTTTGTGCCAAACAAGAAATTCCAAAACGCTGAAAGTCAGGATGTGAGCAGTCAAGTAAGGGCTTATTCTTGCAATGGAAACGGCAGGTGCTTGTCAAATGTCACTTCTCTTCACCATGCTTTCCTTCTCCCTTATCCCTGTGAAGCTCTGCAGCCCTGCAGCCCAGAAAACACCACATTGCTGCTGCTAGGAACAAGCCACGCTGTCTTTGGAACCACCTTTGCACGGCCTTGGGACTGACACCTGCCAGACTTGCTTTGACTGGGCTTGCCTTGGTCTGCCTGGAGCTTTGCTTTTCTTAGTGGAAAAACATATTTTCTAAGGTTTAGGTGGCTACAGCCTGATTTGTATCTGAATAATTTTGTGGAAAACTCATAATTTTTACAGCCAGGAGTAACAAGTCATTTTTCTCAAGACAAAAATATAAGGCCTAGTGTAATGATGTAACATAGAGTAACACAGGCATGATATGGTAACAGACATCTCAAAAGTGGGGACATAGAATACAGTGCAGTGAGGTGAAAACATGAGACAATAAGAAAGTGGATCCTTTAAGAACCCTAGGACCATTTAAAAAAAAAAATAAAAATGCGAGTTAAAGGAATGCACACTTGTCATCTGAGCAAAACCAAATCTTGTACAACAAACAGCATTAAAGAACAGCACTCTCCAGTGTGTTAAGACACTCTAATAGATTTGACTGTAAAGCACATTTGCAGACTGAAGAGTTAAACCAAGGTATGACACAGAACATGCAATAATACTCCCAGGTGAGCACTACAGTGAGGAAGACAAAACTATGAATATCAACATCAGTCCTCCTGGCAGAGGGCAAAGGAATCCCCAGTAGAGACATCAAACTATCCCAAACTACTTGGGATAGTGGTGGCTCACCAACAGGCTTAGGACACAGAAAAGAAAGGGAATGAATGTGACACCATTGAAATTAGTAGATAGTAGGAAATCCATGTGAAATAATAAGTGATTTTTTTTTCCCACTTCACTAGTATTCTTTCCTTTATTTTCTTTTCTCTTTTTTCTGTACTAAATAGATCTGAACTAAAGAAGAATTCTTTGATTAGGCTGCTAAGATTTAAAATACACTATTTTTTTTTTTTATTTTTGATGTAATACATGTTGTTCCGGGCAATAACATGGTCAGGAATACAACACCTTCCCAAGCTTATATTCTGACCTTGTTCACATGACTGACAGTCTCTCCTTTTTCATCAATGCCTTCCATTGTGCTTCTCACTGTTCAAGGTCCTGATCTCTAAATTAATCCAAAAATAAGTCTCCCTGTGATGCCTCCCACCATCCCTTTGCATAAGGAAAACTGACACGATCACCACAGAGGAAAAGTGAACACTTGAGAAAAAGAGCAAAATTTGCAATGTTTCCCATGCAAATATTTTAAAGAGTATTTTTATTAGAAATACTTCTCTGTATTAATTTAGACTCATATTTTTGAAACTGCTTGTTGTCTTTTTGGTTAGGTTGCTAAGATTTAAATAGAGCAGTAGTAAATTCTTTGGTCCATGTACATTTCCTTTTGCCCAGAATAACATTCTGACTGTAAGAGGTCATCATTTTTGGAACAGAAAAAAAAATCTCAGATGAAATGATTAACACTTATAATTAACTACCCTGCCTCCACAGGGTCTGCTTCTGCTCTCCTTCTCCCTCATCTGGCTGATAACCTCTGGCTCACTCTGGGGCTCAGGGTTCATCCCTCTTACACTGATCAGTGTTTTGGCACCACACACCCAAACTCATTTCCTCTCCTTGGGGATGCAAGCCCTGCCACAGGCAAAGCACCCCGGCCCCTCCACAAAGGGTGAGTGCTTTGAGTCGTTGTCATTCCAGCCTCCCACAGTAACAAAATGTAACAAAATGAGTTTGGGAAATCTTTTAATGAATGTGGGCTCTGAGCAAAGCATTAACTTATGGTGAGCACATAAACACTTTTTATTTAACCTCCATGGAGTAATGCTCTGTACTTGACAGTGAAAGGGAAGAAATGGCTGAATTCTCATATTTCTGGTGAAACTACAAAGACTTTACATCCATAATAAAGTGCTAGATATAGTCATGTCCCTAAACACCAGGATCTAGCATGCAGAATCTACTGTGACCATATCTGTACAGAACTACCTACCACGTGTAACAAATTCTAATTTAGAATGTATAAAAGAAAAGTGACAGAAAAACCTGTGGATGTTTAGCCTGTATGTGCTAAAGATATGAGTACACATAAATAATTAAAATCTAGCCTTGCTGTTAGACACCTGTTTCTTGAAGCAAATTAAAAATTAAAGGAATACTATGGATGACAGGAGGAAATTACATGTTTGCATAAGAGCAGTATGACAGTAACAGAAATGAGTTTTCAATTCCAATGGGCTGCACTTAGTTTAGCCAAAAGTTGTTTTCAGTAATTTAGTGGAGTATACTGATTTTCCTCTGGGCTGCTTTTCCACAACTTTAAATAGTGACCCTCTGCACTAGCTAATTAGCTACTTATCTCTCATTTAAGTAGTTATAAAAGTTAATTTTCTTTTCATGCTGTGTAAAATATATATTTGTTACAACAGAGTAATATTACCATTCAATATGTATAAACCCTGGAATGCAAATATAAGATTTCTATTAACTGAAACAACTAATCAGTAGAAAAATACACAATGACGCAAACATTCTATGTGTCCCACTTACCCACAGATATGAATTCTCCACACTCACATCAGAACTAATCCCTGGACAACCTCTGTGTTTATGCAATGATACATTGCATGTGAATACTGAAGGATCAGGGACTAAAGTTGATCTCAGTTTCCTCAAAAGACTGCTTGAATCACTAGTCTGAGATCTTGTGACCCTTATGCACTTTTTTGTTTCAAAAATCCCTCAACCCCTGGTTCCACTGAAGTTCAGGCACAAGGGGTGACTTTAGGGGTTCAGTCACTCCTTCATGGGCTGAGAGGTGTGAATAGGAAGCTGGTCTAAACTTGCATGCACAGAGACAGAAATCCTTCCTCCAGGGACTACTCAAAGATCTGCTCAGATAAGTACTCCAGCAGACATTTGAAAAACAAAGAGAGGTCTCGGACATACAGCCTAGGCATATTATTCCCTTTTGGTTATCTCTGCTGAGGCTTGATCAATTTACAAATGCACTTAGTCATTTTTATCAACAAGTGTACAGAAGTCCTAGTAAATCTAGCCTGCATAAATTAGCTGACAGCTTCTCTATAGGTGCTAAAACCAAAAGAGAGTCTTGTTCTTTCTTTTTCTGACTCATTTTCTCGTTGTTCCCAAATCTTTTTCAATTTTCCAGCATTGAAAAAATATCAGATATTCAGGGTATGATTAAATTTATTTATTAAGATAAACCTGGCCAAATCCAGGTTTGTATTTGAGACAGTTCTACAGGGATGCAGACAGCTACATGTCAGTATGCAGAATGGCAAACCCCACCAAAGAATAAAGAGTAAAGCTCGGAGCAAAGTTTCCATAAATGAGAACCCCAAACATTATGCCTGAAATCTCTATTCACTTTTGAGCTGTGAATGAGAGGAGGAGCGAAGGGAGTTCAGCTAAGGCACTGTTCCTCAGATCTCCCTTTCATGCACCTAACTGCATATCTCACCTAAATGTTTTAATTTCCACAGGAGTAAGGGAACATTTCACTTCTTCTAGAGACATTAAACATCACAAGAAGAGAAGGATGTAAAAGGTCTCCAAATGCTTCATTTCAACAATTTTTACCATTGCTTTTTCCCTCGTTGTTGCTCTTGCTCTATAAATAATTCTATTACTACACAGAAACGCCAATAGCATGTGTGAAACTTGCAGGTTTTAGTTTTGGAGAGAGATTGCAAAATAACAAACAAAAAAGAGAAATTAAACAAATGCAGATCCAGTGCTAATGCTACACCTCCTGTTTTTGCCAATGTGCACAGGAGCGAAATTACAGCATATCTTCAATCTTGAGAAGACGCTGGCAAATGTTCATATAAATTTCCTATCTTTAACTACAATGGAATCTCAAGAATATTTATTTAGCAAATCTAAATGTTCAAGTCCATAGAAATTGCGATTTCCAGTTAAAAAAAAAAGTAATGCCAGCCTTAAATGAAATATTTGTTACATGTTTTTATCTAAAATAAAAAGTTGTCCAATGTCTAAAAAACAAATCTGCTGCCTCCTGTGTCTTTTATGAAATGCAGAGAAGGCAAAAGCAGCAGAAATATATCCTGGAGACATCCTTCTAGACTTTTTTAGATCTTTGGCATAAGCACCAGACAAAGTTTGCAGTCAGGAAATGTCAGTGGTATCTGATTATCGCCTCCCACTGCCACATGTATTGTAACTTGTCTTTTTGCTGAGGCAAAAGGGAAATGCAAATATTTATTTTTATCTAAAAAATCCCAGGATATGCAATTTCTCTTTCTATTTCTATGCAATGGACTAATGACTTCTAAAACAAAAATTTAACACAGAGAGACAATTTACCATGATGGCTTACTGAGGTTCTCTATTTATTATGAGCCGACAGAATAAATTATTGTACAGTTTTCTATTTTTCATAGCATTGTTACAGCCAGTCTTGTCTGCTTTAATATATTCCATTTCTTTCAAAAAATTTCAAGACACAACAACTTTCCCCGTCTCAAAATATGAACAGAACCTTACAGATTTAATGCATAAAAAGATCAGAAAATTATAAATCAAATCATATCCTTAGAAGGATGATCAGAGAGGGAACCCTGAAATTCTATCAAACAATTCTAAAACTCCCTAAAACTTCTTAAAACTTCTACTTAAAATTTTTAGTATTGTCTCTATTTTCTGTGATTTCTTAGGACTTCCTTGTATAGTATAAACTGCCCTCCTATCAGGAATATAAAAAATAATCATTCTGTGTGCTTTTTATATGCCCTGTGTTAGGAAAGAACAGATATAATAAGTTACCAAATATTCTGACAAGCCTCAGAAATGTATTCTGACTTTCTAAATGCATGTTTGATTTTGGCAATGTAATGCCTATGCAATTAAGATAAATGAGATAATCATGCACTTAGAACATATCACACTGAAACTTTAATTGTAGATATCACACAACCCAATAACAAGTTCCTACTCCAAATGGAGCATACTAATAGATGCATAAGAAGTTCCCAAAAACTCAGTAGTAGTGCAGTCATGTGAACAGCAATATTGCAGCTCTTTATCGGTTTCACACTGTGAAAGCCACTAACTTTCAATTTTGTGATGTTATTCAACACAACGTGATCAGCTATTTTATGCCACTGTGGATAACAACAACAAAAGATATAAGAGAAGTAATAAAATAAGAATTTGTTAAAGTCAACCGCCTTGTCCCATTATAGAGATGATAGGATGAGAACGGCAGTAAGATTCAGAATTGTCAGGCTATTAAAAGAAATTAATTTTGCTCTGCTTGTGCCAATGAGAGGAAAAAGAAGGAATTAAACAAGGCAGCATGTTATTCAGTAGTTGAAAAAATGCATAGTTCTATGAAGAAAAAAGCCAAATAATAAATGCTATATCTAAATGATAGAATCTACAGATTTCTTCACTTCTATCTCCTTGGCTGTGAGTTTGAGGACATGTTCCATGTTGTCATAAGAATAATCTAATGGTACAATCTATATGTTTTTTCTATGTTTTGTAGTCTCTGCTATTAACTTTTTTTAATTTTTAAATAGAACTAATTTTTTTTTTCTATTAGATTTAGATATGCACTAAAATAATACACGTACAATTTTCATCTCTTTTGACTGCACATTTACAAATCTTTCAAAGATCTGGAAAACACACAGGGTAATGTTTTTTGGTTCCGTTTTTCAGCAGACAAAACAAAACAAAACAATCCAAGATCAATAAAATGCTGAAATGTTTCTTTATTTAGATACTACTGATAAAACTACCATATTTGATTCCTAAAGTTGTAGTCTAAAATCATTAACTAACCAATCTAAGAATGAAAAATATCAGAGAGCAATTCTTTTTCCATAAAGTACCCTAACATTCAACTAGCAAAAAGCAAGAGTCTGGTGTTTTATTTAAAACAGTTTAATGCAGTGCTCAGCACCAAAACCTTCTAAAGATATATTGGGTACCTCACACTTTAAAATGCCTCTGAGAGTGCTCTCAGACATTACAGAAAGTAGCTCTCATAAAACAGCTTTATAGCTTAGGAGTTTGTTTTTGTTTTTGTTTTTTAACAGAGAAAGAAACAGTCATGTAAAATCATATGATACATAGAATCAAAAGCAAATTTCAAATACCTAGGCTAAACTAATATGAATGATGTTACACTACTAATCACCTCAGAGCTAATGTCAGAACATTTGTATTAAAAATATGTAACTTCACAAAAGTCAATTTATTTCTATCTAATCTACCCACATATACACTCAAACTAGCAAAACAATATTAACTTTGTGAATTTGTAGTTCATGTAGAATATATTACCTACATAAATTTGTAAAAGTGAAGATTTACTGGTCAGTTTCAAAAACCAAACAAAAACTTCCTTTCCATTGTACACAGATTATCCCAAAAAATTCAAAGGTAAGCACAAACAATCTTGTCAAACCTAAAACAGACTAGAGAAATAACAGACCAGATATAAAAACTTTATTAAAAATCCAGTTAATTTTCCTGTCATCCTACAACTCAAATCAAAACAATGCATCAATTATATGTTCAAGGATCTTATTATATAACAACTCAGCATTCTGCTCATTGTCTTAATGTTAGATGAGTCTTGGTAGAACTGCAACTTCTTTCAATTTGTCCAGGCACATATGATAGTTAACATGATGACTGCAAATTTCTGCAACAGAAGTCATACACCTCTGATGGTATTGATCACTGTGTCTTCATATACCATGCTGTATTCTTGTCTCATCAGAATAAAAAACAAAAAAAACCCCAAAAAAACCCCCAAAAAAACAGTATGTCCCCAGGTGCCTTACAAGGAAATTTATTAAAAATGAGCCCCTAAAAAAATTCTGTATTTCTAAACTATATAGACAAACTGATAGAAGGTAAGTTTGCCAATGTGCCAATGTTCATTTGACCTTCTGTTTTCCTTTGGAATGAATACTCCTTTCACAAGGATCAAATATAGCCACTTGGGCTACTCAAAAGGGTCATGTACTTATGTTATGACAGGCATTGATTACAGTATTTTGATAAGTCAGCTAATGAAATAGCACTAAAAACTAGATTGCAGTGGAAGTCTGCCAAGGTTCTATTTAGCAAACCACATCCAGATATATCAAAAACTCTTTACAGATTAATGAAAACAAAACAAAAATTGGCAATATATTAATTATATTCAAAACTAAATTCTCCAATTAAATGGAAAGAACTGCACTTTGCTTCTCCACATATTCTCATTTTAGTTTTAAAAATAACTCCTTGTCTGAAAGGCAAATGGGAGCTAGCAAAATGCCCTTAAGAAAGAAAGAAAAAAAAAAAGAAAAAAACAAGAAAGGAGTATTCTTGGAAACTTCTACCAAGTGCAAACATACCAAGTACGTGCCATCTAACAGATGTTCCTGTGTTTATGATTCCTGTGTTCCTGTTCCTGCGTTTATGATCCAAATTATCCCAGTGATACCATGACATTCCAAAATAAATGGCAATAAAACATGAGAAGACATTTACATAGAAACACTAATCCAAGAAGAAATAAAGACAGCATTCACTGAGTCTAAAGTCTAATCCCAAATTCACTGTAAAGAAACTTTATTTCTCTGATTTGCTTCTGGAAACAAAAGTCCCAAGCACAATGAATCAAGTCCTGGAACCTTTTATGCCTTTTTCAGTATGGACTCTACTTCCAGAAGAGAGCAGATAAATCTCTAAACCACACACTGGTAGGGTATAGAATACACAAACTAATTTTACATTATTACTCTAGAGATCAAGGTCCTCTGGACAGGTTCAAAACTACTGATACACACCTACTAATTTAATTAAGAAATTTGTAATGATTCATATACAATCCCATGTAACTCCATGAAAATGTTACATACTTTGAAAGTATAACTGCCTCATAAAAATATTAAGTGTCAGTTGTAAAGCAGACTGCATTGTACATGAATTATGGTATCTTTTCATTCTTGAGGGCCACAGAAATAAAAGTCTTAATATAAAAAGCTCTGCTAAATCAATCTCAAACAGTGGCATAATCTTCCTCTTGTTCTTCAACTCCATTATTATGCATTAATATCCACTTCACTTCTTTGTTCAGCCCTCCAGTTAACACATACTTAGCTCCATGGCCAGCATATACACTTGCTCTCTGAGAGCACCTTCAGAGCCAGGCTCCCACTGTTCATACTGCATAGCTGCAGTGCATCTTCAGATTGCCCATCTCCAGTGTTCATCCTTGTTTCCAACTAACACACCCCTGAAGCCCTGGAGAGAACACAATATGCTCTCCACTACATCATATGCAACCCACAGCTTTTGCTCTGTATAGACAAGCTGCACTGATCCAGCAAAACCATGAAGGGAAGCATGGCAGAACCTCCCAGACAATCAAAGCACATGAGCAAACACAGCCAGGAAAGCCAGCCCTGCACTAGGTTTCCTATAGGCATTTTTCTCAGATGCAGAACCAGGATTAGCTCAGACCACACTGCCCTTGCTCTCTCTGCACTGGAAAACCACTCACCAAAGCATGCAGAAGCTGACTGATGAGAAAACAATCAGAAGTATTTCCACCATGCCACAGAAAACATTGCTATGAAAGAATACTGAGGCAGTCACAGTTACAGAAACATCAGTAACATCTAAGGATATCTGGGAATAATCTAGCACTTGCAGTGAACCAACACAGGCAGCTGAGCACTGATGGGAGTGTCACTGTCTCCAAGTCCACACTCTGCCTGGCCACAGTGATATATTTATTTCTCCTCACTGCTGACAGTACACCTTCACAAGCTGTCCCTATCCAGGATTACAGGAGAAGAAAAGCACCCAAACAAGAGATCAAAGAAGTTCCTTAGATTGCCAGTAACTAAAACAGCCAAAACAGCAGCAGTGGGAAAAGAGTTGAAGCATTTGCTTGGAAGGTACTTGGAAAATGTTAGTTTTATTAACTGTAATAAAATGGTAGATTTTTTTCTCAGGACAGGATTGACTGAACAGTTTCTTTTCAAAGCAAATCTTCAAGTATCAAAGACCCAGTCTCTGGGCAACGAGAGCTAAGGATGTGGCTCAAGACCTTTTGGACACTACAATTCATGAGAATTTGTTTGGGTAAGCAAGACCAGCAAAGCAGGTAGGTATCTTCCCAAGACACATGTTCAATTCATATCTTTCCCTGGGGTGGGGGGAACAAACAAACAAACAAAAACAAACAAACAAACAAACAAAAGAAAACACCCACTTAAATTCTGGGCAAAACACAGACAGGTAGAAGACACTGCCAGTGATCAATAAGATAACAGAGTGAACATTTGGTCAAGGATGTTTCTAATAGGCTTCCAGCAAAGCAGTCATGATTCCTGAGACACCAACCAGGGGAAAAAGTATTATGTCGAGGATGAGCTGTAATGACAATGATGCCCATGCAGACTCACTGCAGAACTGCTGTGCTACAGACTGGCACAAGCCTGGTTATGGCAAGTTTCCACAGCACAATTCCTTTCTGCTTCTGGGCTCTGATTCAGAACTAGAAACAAATGTGCAACCTTCCCTCGTGTCAAGGGCAATTCATCACAAAGAACCACCAAGGTTATCTTGCACATCTAAAAATTACCAGTCAGTGGGTGGTTATTTCATGTCTTATCCCAAAGGGTTTACCAGAAATATGGATGGCCTGTAACACGGTTACAAAATTTTACAGTGCTGTGCAAGACTCTTGAGAGATCAATATGGTTGTGGTGAGTTGACCTTGACTGGATGACAGGTGCCCACCAAAGCAGCTCTGTCACTCCCTTTCTCAACTAGACAGAGAAAATAGAAAAAGGCTCATGGGTTGAGATAAGGACAAGGAGAGATCACTAAGACGTCACCATCACATGCAAAACAGTCTCGTCCTGGGGAAAATTAACTGAATTTGCTGCCAATCAAATCAGAGGAGAAATTTGAGAAATAAAACCCAAATCTTTAAAATATCTTCCCCTCATCTCACCCTTCTTCCTTAATTTTGCTCCTCATTTTCTTTGCTTTCTCCCCCTCAGTTTTGCTGGGGGATAGAAAATGGGAGTTGCTGTCAGTTCATCTCAAATTTTCTCTGCTGCACCTTTGTCCTCAGGGACAAAGAGTGCAGCTCTTCACACTCTTCCTCTGCTCCAGTGTGGGATGCTTCCCACAGAAAATAGTTCTCCACAAACTTCCTTCCCACAGGCTGCAGTTCTGCACAAACTGTTCAACATGAGTCCCTTCCATGAGGCACAGTCCTTCAGAACAGTCCCTTGTGGGGTCACAAGTCCTGCCAGAAAACCTGCTCCAGCCTGGGCTCCTCTCTCCATGCATTCACAGGTCCTGCTAGGAGTCTACTCTGGCACAGGTTTCCCACAGGGTCACGGCTTCCTTTGGGCAGCCACCTTCCACGGCTGCAGGGGAATCTCTGCTCCATCACCTGTCCTGTCCTCCTTCTTCAGTGTCCTGGGTGTCTGCACGACTGTTTCTCTCAAATATTTCCACTCCTCTCTTCTCCAGCTGCAATTTACCTCTGTGCAGTAACTTTTACCCCTCCTTAACTATGTTACCCCAGAAGCCCTACCTCTGTCACTGATGGGCTCAGTCCTGACCAGCAGTGGGTGAATCTTGGAGCCAGCTGGCTCCATTGGACACAGGGGAAGCTTCCAGCAGCTTCTCACAAAAGCCACCCTAGCAGCAACCCCCAGCACCAAAACCTTGCCATGCAAACCCAGTGCAACAAGCTATGAGATAAGCTGGGCAGCACAGACAGACAGACAGACAGACAGACAGCTGGTGACCCGATTCCTGCTGCACTTCCAGCCCTTTTCTTCCATTGTTAACACCTGACTGGCTCACACTATGATTGTAATAACAAAAATTATGCCAAGCTGCAGCAGTTATCAGATCTCCTGAGAACTGTATGACTCAAGGGTTGTACAGAGTAGGTCAAGACCAGCATGCCTAAGAAAGCCTTTTAGCAAATCTTGTTGGAGTGGTGTCATCCCTGAAAGCATCAGCTGGACTTCCAGTAAAGACACCTGACCCATTCTACAAAGCCTGTGTATGTGAATGATGAACAAGCACTCCAGAATGAGACACTACCATTAGCATCATAGACTTCTAGGTTACACTTTTAAGTAAGCAAAACAACCAGAGCCGTAAATTCTAGGTGAATCTCTAAACCTAGAGCCTCTAACTGCATATGCATTCTTTATGCTCCAGTGCTCCTCCTCTCTTTGCTAGATAGCATCTGATAGCACTAATTTCTCTCCTCAAAAATCAAAGCAAAAGAGCAAAATCAGAGGCCAACCATTTCTACAGACCTGTGTTCTACTTTTAGTTCCACATAGGCCTCCCATGGACAACTAACCTGCATATACTGTAATTTAAGCTCTCAAAGCATTATAATTAAAAAAAAACATACACCACTTCAAAAGGTATTGTGATAATTAGTTCATTCATTATAAAGTATTATGAATTTTTCAAAAGAGAAATGCTGCAGAAAAATATTATACTGCTATGAGACTATAACAGTCTTACAGGACAAATGTTGACAAAGTGCAGAGAGGATTATGACCTTCAAGTAAATAATTTTTATTTTTTATCTTGGCGTTTTTATGGACCTTATCACTGTAAAGTCTGAAGAACTCACAAATACTAATTAACTGAGCCTTTTTAATTATTCTCTCTGCTTACACAAGGGAAACCCTAGACCCAGTCCAATCTAAGTTCTCCTTTAACACTAGATGAGTCAGAAGAAAGGAAGGACAAAGCACAGTATGTAATGTTGATACTCACTGACCTAATACATTCGTCCAAGAAGGCTCTGCGAAATGGAGCAATCTCTGAATTATTTGAACTCATACACAAGGTCTCATGGTGCCATATGTGAAACATTTATAAGGCTCTCAGCAGTGGGTCCAAATGCTCTATACTGTGTGCATAACCAATAAGGCTTAAACTTGTAAAACAAGTAACGTTAATATATTCAATGCTCATTCCCTTGAACCCAAGACTGTTTCTTGAAACATTTGCAGTAAAGGATCATATATTTAAAAAAAAACCCCAAACAACACAGTACTACAAACCTATCTAACAGATCAAATTATTTCTTGCTCATAGCAAGACTGTACCAATCTGTCTAATTCTCCTTGTACATGCTTCACTGAAACGACAAAGTAAGCACTGGTACAATCACTCTGTATCATAAAGCTGCTGGAAAAAAATCTGTAAGTATACATACCACTAAAAATTATCAGGTGGACTACAACAATGCTTAAAGTCTCAACCCTTTTGTTGTATTTTGCGGGGGGGGGAGAAACCAACAGAGAGACAGAGAGATTTAGCTAATTGAAAAATAGAGATTTTCTATCTACAGTGTAGTTACATTAATTAAGAAAAAGAACATATGCTATTTACCCAGCCAGTCAACATGCATCTTCACTGAAGAGCATAACAGATCTCATCTACTTTTGGTTCGGGTTTGGTTTGGTTTGGTTTAGTCTTGTAGCATTTGAATGCCTTAGTCTCTTCCCCCTTTTGAACAGCAAAGGACTGATCCTATAAACAAATTACTTTAGTGCCAAACTGCAGCTAATATTTCAACTAGGAATAGGAATAAGTGATGAAATAAGAAATGCACTCTTTTGCTTTTCAAATATAAAATACATGGGCTGCTCTCACCTGTCTCTTTGAACACAGACCCTTTTCTCTGCTCTTTCTATCCCCTAAGTCAATACTTTCTACCCTAAGTCAGTAATAGTTTACTTAACCTACCCCTGCTTTGCCTTTGTCCTTTTTTTAGCATGATATGTGCAGGCATTTTTAGGGCAGAGCCTTTGGTGACAGAAATATTGTTCTTATCAATCTGCAGAGCATAACTAATGTAAAACAACATAATCAAGTGAAATAATGTCTGGGAAGGATAGCTCTGACAAGCTTGGAATGCAGTATTTACTAGGGAAAAAGAAAAAGAAATGCATTACCAATTTTCTAGGTGTATCGTCAGTGTCGAAGTAACACAAAAGTTAAACACAAGCAGAGTTCCTAAACTCTCATACTCAGATACAGCTCAACCAAGAACAGAAGCAGGAACTGAAGGATTGATACATGTCCTTACTTTGAAGTCATTATTGCATGAGATGACACAACAGCAAGAATTCAACAGTACCATAGCTAAAAGCTCTGAGAAGCAGAGGGTCTCTTCTTCCCCTCCAAGTCTGTGTCCACACATGAAAATGGTACTTCATTAAACAAAAATACCAGCATGCTGGATGCCACTGTGCAGCCTTAGCAGATACAAATCCCTTCTCTGAGCAACACAAACTGCACCCATTCTCTCAATGAAACTGAAAGCAGTATTTTTACTAAATTGCATGCTCTGGTTTTGGGATGGGACTGCTTGCAATCCTGAAGATACACTCTCAAAACAGAGCTACCCATGAGGTAAAGTTAAAGGAGTGCTGCAGGACAGCAAATGCAGCCCAGACAAGAAGCTTCCCTATACAGACACATAACCATGACAAATGATAAATTGCTCATTTTGGTGCATTATAGTGGCTATTCTCAGCTGGAAGCTGGACAAGGTACTGTCCCTACATCAAACTAGTGCAGAAAGGGGGCAGTTGTCTCTAAAGTCCACCAGAGAATGTTTCCTGCAACCCTAAGGCAAAGAAAGGATGAGCAATCATCAAGTTTTGGACAAAAGTTTCTGCTCCTTAGTAGTGACAATATTGGAGTCATATTACTCAACCCTTTTTTTTTTTTTTTTTTCAGGTCCAGAAAATACTCTGATCCAAATCACAAAGCCCTATTCTCTAAATCAGCCATTTACCTAAAAACCTACCTTCCATTAAAATCAAAGAGTTGTAAAACAAGTTATCTGCTGGCTTAATTTGGGTAGCAAGCATCTTCATCCAGATTTTTTTTAACTGGAAATTGTGAGGTTTTTAAAAACAATTTAATAGCAGGGCTCCCTCAGTTTTGTGATTGAATGCCAACAGTAAAATAAGAAGGTGAAAACTCTGACAATGTTCCATTCCAACCACTTGTAGATTTATTTCCAGCTAATGAAAAGACAACTATGATTTCATTTGTATACAGTGAAATTGTCTATCAGGTCTAGTTAAAAAGACGGCAAGAAACTCTGCCTTGATTGCACTGGCTGCGTTACATGCACTTAATATTCTCATCCAACATTAAGCAATGAGATCTTCCTGACAGGTAGTATGGGTATCTTCCATGTACTTCATGACATTGCATACCCTGGTTTAGAGCATCTAACAAGGCAGAGCTAGCTAAAAGACAACTGACAAGCTTCATATTTTCCTGACAGAACACAAGGACAAATCCTGTTATACTTCACGTGCATGTTCACAGCTGGCACACTGTCAAGGGGCACTGTAATATGGATTAAGGTCAGCAGATGAATCACAGTGTCAGTGCATGCACAGCTGGAGTCTTAAACAGACTCATGCAAAAGACTCATGCCTTCACACAGAACCGTATCTACTAGTTCATACTCTCAAAAAGTAACCATCTAAACACCAAAACTAACATTAAAGTGCCTTTCTTTGCTTGATACTGCCCCCGTGAATGCATTTTTTTAACATAAAGAGTAAATAGGTAACCAGTCTCAGATTGTTCAGTATCAGATCTATATATAGAAAGATCTCTCCCCACATGCATCATTCTTTCCATGGAGTACAGAAGAACCCACGCCTGTCAGCAATTCTTTCAGGTTTTCCAGGCAATTGATTGTACCTTTGATTACATCTTAGCAGCTGTCCTGCCAGCCTCAGTTGCTGGCAAAAGGAGCATAAAGGCCATGAAGTGGATGTCTGTGGTGTAGAGGAGCAATCAAGGTCTTTCTCCCCTGTGTAGGAGATTCTGGATACTTGTTTTCACTGGGGCTGGAGTCAGCTTTTCTACAACAGTTAAATGAAGAAGGGGGATAATCTCAGTTTAATACTCTAAAGTCAGTTTTTACTGTTTACCAGCAAACAAAAGAAACCCTCCAGGGAAGTGAATCTCCAACCCTATTGATTTCATAGCAATGGGGCTAATTTACAAGGTTTTTCGTTTGTTTTTTTTTTTTTCCACAGGCTGCTGTTTTGCTGCAGACTATTGGCACAGCAGCACAGATGCTGCCAAGACCCTCAGCATCCCTTTGCTCTGACTGCCTCATTCCCTGGGAGCAGTGTGATCCAGCCTCCTCCAAACCCACCCCTGCTGAAACAGGGACAGGCAGGGGACAGGGCGATGGTCACCTCTGCTCTTCCATCAGGCAAAATGGAGCTGCCAAACTGAAGACCATCAGGCAGTTTAGATTAAATTAACCCCTATCTCTGAAGGGCAGCCTTTCCCTCTTTCTGCTTGACAAGCAATGTTAATATGCCAGCTATATTCCAAAATTATTCAAAGCCCAGTCCTGTGCAGACTAAGTACATTGAGTATTTGGTAATATTTCTTATTTAAAAACATGTCATTTGTGTTAATATCACTTTCTTCTGACTGGAATTAGTTTACACTACATTGAAAAGCCTATTCTATTGACCAAGAAGCAGAGTAAATTGCAAAAATTAATGACATGTTGAAATAAATGACTGCTTTCTCCTCTATTAAGCACGTTGAATTTAGGAAAAAAAAAATACTGATGTATGACACAAACTATGAAGCATGGTCTTCTTAACAGTAAGACATTAAATAATTGAAAAAAATATGCTAATTCTAAGCAGAAATTGACTTAAATGTTTTTAAAAAAGGAAGATAACAGAATACTAATGATTATTTGGAAATGTCCATTTTCATACTTCCCATTTTTTGCATAATCACACCACTTAATAAAGCTCCAGAAAGATACTGTGCACTGCAAATTTTAATTTATGCATCATGTAGTTCAGCTGCAGTTCTGAGACAGTCTTACTTCTTAGAGGATTAGAGCACCGTATTATTTTAATGTTGCTCCACAAAGACATTAATTAAACAGTATATTGATACTGTTCAAAGCTGGTTGAATTTCAGGCCAAGAAAGCTTTCTAGCTATCTTTTTAAATGTCTTTTGCAGACATTTATCAAATTCTGCAGATTTGCTTGCTGAAGCTGATAAATCTTATTTACATTTGAGGAGTTTTAACCCAGCCTGTTTGGTGGCTCGGACGAGCAGCGTTTAGATCAGTAGCACAGCTTTCCAACCTGCACAGAACTTCTTCCTGTGAGAGCTCTTGCTACTGCCAGAATTAGTCTGTGTATCCATTTTCTATGAGCCATGTTTGTGTTAGAGAAACACACGCCAGAATCTTGTCAGCTGAACTCGCTGCTTGCTGGCTAAGCACAGCTACTGCTGCAGCCACTGAGAAGATTTTGGAGGATAAGATTTATAGCATCTCAAGTTAGTAAATATTGAAAAAGGCATAGCATATACAAATCACCCTTGCAGGTTCTAAATTCTGTAATAATTTTACTTTTTTTCCTTCTAAGGTTTCAACAGAAAAAAAAAACCTGACAAGATTTGAGAGGCATAGATGTATCTCCAGCCTTTGCTGCAGTATTTGAGAAACACACATTACAGTAAAAAATCCCAGCCTAAAATAGAAACCCTTAGTCAGCAATTACTGTGGAGCAATGTAAATCCTGATGTATTTACAGATGAAAGGAGGTCACACAACTCAGCCAAAATATTTCATTTTCTGAAAATCACAATTCCAGTTGAGTTTTTAATATTAAAAAAAAAATCCTGTCTATTTACAGTCAGCTTATAGGCAGCTAGGGTACACTTGCTTCTCCAGTAAAATATGTACTTTCATATAAATCGAGTTTATAGTTGACATGGTGCTGTAAATGTGCTAAGTCTGTTCCTTTTAAAAGTGTATTAACAATTTTCAGAAGAAGAGAGAAGAAGCCATTTGTAAAGCACATGCCTCCAAAAAACTCCTGAGGGCAAATGACATAACAGAAGGGCCAGCAGGAGGTAACACTTTCATCATCATATTCTGACACAAGGGACCAGGACAGAATTTTGAGGTCAGTCCATAGGATAAAGAGCATACTGCATGAGAAAATTAGACATGAAAAACAGCTTATAGGAAAACACTTGGTTTTTTTATTTTCTCAGTGTAGGTCAGGTGAGTTCATACCCTAAATTCTGCTGTTAATTTCAGGATTAGACATCTCAAGATCTCAGACCATCCAATTTTTATAGTATTGAATAAAATCAGAAACATCTCCTTGAGATATGGTTTGGTTCAAAGCTGAGTCATGGCTCACCTAAAAGAATTATGAACTTCTGTTGACCTTTCTGTGAAATTAAGTCAGTTAAGTGCTTCCTATAAAAAAATGAAAACTAGTTTCACACACACCATACAACTGCTCTAATCTTTCAGCCCAAAGTCAGTAAAAAGTTAGTATTTGCAGTCACTTCAACTCATCTGAAAAAAAAAAAAAAAAAAAAAAAAGAAAAGTTGAAAAGTTGAGATGTTCCTTCACAGATGAAAGATGCAAGCAACGTGAAAGAGTCTTCCCTAGGAAAAAAACTGGGGAATCTAATTTCACGCACTCAATTGTGAAAAATGTTTGGACTTTATTTTGGGGGATTTGTTTATTTTTTTTTTTTTAATCAAGTCAGATGTTTTGTTACCAAAACCCAAAGCTTTTCTATCACAATTCATTTTTAACTGTTTTCATTTTATTCAGTAAGGTCTTTTCAGGCCTAGGCAATTTACAGGATTTCTTAATTAAAACAAAAATAGCAAATATAAACTCTGAAATTTTTCCTCTCCTTTATCTTCTCTCTCCATACACTCTGATCATCTATTTGCTGTAAAAGTACTGAAAAATAAAAGAACAACTTGAAAAGCCTATGTCCATAATAAACTAGAAAATATGCAGCCTAATTCAAAAAACACTAAGCTTTTCTTTGTAGACATAAAAGCTGTAGTAATTCCAAACTACATTTCTCAAACAGCAGGTATCAAAAAAGAAAAGAAAATATTGTTGTGCAACTGCCAGAGAACAAATAACCCCACTAATTCTTCTGTTCATACCTTTTCCTGAGCCCACTAAGTGAAAACCATTACACATTGTGAGTGAGTGGTTTTATAAGTATATGCAGAAAGACAAAATACAGAGCATAAAATGTGAGTTGATTAATTAAATATTAATTGGCATAACTAAACCAACCACCAAGCTCAGTTCTGAAAAAAAACAAAACAAACAAAAAAATGCTTTTCTAATTTAATTATGAAAGCCTGGAATATTGTAAGATGGAAGTCCTAAAAAAGTGAGCTAATAATACCATCATATACCACTGTTGATCAAGTCTTCAGATATGCAGACAACAGTTTTAGTTTGGAACTCAAATCTCCAAATGCCAGTCTAAACCCATATCAAATCTTAAATTTTGCTTTTTTCCCCAGTGCTTTTTTATGTGCAAAATAAAACATTATTGCAAATTTGGTTACTGAATTATTTTTATTGTAGCTCTGAATTAGAAGCTCAAAAGAATTCTGAAACAAATTTTAGATGCATAGTTAATACAATAAAAGCTTAAAATACAACAACATGGAAGAACTGAGTGCCTTTCTGATGATGGTTTAACAGAAGGGGGATGAGAACAATGAAATGGAAAGCCGAGTAGGCAGGAACTAAAAATAATTCATATGAAAAATTTGGGAATTTACTGGTTGGAAATGACAGAGGAGAAAAAAAGGACTAGAATGATGAACTGATGACAGATTCATGGTACACTATCACCCTTATGCAGCTCTGAAAGGACAACTGCTATCCTAACAAATGGGAATGGGAGAGGTAATGCTAAAAAAAAGAGAGGCAAGTATTAGTATTAGTGCTCGATACCACTGCAAGACAGCTAAATGTTTGTGCCACTGTTTGTGGGGAAAAGAAGTAATGACATGGGTATTTCATGTGCACATTCTGAAGTAAAGCTGGAAAAATAACTATTTTTCTTCAGCCAGGCAAAATAAAGGCTAAGAAGGAAAAAAAAATATATTAATAATTTAAGTGGGTACACATACTGGAAGGAGGGAAAGTGTAAAATAACAAACGGACATGTACCACAAAAAAATCAAGGTGGAAAAAATCAGATTTCCAGTAAAAAATGCAATGAAAATCTGAAACAGCCTATGATGGGATTAAGAGGTGAAAAAATCTCAACAAACTCAGTTTTATAGAAAGAATGTAATGTAGTTGACTGTTATGGCCTACAAAGGTCTGGTGCTCAACTTGAAAAATTTAATTTGTTGAATAAATGTTGGGAAAGGGCAAAAGAAAGAGTAAAAGGGTTGGAGCAACAGAATAGCTGTAGAGTTGATCAAAAGAGAAATGGGACATACAGTATTTAAGACTATTTACTTTACATTTATAAGGAAACACTACACTTATCATTAGAGTTGATTAAGCTTTTTGCCAACAGATGCTTCACTGTGGAAATTCAGAATTTACTGACTATAGGCAGCAATTGTCTTTGACTAGCCAGCAGGTCTAGAATTAGTCTCTATCTTCCACTCCTTCTTACAAACCTTTGAAAAACCAAGTTCATTAAAACTAATGGCATGTACAAATAAGTATTTAATCATAACATTCAAGTCCCTTCCATACAGTATTTATGACATATTTTTAAGTTTCATGTTCATAGTATACATACATCTAATACCTCAGAACATAAACATGCACTTTAAACATGTTAACTCAAGTTTCATTACTGAAAAGTAAAGACATATAAAGAAGAATGTTTTTGCCTGTGCAGAATATGGAAAACACGCATCCCAAATATAAATAAACTTTTCACCACTTTCTTTCACTGAAACTTCAATAAGTATAGCATGTATGTGATCACAGTATCTCCTATTTTCATCCAAAACACAAATTTCAGTCATTATACACAACTGAAAACCAAAGGCACATGTCATATACTGAGATGCAAATGAACATGTAAGCAAGACCTCTTACAAGTGTAGGACATCCACACAGCTGCTAGCAGTCACTCTTCCAGCTAAACTGAAATTTGGTCAAACTACCATCCACAAATGTGCATTTAAGCCTGTCAAGCCTCAAAACTGTACATAAACTTCCAGGACAGCAGGACTGTGGTTTAACCAAAATACAAAGTAAAGCCTTGGTAGAAGGGATGACCAGTAAAATATACATTGTACATTCACCGCACACAGATACGATCTGAGATTCTTGCAGAATTTAAAAAGAGTACACACTGTTCAAGCTGAATGAATTTCTAAGAGTTCTGGTTATTCATTTACCTGCAGCATAGCATAGAGCTACCAAATGTCCTTTGAGAAATCATAATTGCAGACTATGTAAATTATCCCCCAGAAGGACAATGTGGGTCTCATTGACATTGCAGCCTGTCTTTTGCATATGGTAATACAAAGGGCACATTGTATTACTGCAGTTTTAATAAATCAATATGTTTATATATGACTTAAGCATACAATATCTGAAATATGAGCTACTCTATCACAATCACAAGTACAGTCAAGTATTACTTTACTTGTGGGGATGCAAATCATACTGTTGTAACATCACAATAAGTAATACAGAGGGAGGAAAATAAAATTCAACGATGATAGCTTGCATCTAATTTCTACAATTTAAGACTGCAATGTAAAACTCTGTATTTTTGCTACTTTTAAGTGTGTCCTTCTATGTGATACTACTACGATTCCTAAATTCTGTGTCATGGCAACACAGTTCATTCATTGTAGATGAAACTATGCTGTCCCATATTCAATGTTATTCATGGTCTGAAGTATCAGGTGGAATAAAGGAAAATGAAAAGGAGATAAAAGTACTAGTTTAAAAGTATCCTGCAGTGGATCCTGCATCCCAAAATGCTTCACAAAGTCACATCCACAGAGGGCAACTTTGTGCGTTTCTAAGACTTTCAGGTACTATTAAAACACAGCAAACCTTTCATTGTAACACAGTTTAAAGTAGGAGGACCTAACTGATAACATCAGTTAGATAACATTAAGGGAAGTCCAATGCAGTTCAAGTGAGTATTAACCCTCCATTCTTGCATTCCTTTTCTATTCTTCTGAAGAAGTGACATTTTCAGAAGCACAGATCCTACTTCCTCGAAGAACTGACATGGTGCAGCAATGTATCAATAACCCCAAGCACAGGGCTCAATTTATCTTCAAGTGCCAGTCCACACTGCTCTCCTTCAGGGCCCATTACCCCATTCACAGAGTAATGTGCACGGTCTTTAAAAGACAAATATATGTCTGCCACGTGATATGTAAAAATGCAAAATGCAGTGTGTCAATGAATGCTGGTAGTCTCCTGATGCATTTATAGCACGTTGAAGGGACTTTCTCAGTGGATAAGCCACAAAAGCAGGTACAACATCAGGGTCCTGAATGTCCCTGCTTGGCACACCGTGCTCACACCCTGGGAGCTCACTGCAGCCCTCAGCGCCATCAGCCCCCACCCACAGCAGGACTGGTCTCCAGCCCCCTACAGCCCTGCAGTGCCCAGTCAAGGGCCTGCCTGTCCCTGTTCCCAGGGAGGGACTGGTGCCCAGCGCTGTCCCTGTGCCCCTGGCTGCCTGGCTCTGGGCTGTCCTGGGACAGGTCCTGGCTGCCAGCTCTCCTGGGGGACCCCAACACCCCTGCACCCCATCCCAGAGAGCTGCCAGCCTCGCAGCACCCTGATACCCTGATGCAGAACATGGACCTTAGCCAAGGGTATGCAAGGAATATTTCCTCATAGACTGCTCTCTTAACATGAAATTTAGATACCGTCTCTGTCATAAAGAAATAAGCTACATATTTGCCAAGACTTTGGAAAACAGAAACACAAAGTGAGACTGAACAGAGCAGCAATTAGAGATGGATGATTTTCAAAAATATTCAAGATTGTCAACAGTAGCAACTGCATGTCCTGAATACTCCCAAGTACCAAATGTTTCCAAAAAAAATGGATTTAAAACATGACTGCTTTTATCTCATTGGACAGAGCTTTGTTAGTGACCTCCTTCAAAACTTTCAGGAGAGTGAGATTTGTTGGTTTGAATACCTTCAATAATTTGTGATTTTGAGTACCTTCAAAGTGCTGCTTTGAATGCTTCAATACCTCAAACGAAGAGGAACTCAAGTATTTTTAAAACAGGAAAGAAAACAGTAAAGTTTTCCCTTACACATTTACCTATCCATAGGAATGAAAGCATCAGCACAAAGATGCACATTAGCCACAACATCAAATGAATTATTATGAACTGTGCTCACAAGACATGTTGCAAGTCCTGGACAACCACAGGGATGGTCAGAACTTCATGGATCCTCCTCCTAAACAGTAAAATGCATAGATTTGGGTTTTAAAACTCTGGAATATCATTAAATAGCTGTCCTTGGCAACCTCTAAAACCACTAGTAGTCTGTTGACCTGGGATATTTTGGGAAAGCAGAGAACAAGTACCCAGGGCAGTAAAAGAAGTAATTTTGATGCTGCAGTGATGTGAAGCAGGGACCTCCCAGGATGTAAAATCTTGGGGATGGGAGCAGAAACACAAATTATGGCCAGGTACTGGTGTCTGAAGGAATGTTAGCTTTGCGAATTCAGTAGAAACAGTACAACGAAAAACGGGGAACATGCATCTCACATATGTAGAACACACTTGTATGAGGTGCAAAAACAAAAAAAAAGGTAGCCATAGAAAAATGTCTGCTGCTCCTTCAGGGGCAGAGGCCAACGAGTAACAGGATTGTCCAAGTTCCTTCTCCGCTAAGGATGCCACACCTCACCACTGATTCTGGGTGTCCTCAGCAAGCCTTCCTCCTCCCCAGCAGTGACTGAACTCTGCTTTTTTATTTGTTATTCACCACATTCTGCAACTGCAACCCAGTAATCATACATAAAGTACTATCTTTACAATTTAATTGGGTTAAGTATGTTAGGATTTCAAAGAACTCTGTATATGTGTGTGCTTTCTGCTCCAGCCTTCCCACATGACAAAATGATTGATACCACAGCAACCACTCAAGAGTAAATGCAGACATAACAGATGAGTGCAGCATGAAAATCTGGGAAAGCTGTAGAATCTCCATGAGAGGTCTGAAAGCAAAACAATGGGCTAGGTGTACTCAGATCTGCTGTGTGCTTTTAGACTTATTTTTTATGATTCTATAGGAAAGAATAAATGCTAATTAAAAATGTATAATAAAAATTTATAGTGGGAAAGGAGATTTAGCAACAGAACTGCAGCTGAAAATGGTAATGGTGGTATACGTTAGTGCTATCTAGTAATAAGTACTTCCTGTTATTACATTTAACATATGTAAAAATGAGATCTATTTTTAAATCTAACACACCAGTATGGAAGCATTACCCAAGCTACAACACTCAACTGTAGCAGACATCAGCCAAAACTTCACCTTCAAAAGTTACATAGCTCAGACCTTCCACATGTCAAAAGGTCCCTGGCCACAATCCGTAGAGATGGACCCAACACATTGATACTTAAAAAGCATTAGACAATGGTTGGGTAAAAACATTATTGCATACATAATTCCTGATCAGTTTGAAATATATAAGTAGCACTGGAAATTAAAACTGGATATTTGTTGAGAGTTGAGATATGCAGTAAATTAATTAGTTAAAAAACCTGACCCTATATATTGCTCCATAAAAGTTATTTGCTCAGTTTGGCTGTACGTGGAGTTAGAAAGGCAACAGAGTAGCCCATGGCACTCAGAACTACAGCTGACAATATTCACAGTGCACAGAATTAAAACTGGCCCTTTAAAATATCAGAAATTAATCCCATTATTAAACTCTCTCTTTTCATCTGTTCAGCAAAGTCCTGTTGCATATAAAAATGGTACGGTTTATTGGTAATTTTTTTTTCTAGAGAAAAAAGTTAACAATTTTAATAGAATTAAAAAGAAATGTATGGGAACAGACAGAATATAGTGCCCTGAATGTTTAAAAATCATCAATGTTAACTGCACAGTTGCTGAGCAACAGAGATGCAACAAAATCTTATCTTGAAAAGCACCTAGATAGTCTACATTTTTTTTTAGGGAAAAATATTCAAAACAACAATTTTCTTAGGAACAACATAATTAGAAAGCTGATTGGAAAAGACTCAGTTTGCATAACTTACTAATGCCTGTGTATTTTTTATGTTTTACACAGATTTGTGGCCAAATACACAGAATTATGCTCTTATTCACAAAACTAGAGAAACATGTCATGCAAGTAAAGAGTTTCCTCAGTCTAATACATCAGATTTAGAAAATTTTTGCAACCTACATGTTGCTATGGTAACTTTTTTTGTTTTTTCAAAATGTAAATTAACATTGAGGTTTAAATACAAACTCTGCATTTCTCATGTACATAATTTTTTCTTATATATGGAATCAGAATAGCTTTTTACTTTAAATGGTTACCGCTTATATTAAAAATGAAGTTAGCAAAAGTTAAAGCATAAAGTTGGGATTAAATCAGTTTGTAAACACATCTCTGCTTAACCTTGACTTTTAAACCATAAAAATAAATAAATGCAGGAGAAAGCAATCAAACAAATGAGTTCTATGGCAAAGATTTCTCTCTTTGACTTTTACAATTATGAACTTCTAGAAAATTAAAATATGCTGCACATTTCAGTCCTTTTCTTGTTCTTTTTACTGCTAATTCTATTGAAAGCCCATTTTACTGTTTTCTTTTCTCTTGTTCGTAACAAAAAATAAAAATTCTGGAAAAGAAAGTACGACTGTTCTGGTTTTATATGAAGAAAATTGTGTTTTGATATACCTCTCTTGTACTGGACAGATTTACTGAATTCAAGAACCTGCCTGCCTGCCTTAAGATGCACAGGTGTCTGCAGCTCCTGTTACAGTCAATATTACAGGAATTATGTAAGTCTAGAGATAGATCTGACATCATCACCATCATGTCAGATGGAATCTGATGAATGAAAAGCTTTTGACTCTCATTTCTTGTCTGCTGAAAAAAAAGGGAGACTTGCAAATCTCAACTTGTGAACAAACAAGAATTTTCAATCTACTCATTAAAATACCTATAATAAATAGAGACTTTCAATTCATTTTATACCATTACTAAACATGGATAATTTCTATGAACTGAGTTTAATATTAAAAGTTATTATAAATCTAATGCATTTTAGCTCTTATCATAATGGAACTCACAAAAGTGAGGAAGAAAACTTTAAAATACAATAAAATTATGTAAAAATGTAGAAGGTTAACAACACATAAAACTTGGTCTCCCCACCATGGGGATCTAAGCAAACTGGTCTACTAAAAAGTTTCCCTACCTCTGGAGGGGGATTGAAATAGATCATCTTTAAGTTCCCTTCCAACCCAAACTACTCTATGAGTCTGTGATCTGCGCTGTCTTCCTAAGAGAACAGTTGTCCAGAAGTTTTCAACCAAGTAATCTAGGGAAAAATTACCCATCTAGCAAAGACGAATGACATCCTAGATCTCTGTTAGTGTTTGGGAAAAAAAAAAATCAGACTATATTCTAAAAAACTAAATCAGGATACTGGTAATTCATTAGCTAGTACACAAAGTTCTAATGCCCAGTGAACTAGATCATGCAGCCAGCCCTATTCTAAACTAAAACTCAGACTGTAACAATTTGGAGGGACAGTCAAGGCTATACTTACATAAGCACACAGAGAGAATATGGAATTTATTTCTAAGAGAGACTAGAAACTAAGGGGAAACAAACACAGTGGTCAGAATAATGAGATCCATTGACCATCTCCTTTTTTGTCCATGTTTCCATGGGTGCATGTAGAAGGAACCTTCATTCTCTTGGGAGAGCTTGCAAGAGAAAAACTAAAAGTAGGCAAGAAGTACTAAGGAAATTCAGCAAGTCTAGATGATGAAAAACATTATGCCTGTGAAGAGACACTGAGGAGAAATTATATTTCATAACTTCTGTTATTTTAACTACTTGCTCATGTATAATTTAACAATCTTTTTCTTGCACTTCTGTGAACAGTGAGTGTCTCTAGATTTGTTAAGTGACTCCAAGGATACAGTTCTGGCTCTAGATAAGGCCTAAGTGCATAATTAAGTAGAAGCACATACTACTAACACTAATAATTCACTGCACAACAGCCATATGTTTTAGGGTCTGTGGAATAAGGAAAATAACCTCTCCTTACCATCAGAAAACAGTGTCATCAGCAGCTGCAGTGCCCAAGTATGGGACAAGGAACTAGTGTGGAGAAGAACCTTCCCAGTTAAATATACACTTCAATCAGTTGTTTTGAAAGAGTTTCAGTAGGGATTATCTTCCAAAGGCATTTACCTGACACACCTTACAGAAGGCAAACATAGCAAAGTAGAACCTCTGTGCTGCACAGGAGCATAAATGAAAACAGCAAGAAGTTCAACATAATTTCAATGGAGAAAAGATTTCATTCTTAACATCAAACAAACATATTGTTCCCTTCACCATTCATACCGTACAGATTTACTTTCTGAAGGCTGTTATCAGAATTCAAGATTGCTTAAGTGAAAAGTCATGTGTGGTTTGCAAAATGCTTTTCAGAAAAGTGCACCAGAAAGGAAAAATTACTGCTAATTAAGCATAAAACACCTTTTTTTTTAATAAATACTTAACACTACAAGTGATGCCTTTGTATCACAAAAAATGGATATTTGTCTGGTTATGAATTAAGCAGCAATTACAATAAATCTGTTGGGCCTTAAACACTGGACATTAAATTAGTAGGTGTACATGGTCAAGAAAATGCTCAATCCATGTTTTATCAGTCTCTAACTGAAGGTAATGGGGGCTCTTGGGTCTTCAGCCCATCTGAAAATCATGTCACTATTCGCTAAATAACAGGTAAAATAAATGTTTAACATTTCAATAGTCTTTAGGAAAGACATAGAACTTCTTAGAATATTAAAATACAAAAAGTTTTACTAAAATGTTAATCAAAATAATGAAAAGTTGAAGAGTAAACAAAATGAGGGTGTTACTATATTCTACCAAAGAAAATAACACAGAGCAAAGTGATTTTTATCTTTAAAGGCTTGCATCTAAAACTCATCAGCATCCATTATAATTCTATAAAATAAGATAAGACAGCATCTGGTACAATCTATATAGTTTTATAGCCAAGTACACAAAAATGCTTAAAACAGCTACAAGATCTTTCTGCAATAAATGAAGCTGAAGACTCTTTACTTCGTCTACCAGCATGTATTATATAAACAAAGGCAAAAGCTAGAACAGAAGAGAAATAAAAAAGAACATTCATTTTTCTTAATGACTAAAAATTACTTTTAAAGGATTAACAGATAATGGGACCTGCAGATGTACAAGAAGATAAAGCATCTTCACAACCATTTTAGCTTAATCTCAATTAGTTCATAGCCACAAGCAAGGTGATACTCAAGCATTGACCATTTCAAACAACTGTTTGATTCTCTTGAGGCCAAATCTATTCCCAGATTCACAATGCACATCTCCAAAACATGTGCAACTCTGAATAGTGGAGCAGAGGTTTGTTTTTTTCTTCCTTAAAGCCATAAATTTGTATTGAAAGAAGAAGGCAGGAAAAAAAAATGAAATTTAATACAATAAAAAGAGAAGCAAATTTCAAAAGATATCATATAACATTGTTGTCAGGATTAATTAGCAGTCAACACAAAACCACATAAAATACAAGTGCTTTTTCAAGAGCTAGTGTAAAGGGACAAAGAAATTTTAACTTGCAATACAGTAATTTCGAAAAACTTTTTTTTATTTCCTGTCTTTTAAGAAATGTAACTGCTGCTCAAAAAAAAAAGAACTACTACTCAAGTCTTCTGCATCTCTAAGCAGAAAAACTGGCTAGTGCACAACTGTTCCACAGACAAGCTGTGGACTATGAATATATATTTTTTTTTCATGGCAATGTTTGGGGAGTGATGGGGGGGCTTTGGGGATGTCTTCTGTGAGAAGTTGCTGGAAGCTTCCCCCATGTCCAAGGAAACCAGTGCCAACCAGCTCCAAGCCGGACACAGCACTGACCAGAACCGAGTCCATCCGTGACGGTGGCAGCACCTCTGCCACAACAAATCTGGGGGGAAGGGAGGGTGTGGAATCTCTGCAACACCAGAGGAGTGAGAATATGGGAGAGAAGCAGACAGCCCTGCTGACACCAAGGCCAGTGAAGAAGGTGCTCCAGGGTCAGAGCAGAGACTCCTGTGAAGACCATGTTAGGCAGCTGTCCCCAGCAGTCCATGGGGATCCCCAGTAGGGCAGAAATCCCCCTGCAGACTCTGAAGGAGCCTTCCATGCTAAAACAGATGGATGCCCAAGGCAGGCTGTTGCCTTATAGGAAGCCTAAAATGGAAGAGGCTCCTGACCAGACCTGTGGATCCAAGGAGAAAGGAGCCCACGCTGCAGCAGTCTGTCCCTGATTGACTAACCCATGTTGGAGAAGTTTGTGGAGGTCCATCTTCCATAGGAAAGACCCAATGGTGGAGATGAGGAGGTGTATGAAGAGGAAGGAGCAACAGAGACAATGTGTGATGAATAGATTGCAACACTTCTTCCCCATCCGCCTGCACCACTCTGGGGAGAAAGCAGAAAAAACTGGGAGCAAAATGAAGCTCAGGAAGAAGGAAGTCAGAGGGTGAAGGTCTTTTAAGATTTGGGTTTGTTTCTTGTGACACTACTCTGATTGGTAATAAGTTAAATTAATTCTTCCCTGAATTAATTCTTTATTAAGAAGAATTTGTCTGTGATGGTAATTAATGAGTGATCTCTCCCTGTCCTTATATCAACCCACAAGTATTTCTGTCAGCACAGCTTGCTAATTCTCCTTTTGCTACCAGATTTGGAACTATACAGACATCTAAAAATTGGACAGTTCTGCATCAAGATACACACCATTGCAGACTGCAAAGAATACAAAGCTTTTAATCACCCATAGCACCAAACAGGCACATGTTAACAGAGAACTTGACAAAACCATTTGCAGCTCACCCTGTAGTGGGGCAGGTTCTGTGTTTCCCATACCAGAGGTCAGAGTAGCCATAGGGTAACCTGGAGAAAAGCCCTCCACATGCTGGGGTAACAAGAGCAGACTGGCAGAAACAAACAATCCTTAACAGAAATCCAGATCTTATAATAAAAAACAAAATTTGACTAATATCTCTATTTCACTGCTCATTGCATATGAAGAAGAGCAAACAGAGCATGGTCCTGATTCAGGACACTTTTGAGTCCTAAACAGCTTGCAACATAATCAGTACTTATAAAGTAATCTTTATTTACACGAATCATGATATTTTCTATTTGCTTGTTTGTTTTTAAATTACATCTATAACTCAAAAAAGGCATGATTTAGCTAATAAAATACTTAACACACTGGCTGATTTCTTGGATTTTTTTTTTTTGTTACCTGATACTTTCAGACCCTAGGATAATTTCTCATGAGCCTATTGACTTCAGTAGCCAACAGAAAATTGCCCTGAAATTACATGTTTAAATATCCTTCACCTTTGTAAGTTTTAGATAAGTGCACATTTCAGAGAATCAGACTTCAAGGGACTTCAAGAAATCATGTAGTCCACCTGTCTGCTTCAATTTAAGAATACTGTTCCCAACAGAAAAGATTATAATCTGAAAATAAAACTCCTATTCCACAACTTCTCAAGAAAATCTATCTCAGTGCTTAACTGTTCCTGCCAATAGCAAGTACTCCCTAAAGCACCAGCACAAATCTGTCCTGCTGCAACCTTTCCCAATGTCTACCTCAAATTTCCCTCAAATCAGTTTGCATTCATTGCTTCTTGTGACCTCTCCACTTTACATAAAGGATGGTTTGTTATTCTCAAGGTAGAATTTTACCCACTGAGATCTCTTATGATGCTAGTAATCTCTTCTCTAAACTTGATAACACTAGTGTCTTTAGTTCTTTTTTCTAGGTCATATCTCCTAAACATTTATCTATTCCCTTTGTTCTCCTGTGATTCCCTTCATCTTTTCTCATGTGTGACCACAATTAAACACCCAGACTTTGAAACACCACACAGCCTTGTGGAACATTAGAAAGAAGGTGAGGTTCAGAAAATACTTACCTATTAGAAATATTTGTTTTTACCTGATAAATTAACACAATCTCCTTTCCTTTATATGGTCAAAAATAATACATCACTCATGCAAAACCACACATTAGTACATGGTCTGCCTTAAGAAAATATTAGTATTGTTTATTTTTATGTTAATTTCCTGTTTGGACATATTCCAAACATGTTACTCATTGCTTTTCACAAGACTAACAACAATTAGTAGGAAAATCTATCGCTCTGAGTAAGATTTACCTGTGAATTGATGTGGTGCCAAAGGTAAAATATAATGAATAGACAGATTCACTATGTTGTGTTGGATTTTCAGAACAAGCATAGAAAGCACATTTAGGCAAATAATAGGATTTTATTAAACAGAACCTACAATCACTATGGGTTATAAGTAGCACAAGAATATAATTTCTAAGAAAAATAAATAATAGCTAAAATGCAGTACTGGGTGGCATAGATGCTCCAGTTGGCCAGTCATACTCAGTTGAGTGATCAATTCAAACTGGGATATCTAAATTCTACCAGAAAACAAATACTGTTACTTTAATTAGTTCAATTGTGTTGTGTCTTTTCTTTATGTAATTACAAACAGGTTTTTTTTAAATACATATGCAAAGGGAATCATTTTAGCTATATTTTGACCAGTGAATTAAAAAAAACTTATGGCTTCTCTCAGCAATATTATATTGAACTTAACTTGTAAGTACATGCTTCTTCATTTGGCTTTTTCAATTTAGTTTCAAAAAGTCTCTGTTGTGTGGTCAGTTTAATATTTGATACAGTGTATGCCTGCTAAGAAATGAGAAAAATAAATATTAACCAACAGATCTAAAAAGCATGCACTTTTGTAAGATGTGACTCACACCAGTCTATAGTACTGCCTGTAGGAACAGGTACTGCTGATAAATGCTCAGAAAGGTCAATAATTCATCACTTGTGCTGCTGGGCTATGAAAACCGGCAATCGTAAAAAGGCTACTGAAAAATCTCTTACTGATGGCTTTTTTTAAGTTGCTCAGTCGGGAAAACTAGGAGATTTATACCATCGATGGTGCAGTTCCCTGTGAAGACACACAAGTCGTTCATATTAAACACCCAAAGTGAAAGACTACTTCAAAGCTTCCTCCCATGGGCAGACAAAACCTGTCAGACTCCCCCTCTTGGTACATCCCAGCACAGCAGATGCCACACAGAGAACATCTCTCCTGCCTCCCTGAAAGGAAAGTGATTCATAATTTTGTCTGCATTGCTTCTTCTACACCTCTCTAATCCTCTTGAAAAAACAAATAGGAAACAAAAAACAACGGAGTGGAAACATCAAAATATTTCAAATATAAATATTGTTTTTTATCTCAAAGCAGGATCTCTTCTCATTTTTCTGCATCTCCAATGTGCCACGCATCATCACATAGCCACTGAACTGGGTCTTAATTATATTTAGCTGCCATAAAATTTCATCAAAAATGCAAAGAAAGATTGGATACCTTTCACACTGTCATTCCTATGTAGCCCTAATTCAAGCTTAGGGCTTTTAACCTCCAATTATGTTTCCTGGATGGGAAGCATAAACCTTCCATTTTTGCATTCTGTGCCTCTCTCTACCCTCATGTCCTGCGCTGAAAATACTGTTAACATCTGCCTCTTCACAACATCCCTCCCCAAAAAAATGTATGGAAGACAGACAGTAGAAAAAATTATACTACAACGCATTAAATGTAACAAACCCTTCAGCAAATTTGCAGCTGGGACACGCTGTCCTCAACTCAGTTTTACTATATATAGGTAACATATGCAGCACATCTGGTATGCAAGGTATCCTACTGTTTGAGACAAGGTAAAGCACAAAAGGGAAAACTGAAAAATTTAAATAAACCAAAACTATTTGCTTTTTTTCCCCCCACATTCTTTCCCCTCATTCTGTGCTTAACTGGTTCAAGTATTTCTTTATGTTTAAAAGATTAAAAAAATTAAAGGATAATAATATTATCTATCATACTAAGTCACATTCAAGTTCTTTCTAGGAAAATTTTGATGGCCAAAGGCTCAAAACGTTTTAGAAGATAAAAACTCCTTTCCTCAAAAGGTTTTACATAGCAGTAAACATTAGCAATACCAGCTTCCTTGAGCCATCAGGTTATATGAACAGAAAGCTCTTGAAAAAAATCATCTTGGGTATACTGTAATTTTCAAACATTAGCAGAGAAGTAGCAAAGTTGTTTGGGGTTACACAGTTAAATAGAATACGTGCCTTATTATTGACAGTGTCAACATGTACATGCTAAAAACAAAAACATAAAGCATAAAGCTTTTTCTGTAGTTTTAGAGAAGGATAAAGTATTTAAATCTGTACAAAAAGTGACAGAAAAAGATATTAAGTATAAAACTTAGTCAAGTTATTATGTGTTATTTTGCACTCTTTGTAAAAAAAAGTGTTGCAGTATTTTTAACTATTATGACACTAATTCTTATAAATAGAGTTGACACAGAAGTACTTACAAATGTAACCAATAATGGTTAATTTTTGACAGAGGGGAAAAAATGTAACTAAAAATTTGCTAAACAGATACATTCTTCATATATATAAGTATACACTAAAGTTACATAAATGTTACTTAATTTTGTCTTATAGCCATAATCATCTGGTTACAAAAGAAATACTGGAATTCTCTTGTCTCAATTACTGCAGTGTATCAACAGAAAATCACCTTATTTTACAGACCTTACTGTACATCTACCCAACAGATTAGGAATATGGCTTTGGGATCTGAATATCCCAATCCTCTATACTTTAAGCAAGATTTTTGGGATTTAATCTGCTTCTGTGCAGATTTAATTTCCTCTCCAAACAAGGCTAACATCACCCAAATCTCCCAAACCTTTCAGAATATCAACATAACTTTTGATAAATTAGACATTTCTATCTCCCAATGAGCTATCAGCACATAAACAAAGCTTTAAAGTATATCCAGGGCCATAACACACCTTGGCTGCCATGAACACATATCCTTCTGAAGTTACTCCATAACTGCCCTACATTCCTTCCATGAGACTCAAAGACACATTTAGAAACTTTATCCTTTACCTTTCCCCATTACTGCAACCTCTGAATGGTTAAAACCTTCTACTAAGTGAAAGAGGTCCATGTCAGGGGCAAAGGAGTTCCCACAATTGATGGGGTGTAACACCAACTCAAATGTATTTCACTTCCCTTTGAATAAATGTATCTAAACAATATTAATGAATCAGTTAAAATAAGATATGGGTAGTGAATATACTTGGTTGTTTTTAATTTTCAATAGTCTATGCAAAAAGTTTTAGATATTGAAATTTGAAACACTCCTTCATACGGACTGCAGCTGACTAGGAGTATGTTAAACTGCTCTGCAGGAAGATCAGACAGGCATGGGACTGCAATTACAGATCACAATACTCTTTTCTGGGTTCACAGCTCTATTCATCTTTTAGAAACACTGAAGGACAGATTGGACATAGGGGAACGGATTAGCCACAGGACGACCTGTATTTCCACACAAAAGCCTAAGTGTGGAAAAATGGCACCCTGTGTCACCCATTCTTCACTTCCTGAAAAAAACATATTCATGAAAATAGACATTTAAACAGCTCTTTCCCACTCATCTCAGAACAAGCATTCATTGTTTCTTAACACCACTTATACGGTAGTAATGTAATGCTACTACCAAACTGTTTCAATTCACAAATGTATATAAAAATATTCAAGAATTAAGACAGGCCCACTTCAGCACAGGAACTAAAATGAAATCAACATGAAATTAGCAGTAATTAGGAAAAAAAAAAATCTCTGTTGGCTGTTGCAACATACAATCTCATATATATGAAGGAGACTGAAGGAGTATTTGTTTCTGGTAGTAAGTTTCAGCTGGATGTCATGGAAGTTCTACACACTATAGCCATGCAGTACAACTGAAATTATAAAAATACTCTGTGTTAATAGGTCATAAGAGCATAACTTACCACATAACATCAGTAATTCCAAGTGAATTAAAGGAAAATGAACACAGAAAAATGCATGTAGTAATTATATAATTTTGTATGAAGATTATGTCAGTTTTCTGTTAAAACCTTGCTCTGGAAAAATAATGAGGAGTAAATATTATGAAACATGCAGAAATGGAAAGAACATGCATTAATAAATTAGATTTGAAGTTTAATTAATTTTACACGCCATTCTTCTTAAATCAATTGTCTTGCATACAACAGAGATGCTTGGTGTATGGACTTTTACTGTCAACTTGTCTCAGGAGATAGGTGTTATCAGCTAATCTGATCAAGCTGGTCAAACCGGTGGCTTATTTGAATGTTCTTTGAGACAACAGGAAATTATCCTTCTGCACAAGCAATAATCAAATTAAAATGTCCAAGCATTTAACTTAGGAATTCAACCACACAGCTGAGTTACAAACAGCAAGCCTGTGTAGCTCATTAGGCGTCAATGGGAAATTAATCTTTTTGCCAGGAAATCAACAGTCTAATATCATGTGCAATGTGACACAGTGTTCTTGACTTTTTATAAAATTATAATGTAAAGGGATAACTCTGACATCAGAAACTATTTCAAATCTTATTAAGATATTGAGGTTATCTCACATGCATTCTTCTTTATACATATTTACTTATATATATAAACTAGAGTGGTCGGTATATGGTTAAATTATTTATTAGCTCTTTCCTCACTTTTTGTCTTTGTTTTCTTATTAAAAGTAACATAAAGCACCAGGTCCTAAAATAAAAAGTAAATGTAAATCTTATTTTGCAAACTGCTTGCAATACATAGCTTAAATCCAGTGTTATCCATTTCTCATTCTCTTACATGCCTTCATTTAAATATCTTATGCTTAAAACAGCCACTTTCATTTGACATCTTAGAAGTTCTTCATGAAGAAAATACTCAGTCATATCGTGCAGACTTCTATTCAACTCCACCAAACTATTCAGTGTCTTTATTGAAACTACAGGGAGGAAGGAATACATGCACTGCTGAAGTAATTATACAGAAAGGGTCAAAATGCTATCGTGGAGATTAGCACCTGTCAAGAAAAGTCTGACAGCTATCCCAGTACTTGCAATTTACAGTCAGTATATGGTTCTTATTGCTAAAGAAAGCAGAAGGGTTTCGGGAACAAATATAAACAAAATGATGCAATTAAGTTATCCAACAAGCTAAAGAGATTCAGTCTGCTGTCTGCAGTCCACATTAAGAATAGTTATAATTGCTAGAGAAATGCTAAAATGCTTCATGTATGGCCACGGGTTCTGTTTTTATAAAATAATTTGCTGGCTTTCTATTCCTACAAGGTAGGATGAAATATTTTAAGGGAAACAAAATGCTTTTCTCTTAAAGATTTTTTTTTTACAGTAACACAGATCTCAAGCCCTAAAAGACTGAAGAAGAAAAAAGCAGTATAATGGCAGTGCAAAAAAATAGTCTGAAATTCTGCAAAATCTCCTCAAAGCAGGCCATGTCATTAGACAGATATATAAAAATACAGTTGTCTGAGCATTTTAAATGAATGTTAAATAAGTCACTATGTGGGAGGCATTGCACACAATGCAATTACAGCATGGGTAGATTTCTTAAAGGAGAAATCTTTAGCACTGGAGGTATCTGAATAATGCTTCGAAATTAACCAAATCAGGCAAAACAGTTTATTAAGTTCAGGAGAAAAAAAAATCTGTGAAATCACTGAGTCTAATGCTTTTCTTAGACTAACACTAAATTAAAATCAGTACCGATACTTCAGTGTTTGCAAGGTAGTCACTTTGCCCAGCCTGGAGTGAAACTTTGTCCCAGTCACACAAAAGTTTTTCCCTGCTTTACACAGCCAGCACTCCAAGTTGAACTTGGCTCCTTTTTCCTCCAGCTATACTCTCAACTATATTACAATGGTAAAAAAAGAAAAAATGGTTCCACCAAAATCCCCATATTGTTGTGCTATCTTTGTTAACACTGCTTTAAAAACAAGACTGGACTTCTCCACACACCATCAAATAAATATATATACATTTTTCAGGATTCACACTTGAATCTCAGACTAGAGTTTCTTATACAAGTAGGAAACGGACTAATTATTTTAGCAGTTGGGGAAAAAAAGAAAATACTGATTTCCTGAAGAAAGAAAACAAATCAAAAGAGGAGCAATACAAGGGTTACTCCCCAGGAAAATCCACACTTAATCAAACATATTTTTCCCACCCAAATAAAGTAGGAAAAAAAAAAAAAAGTAGAAAAAAACTAGAGGAAAGCCTGCCCCAAAACCCTAATTATTTGTTCCTGCAAACTGTAATCACAATTTTATAACCACAAGGTGGAAAAAACAGGAGCTTTGAAGCCACGCAAAGGCCTCTTCCCGTTTCGGGGCAGTGAGGAGAAGGAAGATGCTGAATGCCCAGGATTTGCTCTGCCCTGCCCTTTCCATAGAACTTTAGTGCCATCTATTGAAAATGTACTGAATAAGGAAGAGGCAAAGGATGCCTATTGATTTGGTATAAAAATAAGACGTTTACTTGTTAAGGGGTTTTTTGGTTTATTAATATTCTCATGATGACTACTCTTTTGTGGTCATCTGATAGCAACAAATATTTTCTATATGCTATACATGCCCCATAAAGAAACGAGACGTCAGCTAAAACATCGAATATAAACATCATACAGATTTCATATATATATATATTTATATATATACATGTAATATATATACATTTACCAAATATGTAAGACTAAGCCTACCTATTATCTAAAGCAACAAAATTGATAAGGCTTTAACGGAAAGGAAAAATAGCGTGGAAGCACTGCTGTAAATAGAACATACTGGAAACAGTAAAAATAATTAAGGCACCTCGTAAAGATCTTAGTATTAAAGAACAGGATATGTAGACATGCACATACAATTACCTTCTTTAAGAAACTGTGAGTGGATGACAAATATAAGAAAACAGCAGATCGCTGCTCCTGCTAGTGCCCATAAAGCTTTCAAGAGCTGCATCTCGGTCTGAAACTCAGTAAATACCCAGAAAGTCACACAATGAATTTCCACAGCGATGCATCAACGCTTCCCTCTGTGCGCCAGGCGCGGCGGCTCCCGGCAGGGACCACACTCCCGAGCAGGGCGGGCGAGCCCGGGGCTGCGGAGGAGGGGCCGGGGCTTCACACCCCGCGCGGGGGCAGCGGCAGCGCCGCGCTCTCCTCGCCGAGGCAGCCGGCGCGGGGCCCCATGAATCAGCGCTCCGTCTCCGCGGGAGCCGCGCCGAGCCGGCGGCGGGGGCAGGGAGCCGGCAGTGCCGGGCAGGGTTGCGCAACAGCGCCCGCTGCGCCGCGGGGGCGCGGGGCCGCCGCCGCCGCTCAGGGCGCGCCGCCGCCGGCCGGCGCGGGGCGCGCAGGGGCCGGGCCCTCCCCGCCGAGGCTCCGCGGGAGCCGCTGCAGCATCGCCGGCTGCGGGTGCCGCTCGCTCGTCGGGCCGCTGCTCCGCTGCTCGCTGCCACGGCTCGGGGAGGAGAGAGCGAGCGAGCGAGCGGGGAGGGGAGGGAGCGGGAGGGAGGGATCTCTCTTTACTGCAACTTCTCCCGGCTGGCGGCAATTTGTTGCACCCCCTTCCTCCTCCCCCGACTCGGAGATGCTCTCCAGTGCGGGTGCGGGGGGCGGGAGGGAAGTCAGTTCAGCCCGCCGTCCCTGGCAAACACGGGGCCGCTCGGGGGCTCTCGCACAGATCGCTGCTCTCCCTTCGGGCTCGCACCTCCGCCGCCGGGGCTCCTCGCCGCCCGGCCCCGGGATGACCCCCAGGCGCCGTGGCCGGCCCCGCTCCCTTGCCCGCCTTCCGTCTGCGAGGTCGACCCTGTCCCGGGGCCGCGCCCCGGCGGTGGCACCGCACCGCGCTCCCCGAGCAGCCGCGCCGGGTACGGCGGGCTCTCAGTCTACAGGTTGATGCCTCCGCTGCAGCAATCCCCGTGGAAAACAGGAGCGCAAATGAAAGAATCTAATAAATCAGCTTGAGGAAAAAAAAAAAAAAGCCCACGAAAAAAAAAACCCGAAACACCACGGCTGTGATTTTGCTGCCGCCCTCCCACTCCAGGGGAAGGACCCTGCCGCGGCCACCGGCTGCCGTAGAGCAGCCGGGCGGGGGGGCGGGAAGGCCGGGGCGGCGCTGCGATGCGGGGCTGCTCCGCGGGGACTGCGCGCTCGGCTCCGCCGCTGCGGGACGTGGTGTAGCCCCGGCCAGGGGCAGACGCGGAGCTCCGCACCCGGGAGCCGCCCCGACGGCCGGGACTGCCCGGTCAGGGCACTGAGCTCGGTGCGCGCAGATCGCCGGCGCAGGGCAGGGTGAACAGCCGCGCACCGAAGTGCTGCCGGCCGCACAGGGGGGCTGCCCGAGCCGGGCTCTCTGCCGGTGCCCTCTGCTCGCGGAGACGGAGCCTCTCCGCGCCTCTCCTGTTCAAACGCCGCCGCTGCTCCGCGCAAACTCCGCGGAGCGCGCGTGTCCCGCAGCGCGGCCGGCGCTGGCCCGCGGGGCGGAGCGCGGAGCGGGCGGCGGACGCGTAGTGCGGGAGAGGGGCTCCAGCAGCGGCGGCGCGGGCAGGGCAGGCGCGGTTCGCAGCCCCGCGGAGGCGCGGGCAGAGGGCTGGCGGCCAGCGGGGCGGACGCTGCTCCGCGGCCCGGCCGGCACGGCGGAGCATCCTCCTCCCGCCGTGCAGCTCCGCGACACGCTGCAAGTTGCGGTGCTGCTCGGGCTGGCTGTAGGTTCACTGCACGACACTGACAGCGACGGTAACGCACCGACGGGCAGTGAGCTACCCCGGGTTCTCCGGGATAAACATCCATAGTTTTGGAGATTTATACCAAGTAAGGGAATACTTGGACGCTGAGAGCTTTGTTTTCATAGCACCCTGGTTACATGCACATTTATGATGTGGGTTGGGGGGTTAGTTTGTTGGGTTTTATTTTGTTGATTGGTTGTGTTTTGTAATATTTCACATTTAAATATTTGCTTAATTCTAAGAAACCAAGAAACGGTTTCCAGATGCTTGAAAGGACAGATTAATAAAAGATCAGTATTTTTATTGGGCAAACATCTCCTATGCTGTTGATGACGTGTCTTAAATTCATCCCTGTGCCTTTTCGTTTTTCACAGATAGCACAGAGAAGCATTAAAAACAACCATCTTTTGAATTTTAAACTTCAACAAATCCCCATAAACCCATGTATTGCATTTACTATATTTGAAGATTACAGCAATGCAATGTTAAAGCAATGTCATAGCTGCACTAGAGAAATTCCACTGTAAATCTTTCATTCTGAAATGTACACTTTGGTGAGAAATTTGCCATGTTTGGGCACAGTTCAAGTTGGGTTTTGTTTGTTTATTTGTCTTCTGGGTGAAAGAAAGAAGTGTCAAGTAGCTAAAGAAAATTCATACATTTTATACTTAAGCAAACAAATCTCTCTTCCCCCTGCCTCCCCACTGACATAGCTTTAAAATACACAGGTAACTGGATTTAAAAGTGTCAAACTTTTAGAGTTTACACAGTCCAGAATAAGCAATACATATCTTTTGGTTTGAACCCATTTAGAGAGAAATCCTATGAATAATTTTACTCATTGTTTTCCTTCTTGACTAAGAGCACATGAAGATCCAAAAGTCAAAAGTCCCAACTGCTTGTTCCTTGCTCCTTTTGAGGTGCAAGGTGGTGCTTTCTCTCTTTTTAACAAGTGTCACTTCTTTGAGTTTCTGAATTAGACAAATAACCCTGGGATACTTTGGCCTTTAGATCAAACCCTTCATAAACAAAAAATCAGAACATGGCACTGTGCTCCCTAGGCACAGGGGAGTCACTGTACTTGCACACTAGTGGAAGTGGGAGCAAAATCTGGTTCAGTGCTCACAACATACAGACATATTTAGTCTCATAGCAACAAGGAATTCCAGAAGACTTCCCATTTGAGAGGACAGTGGTACCTGGCAACGCCACTTGCTGTACTACATATGGTTCACTCTTAGTTTTGTGTTTTCTAAATAGCTTTGGACTTTTCAAATAGGGTGAGTCCTATTCAAAAATATCTATCTTCAATTTCTTTACTTGTCGCCTGCATAAAGATTTATAAAATATTAAAGCTAACTCAAGTTACCCGTGTAGGCTTTTCTAGAAGACTTTTCTGAATGAATTCCACTGATAAAAATTCCCCCTTATCTTTCAGCTGATTAAGATTTGCATCCCCAACTAATGGAATAGCACCCATCAACTTCTAAGCTGCTTAGACCATAACAGATTTGCAGACCTATCTCTGTATTTCCAGGCTTTGTCCAGAGCTCTGGCCCCATTCATCTCCAGCAATACAGAAGCAAAAAGCTGTGATCCTAGCAGTAGCTCCTTCTAGGGAACCACTCCACAGGAGTTTTCCCCATTGTTTTTGAAAACTGAAGGAGAAATGCTCAGCATCTGAAAGCTGGTAAAGGATGGTGATGGTGTTGGAAGACATTTCTGATATAGAAGGCATTTGCAGCTGGAAAGAGAAGTGAGGAATACATTTTCCTGATGATCAGGGAGTAAGAGCTAATGTGTAAGAGATAGAAGATCTTCTGTGATCTTACAAGGAAGCAGCAGAAAAATGAGTGCATAATTTTCAAATGTGTGTTCTCTTTTGGAAATACAGCTCATTTGTTCTTTGTACCAAAAATTCAGTCGAGTTCTACAGAATTGCTAAAACTGGAACATGGTAGCAAAAACAGCAGCCTTTGCTCAAGTATAGAGACTTGAAAAAATTATCTATACTCTGCATTTAATTTTGTGAAAAGATTCTACCAGACTGTCTAAGATTTATTCTTCACTACCGAGATATTTTATAAATAAAGATGTGCTAAAATTCCTGGAAAACAATCATGTTCAGATAGTATTCTACGTACCTAGAAATAAAGACCTACTGTTTCCAGCTGTGTCAAATGCCTTTTGCATAACTATTTTATTCCTGTTCATGCAATAAACCCCCAAATTATGCATGGCATAATGCAGATCTAAATGCAGGAGCACAAGATGTGACGTTAGCCCATTTTCAGTAATGAATTTGGAAACTACTTCTGGCTTTGGAAAAAAAAATAGAGAAGACAATAGCTATTATTAGGTTATCTAGACCAAAGTTTTGCCAATGCCCACTGGATTTCATTTTTGTTACTTTTGAGTTACTCAGGCAATAGTCTGTCACCAGCCACTTGAGGTGATTATTCCAGCCCAGTGGTTCTCTCAGCTGGAATGTTTCTCCTGATGCTAAGTTTAACATTTTATTTTGTTGAAATTCACCCAGTTCGTCTTTCACATATGCCTGAAGTAGCATTATAAATCCTTTTTCCTTTTTGAATTTAACCAAAAGAGAAGATATATTGAGTATATAGGATTGAGCACAGATAAATATATATCCACCAATTAGTTTTAGCAGCATTTAGGTATTTTTTTCTTCTCTTTTCTCTGCATACCAATGGCTGGTTTGCATTTCTTTGCTTTTGAGCTAGGCACAACTACAGCAGTCCTCAAAATTTTATTCCTGATCTTCAGCTGATGCTGGGTAACTGCCACTGGAGTAGAAATTAACATCTAAAGAGATGCTATTGATCTCTGGTTTGTGACATGATCTGGCTACCATAGGAACCACAAATACAATTGACTATCTCTTTTCATGAACACCTAAAATTTTCTCCTTTTTTTCCCTTGACTAACCAAATTAGATGATACATTAATATATCTTTAATATTTTTGACAGATTATACTCTGTTTCCTGTCCTGTCTCGTAGTGGCAGATTCATAAACGGGATAGCACAGCCCAGATAATTTAGAATTATCAGTGTGCAATCTCCTTGCTAACAGTGCATTTCTACTGAGAACTTTTGATGGTTTAGGGGTTTTTTTAAAATAATTTTGTTTCATTTTGCTTTTCAGTTGCATTATTTTGCTGTTCATGTCTTCTTCCTACCATCTTACTGACTTTCTAATCAGGTACAATTTTCTTCCTCTTTTCTATTCATAAAGATTTGTGCCAGCAGTTGCTGCCATGAAGACAGTTTTCCACTGGCAACTCACTGAACATTCTCCCACACAGCAGCCACATTTGGTAAGCTTTTGGCCACTACCAAAAAAGGAGCTGCCTAAGAAGTTAGAAGTCCTGTGAGACCACTCTGATGCCTTGAACCACTGGTAAATTCTCCCAAAACACATATCTGAACTCACACAATGCGCCAGCACAGGCACTACCTGTAGTGCAGTGTCCTAGGTTTGCTCACGGAGGGGGAGCCCAGAGCCCTGGGGCCTGGCCACATTGCTCTTCTGTATCACTCACATCATCACTGCCACGGGGATGGTTCCAGGGAAAGGAAAAAAGGGAACCTACTCCAAAGTGCAGCACTTTGTTCTGTTTCTTCCTGAGCCCAGCCCAGCGTGTGCCGCGGTGCTGGTGCAAGAAGCAGCCGGGGGAATGGAGCAGCAAAGCCTGAACTGAGCCCGAGCCTAGCCAAGCACGGGCTCGGCACAAAGGACCTGAGCCAAGCATTGCTGGCCACTGTCAGGCCCAGCAGTGCAGAAAGCAGGCAGCACCACACAGAGAATTTTGGGGGTTTGTCCATCATTGTTTTTCGTTGGCTCAGGCTCAGGGATGGGGAATGCTGGCTGCAGAGTGTCTGCCACCTTGTCTCTGTCTCAAGAAAAACCATGAGCTGCTGCTGAGCTGCAGGAACGTTCCCCACATTGTCTCAGCAGCCATGTGGAACCAAACAGGGGTGTGATTGAACACCTTTTGTGTGTAAAGAACCATCTCTTGTGTATACTATTGCTGCTGCTACTGTGCATTTCTTACTCCACTGCTGTTTGCTTTCAATAAATTGTTGTCTCAACAGTCTCTGCTTTTGTCCCTCTCACCAGATGGGGGCTGGAGAAAGGGGAGTTGCTAATTTGAGGTATAATTACCACCAGGTGTTAAACCACCACATGCAGTCAAACAATGCTACCATATTCCTTCATCCCTGTTGTACTCATGGATCATCTTCCTCACATCTGCCTACCAAGAAATCTCCTCTTATATAATTCAAATCTTCAAGCAGTTCGGTTCTGAAATGTTGCTTTTGTCCTCTCTCATTTTACTTTATATGCTCCACCTGTTACAGGGAGCACCTCAATTTGCAGTAGCTGCTCTGACACATTTAACAGCACAATTATAGATGACTTGGTAACCACCCATTGACTAAAAATAACCTAGCAACTGAAGACACACTTGGGTATTTATACTTAGATATCCCAGAGGAACCCTTCACAGCTCTTGTAGCTGGGGAAAACATATGTATCTCACCAAATTCAGTAAGCTAGGAATCCTCAGGGGTGGGGGCGGAGGGACGTAGGGGAAGTGATAACATTGCACAGCTGAAAGATTTTCCAGACAACACTCTGCCAGCTAATCCAACTCCTATCCAACTAGCTCTGCAATTAAGGTTTCCTACTGAGAACAATGACAGCATTATGACCTGGGGAATTTTCTACATAGAAAACCTTCCTTGCATCTGGGATTGAAAAATTTAGTGTCTTAAAATCCAGCTCCTACACTGATGGTATGTGGAACTCAGTAATGTCAGTATGTATATGAGAAAAAATATGTGAGCTGCAATGAATGAGCTATCAATGAGGAGGGAGACAGGCAGCATATCCTCTGTGAAGAATCTGCAGTGCTGAAACTCATTTTTGCCTTCCAAAGTACGGATTTTTTTTTTTTTAAATTATTATTATTCAAGATTTACCAAGTTTTCACATAACCTGTTCAGGAGGAAATATTCTGATGTCTTAAGAAAGAGATATTGAAATTATATCATTTAATTTCTATGACACATGATTACATATGCTATTCCTGTGGCTAGTTTTATATTTGAGAAGAAGAAGAAACTTGGAACTTAATTGAAAGAACCCCATGTGTCTTAATGGAGAACTTGTAACACTGTAGTGTCTGTCTGCCCATCCTATTTCTACTCAGTTTTTTTCTGGTTTATCTATGGCCTTCATCCAATCTTGTCTTCAAAATACACTTTTATTCACCTAAAAAGCCCCAAATAGTTATCAGATTACAGCAAAAAAGAAAACTCCTAATCTCAAAGAGAGGTTATACAATGTCATAAGGGCCTTTCTACCTGCCTTCAGTTGTAAGATTATTGTCTTGAAGTGAAAATGAAGTGTTCAAGGTGAGGTTGGATGGGGTTTTGAAAAACGTGATCTAGTGAAAGATGTCCTTAACCGTGGCAGAGGGTTTGGAATAGATGATCTTTGGAAGTCCCTTCCAACCTGAACCATTCTGTGACTCTATGATAATTCAGAGAGAGCATACAACTCTTGAAACTCACAGTTAAGACTGATGTGCAAGGCATGGGCTTAAACATTCCAATGACTGTAGGGCTATTCACAAAAATCACAATTAAACTCAGAGGGCTTATCCTCATATTTTAAATTTTTATATATTTTAAGATCATCTGGACTTTTAAATGCTTCTCAAAATACAACTGTTCACTCTTTTTTTTCAGAAGAGGGATTTGTATTTTAACCAGGATGAATAAACAGATGAAATAAAGGGAATGTAGTTATCATCAAGGTTTCCAGCATCAATTCTTGAGGTCTAGCTTAAAAATGCCGCAACATTCAGGGAGTAAGTTCTTAATTGAGAATGAGACCCACAGAGAAAGCCATGCTGAATACACACAAACTCTATGAGCCATGTCACAGCAAACCTTTACAGAATGGCCAATAGCAGTGTTGCATGGAAAAGTGAATAAACTAACAGATTTTCAATGTTTGTTGCTTTCTTCCATCTTAGTGGAGAGGGAAAATTAAACAAAACAAAAATGAAAACAATTCTACAGAAATTAGTTCTGCTATACAAACTCATACTCACTGGTAACTTAAGCAATGAACTCTTTGACCTGTAGTTTTAACTCTAACCAGAAAACTTCCTTTACATTTCTTTAGATTTTGACTTTCCACTATTTTCAAAATCTAGATGTTAAAAAAAAAAATTGATCAGGAGCTGAAGTTAGGCCTCAACAGCCACTTGAATTCTTTCCATTAGCAATAATAGTATGTATAAAAGAGAGCTCCAGCAAAAGTGATGCATATCCAGAACACCATCAGGCACCTCCACAGTAAGTTAGAACAGGTTCTGAACATATGGGGAAGAGACAAAAACTGCCTCTAATATTGGAACATACTGGGTGATACTCCTGAGAGAAGAAGTAATCTTTGGTTTGTATTAAGCTAGTGAAGGGGAAACAAGTATTTTTCAGACAAATGTTAAGTGCAGATGGTTTAAAATTATTCAAAACCTCAAACAAACAGTTAAAATTGTTACATGCACAGAATTAACAATTATTACATCTTATGTATAAATTAAAATGGGTTTACCACTATGGCAGTCTTTTCTTTAACCTACAATTTCTCATGTTTTCAAGAGATTATCAGACTATGGCATTAAAAGAGACAGAGAATTTAATATATTAAGTTTCTTCTGGGTCTGTATTCAGAAATAAGTAAAGGTGAAATGGTTGTTAAATTTAAATCTAATCTGAGTACAGAAACTTGCTTGTCATTCTGAAATATAAAACAATCATTTTACAAGCCATTCATGTATAATATAGTCCACTGGTTCTTGATAGTAAAGTATTAGTGAATCTCTAGCTATTATTAAATGTGGCCAGTTAATACTAAATAGTGTAAGACTTTTTTTTTTGTTGGAAGAAAGTGGATTATTGAAAGCTAATCTCAGATTTTTTACTGGACTCTGTGGAATTAACACACTGGAGGCCTATTTATTTACACCTGGACGGGATAATCGCAGGAACTTCAGATTAATATAACTTTCTCTTGCATGCACAATCTATTCATTATTTGTCTTTTTGTTTAGTAGGAAGTTTATTTCTTCTATTTACCAGACATATTAGGAGTCCTATAACTTACTATGTTTAAGGAAGTAGCCCCTGTATAGCACCTTCTCACAAAACTTGTTGTGAAAAACATACTTGAAGAGGTAAACAGCGTATTTGGCTTTGTTTTAAATTATGCTGTCCTAACAGGAACCATTTTTCTGCATGCTTACATTATTTCGAAATAGAAAGCTTTACTTACAGCATGAAATGGACCATCTAAGATTTTTGGTGCTTAACAAAAACAGATAGAATTAAAATATGACCCCGGTACATGGGGCAGTGACAGCGCACAGCCTGAACTAACTTCTGTAAAAATCATGGAGATATTGTAGCTGATTCAGTTGGATTTCAGGCAGATAAAGCATTACAAAGAGTGTTATACAAACATTGTAAGAAATGAAACATCCTTCTCTGCAGCAGAATGTACTCTCTCCCTGGACACTGCTTAACCTTAAATAGTGCTTAACCTGTGCTGGAATGTCCCAACTGTCATCGTACTCTTCTTCAGGCTTTTAAACAAGAGATAAAAAGCTTTCTCTGATTTCTTAGAGCACACTCAGTGAAAGTCCCACACCAACAGCCCATGTGCTCCACAGTACAACGTCAAGCAATTTCACAAGCCCTTAAGTTTTTTGTTGCCTGTGTACATAAATGAAAAGGGAGATGAGTCATGGTAACTAATTATTCCTGACTGAACAGGAGTGTGCAAGGTAATATGTAGATAGTAAAGATGATACAGGCATTACAGCTTGAATTGAGTATAAATCTTAAACTAGCAGATTGCTTAAGACATGCCTGCAGAAACAGCTTTGACCTTAAAGTCACAGTAAAAATCTGAGTCTGATTTACCACACCAGTGTACTAATAGCAGTAATAGACATTAGATTACCATAATATTATACATTGAATGGCTACTATATTAGAATTAGACATATCAGAAGTGGGCAATGATGAATAGAAGTTTTTATGCATGAATTACCACATACAGATTAGATACTGTATTTAAATTTGTTACCCTCTTTTTAGAAAAAAAAAATGTTTATTTGGTTTTGTTTAACATTTCAGAGGAAACTGGTATCGTCTATTCTGTCAGTAAACCACTGACAGAATAATAGGTCAGTAACACAGTTTGTAAACTATGCTCTCAATCCATGCCATAGTGCCTTGAGAATGTGTCAACACTCAGTGATTTCCTTACCCAGCTCAAAAGCATCTTGGAGGCACCCCGGGCAATGTCTCATATACAGCCATTGAGGGTTATCCGCTCCAAAATAGCTGTTATAATCTGAATGGAAGAACCATAAATGATTCAATTGAAATCATGCCTGAAAATGCAAAAGGAAATGAACACAACAAACTATAACATTAGTGGGTCTAACAGTGTGCACACTTGAAGATCTATAATTGAAGACTTTGGTGTTTCCCCTTACAGTCATCCTACTCTGTGAGACAGCTACTTTAAGATGCTGAGAATAGCATTTACAAAATTGACCTTTACTAAGTTATTTTGCATCATTTCAGATGTAAAAGTAAACAACATCCAGACACCTCTGACACAACTGAAACTTGGTAGAGCCTCTCTCTCAACCCTTTCTTCTTTTCTTTTTGAAAGAGTTTAAGTATTCATATCTTCCCTATGAAGTGGTTATAGTATAGCATAGCAGCACCTACCTAATCATAGCCTTCATAGTAAAAGCATTTTTAATAAAAGCATAGAGGCTAAATACTGGATCCAAGTGCAGCTGGCTTTGTGGATTTTTTTTTACTTTATGAAGAAACTGGACCAGATTTTTTTTTTCCAACAGAAAACTAATGAAATTCTATACAGTCAGAACAGGTTGAATTCCCAAAACACATGACAATTACTTCTAGAATTGAGAGACTAGTAAAAAGCAGTATACTTAGTAGAATAATTGTTATGGTTAAAAAGGACATATTGGATTTATTTTGAATGACAACCACTTTTTTAATTGTTGTCTCTTTGCCTACATGTAACAAATCTTTATTTTCTTCCATTAGGAACCGTAAGATTTTAAAATACTTCGTTTTCAAAATCACTTCAGAACAATAAAAGGGGAATATAAGAAGTAGGTGTGTACTTTATTTAATAAACTGAAATATCAAATAGTATAAGCAAGATAACATCTAATTATATATTAAATATTGCCTGAGGAATCAGCAAGGCAATCCACAAGTAATCAGAAGTTATTTTGTTGAAGTAAACATGCGCAACTCTTATCAATCCTAAAGACATATCATAGGTATGAAGATCTTTATCAATAATGTCCTGTCAAAATGGATAGAATCTGGCCTATTACAATAATGTCCTATTGTAAGAAATAGCTGCAATTTATTTTGCCATAAGAAAAAGGCCTTACTCTTTCCAGATTATGTACCCTGCTGCTTCTCATACAGAAAAACGTTCTCAAGAAGGCAGTCCTTAAAAAAAAGTAATGCAGCTGTAACAGTTTCAATACTTTTTACTGTTTCATTTTCTTTTTCTATGTATATGACCAAATATGTGTAATTGTCTTTCTGACAGACACAACACAGGACAAAAATTCTTTAACAGAAATCTGAATTTTCTACTGATTGTGATGATCATATGTTTTTTTAATTGGCTGTCAGAACTGAGTTTTAAAAAACAGGTATCCTTTCATTTTATTATTATTTTTTTTCAAACTACAATAATCTTTAGCATCCCAATTATTTTTATGTTATTCCTACCATGTCTTAAAGAGGATTAATTTGACACAAAATATTAAATATTTCCTATTTTTTTTTTTTCAGAAAATAAAAGTTTCTCTTTGACTAAAATAACTAGGCAAAACAACTAAGATGAAAAAGTCTTTAGGGAGATGCACATTGTTGCAAAAACGGATTGTTTCTCTAAGTGCTTATATGGCCCCATTGCTACAGCATCCAGTTTTCCTGAATTCAACATTTTTCCAGAATATTTTGATAGATATTTTAGTGTTGCTGCACCATGACAAAGTATTTTTACAGGAAATTTCTGGTAACAAAGGATTTTACTAAAATAATGCTCAATAATCAGAGCCATCAATAAACTAAAAATTGAAAATATGTTAGGATGTACAACAACTGGGACAAAATACTGGCTCACTAAAAAATTATGAAATGAAGCTTTGTCTCTTGACTTAATTGATTTTTTTTTTTTTTTTTTTCAATCATGCATCAACTTAAATTACAGAATCTGGAATTCTGATTAAGAGTCAGGTACTGCATTTACTAAAAAACTGAAAGAGAAGATGGTGCTGAGTCTTTTGGTAAATCCAGAAAATAACAATACATGACACTAGGAGCAGCCTGAGAGTCGTGAATTCAAGTGAAGGTTGGGAGCTGATGCTTGTGGCTCCTTTTGTACTAAGTTTTTACAACATGCAATAGTAGACTTCTTTCATTTTTGCTTCTTCTGTCCAGAGTAGTTTATGTTATGTATGTGTATAATAGAGGATATAAACCCCATTCAATCCTCAATATTCATAGAGATAAGAAAAAAAAATTACAAAGCTCTTTTCTCTTTCATTGTGAGGAAAGTATTAACCATAACATAACATAATATAATACTCCTCTTGAGAAGCATTTATACTGTCACTCATATGGAAATGTTATTAAAAGCATTTCTATTCACTACATATTCAAACAACAATAGTGGCAAACAAGCAACCTCATGAACCCCATGAAAAATGAGGCCTGTTCTTCTGTATGTTTACATCTTGTATTTAACTGCAATTGACTGAATCCCTACAGTTCAATACTTTTTTAAGACCATGTTAATTCTCTACATTTAATGCAGGAGCAGACGACATAGTATTTTCCCACCACTGGGACATTTATAGGTTTATGATTTCATAATCATTTTTGTTGAACTCAACCAATAAATTAGAAAGCTTTATATGGAAGCACAACATATCTGGTTTTCTGAGCCTCAAAAGCTGCAGAGCCGTCTTCATTGTCCTTACTGACAGCTCACACTCTTCCAAATCTCTTACTTGTACAGTGTGTCTGCTGCTCCTACTTTCTGCAAATAAAAACAAAATGAGCAGCATCTTTTCCCCTAGTTTGGAAATCTCTCACCAAGTCCTTTCCAAAAGCCTTGGGAATATTGAATACTCTTTTTCTGCTCCTTGGTATTTATGTCCTGAGCCCTACATTCAGATTTTAACACTGACCAGCACTCAGCCAGGAAAATTATCAAATCAAGTTATAGTGGCTTACCAATTTACCTTCCATCAGCACTAAAGCAATACCTTGTTAACCTGGTGTAAGTGCGTGGTGTCTCTGAATTGAACACATGTGAGTGAAGGTTATTTCAGAAAGAAGGGACAGACTGAAAGAGCAGCCTGTATCCACAAGGAAAAAGTAGAGTAGACATTTGAGCAAACTGTGTAACTTTAAAGGCAATTAGGCAATGAAATTACTTGCCTGAGGGGTAGTTTAGACAATGTAATGAGAAGTGCTTAAAATAGAACAAACTATTTGCAAGACAGATACAGATGTAAATAATCCTCCATGTTTTGAGCTAGATGAATCAGGAGAGGTATCTTTTCTTTTCAAATGTCTGACTAGAAAATGGTATTCTCTTTCTTTGGGAACAGCTTTTCAACTTATGACTGTTTACACCTGTTCTGAATACTAAAGTGAAACTGCACTCCAAAAGGCAGTTTAATCTCACTGTATCATTATAAAGTGGATTTATTCATACAAGCATCTATGAAAAACTTCCAACAAAAAAGTCCTTAGTCAGGGAGATGCACATTGTTGCAAAAATGGATTGTTTCTCTAAGTGCTTATATGGCCCCATTGCTATAGCATCCAAGTGCCTTACAAACATTAATGAATGTATTCTCACAACACCCCTGGGAGATAGAGATAGCATTATTAGCTAATGCACAAAGAGTGGCTTGTCCAAAGTCACACAGAAAGTCTGTGGCACAGCCAAGACTCAAAACAGTGATTTCCTGCCCACTGCTGTAACCATGACTATATTCTCCTATCCATATACAGCATTTCAAAATATGTTACATGTAACCTCAGATCTTTACACAATAAGCCTTTGTGTTCAGCTGTAGATCCAACCACTGGCTTAATAAAGAAAAATAACTTTGTTTATCTGGAACCTTCATTACAGCAACAAATTTGCAGGTTACTCAAACAATGACAGTTATATGGACCATAACTGGTACTGATATATGAGAGCAATGAAAGAGAATTCCCTGATCATCACATTCAGAATAGAAAGCATCATATCCAGAACATGACTTTGATACCTAAATACTTTCCTTCAGATAATGTACATTATACAGAGAAGTCTCTTGTTTTGAGAATAAAGGAAAGGGGGAAAAAAAAGGAAGAAAAAGAAAGGCTAGCTGTATTCCCCAAATAGTTCATTTTGGGTAAACTATTTCTGCAATAAAAGGACACATACTGTATTTTCAGATGTAATGAGGTCAGATCTGGAGGGACAACTACAGTAAGTGTATTTACACCTGAATGTCAGAGAAGAGAATACAACTTATATAATTGATATTATATTTATGTAATTTATTAGATTGAGACAGATAGATAGATAGATAGATAGACAGATAGATATAGTTTTTCAGTCATCTAATGAATTCAGAGATCTGATCAAATGATATCAGATTATTCTAAATCAAGAACACAGCAACTTATCTTTTATTTTGGCAGAAGGGAAGCACAGGCATTACATTTTTTTTTTTCCAATTGCTAAACAATTGAAAAAGAGAAAGTATTGGAGAACTGCACAAGTAATGGAAAAAGGTATGAAGGTATGGTGGATCACAAAATGAATAATTATCCAGAAATACAATATTATTGCAATGAAGTGAAGTATAATCTTTGAAATTATTGGCAGAAACAACAGACAAGGTAAGTAGTGTCTCCTGAAATTCCAACACTTTTCTCAGTTCATGGCTTCATCTTTTAAGAAAGATGTAGACAAATTAGACCTGGTTTTAATTAGAGCTACCAGATAGGAAAGGGGATTCACATTAGCTGCTAATTGAAAACAGCTCATCTGTCAGGACAATTAAATAAATAATGTAGGTGCTTATTATGGATAGTGAATCAACATTTCACCACATGTTTAAGAATAAGTTAATAAACACCCGTTGTGGTGATCCTAATTCACATAAGAGGATAGACTATACAGTGTCCTCAGACCCATTTCAGCCTAACACATACATCTAATTGCTGTACAGTTATTGAGATCGCTTATTGTTCAAGAAATTCTACTGTAGAATCTCTTATTCTCTCCCTCCCCATCTCTATTACTTTATCTTCTTTTCTTTTGTTCGCTTTCCCCCATCAATCCCCTCTCTTTCAGCCCTCCTTCTGTCCTTTCTGTGTGCACTTAAAGTCACACATCCGTATTTGGACTGGAAATTGCTGAGATGTCTGCCTTTAGCAACCTTAGCATGTTAAGGAACATCCTATTCTTAGAGATGAGATATCTGTTCCCTAAAGACTATATCAAGGTCCAAATTTAGATAAAATATTATTTAAGCTCCTCATACTTTCACTACATGACCAGAAAACTGCAATGAGTGGGTACTTCTGGGTAATTTTTATTATCATTTTTATTACCAGAGTAATAGGAAGATAGACTCTACATTAGCGAAATTATCAGGTTAGAGAAAAAGAGACTCTTGATATTAAAGAGCTTAGGTGCTCAGCTCAGTTGCAGGAATAGTTTTTCATTTTCTCTGCTTCTCCCAAGCACAGAGACAGATATTTTTGCCTGTTCACTACCATCATGGCTACCTGTTTATGTTTGCACATGCAAAAAACCTCCTCCAATTTAACCTATTGCACTTGAATCTTTCTGTTTCATAAAAACCAGTGTCACATTAATGACAAAAAACTGTCCTGTACCATAAATTTATCTCCTTTAATTTTTTTTTTTGAAACTGTTAACACAGGGATTGGGTAGAGATAAATGGAAGTGTAGTCAAATGAAAGGATAATAGGATTTAATAGTTCCTAGTTCCAGGTGAAATGCAGTTAAACAGGAGTGTAGGAACTGTTACTAACAAAGGACCAAAGGAGGACTTCATAGTTAGAGCACCCTCTTGGAGATCTAATCCCCTCTGGGACTGTTTCCTAATACTGAAATCCAGCCATGTTATCTGGTTAGAACAGATTCTTTGTCCTACTTTGTTTCAATATATATAAAGCTGACTGGGACAAATTATTCTGTTATTTGAAATTATATAAAAAGCCATAATGATATCAATAAATGTATTTTGACTTTTTGAAATAGCAGCCTGAATAGCTCCCACTAATAAAGAATACAGTCCCTTATAAAAAAAAAAAAAAATCCATATTCACTGGCATAGAGGTTATTAGAACAGCTATATTTATGTGCAGTTTAGAAGTGACAGTATAAAGGACTGACTGAAAACTCATGTCTGGCAAGTCCAGAAATGCACACATGAAGAAAAATCCTTACTTGAGGAGAAAATCAGCCTTTGCCTAGAATGTGCAGGAGCCTGCAGGATGCTTTTCAGACAATCTGGAAAGAAAGACTACTGAAGTTACAGTGGGTAACAGAGAGCCCACTTACAAGATGTTAGCAAGGGCCCTCTGCTGTGAAGTGTGTGGAGTGCCTGGCCAAACACTAATGAAGAAAGCCACAGGAATCCCATACTGGAAACTGAAAGTTAAGCACTTAAATATGAACATATGGAGCTAGGAAAGCTGTAGGAGCCCCAGATAGTTGTAATGGTTCAGGCAATAGCACTTGTAATTCCTCACAGGATGATCATATCAATGAGAAGAGTCTCAGAATTGTATCAGTTAAAATGGATGGCTTCACTTAAAATGGACAACCACCATCAACATAATCAGTGAAGGGAGTCATGATGACTCAATGAAAACAAACAATGAAACAAACAAAAATCCCCATAAAATTTCACTTGACATTTGGTCATGATCAGCATTGTACTAATTTTACCAGGACCTAACAGATAGGGGGAAGATCTCAGGAAATGACAGGTGAAGCACATTCACTCTTGTGAAAGGTGATACTTTTATTCTTTGCATTAATAATCTCTTATATAATATAGAAATACTAAAAGACGGTCAGGAATTTATTTGTGGGGAAATGTTTTGTTACTTTTGATTTTGCTTGGTTTATTTTGTATCTGTGCTTGACTGTGGGAAAGCACAGGGCCTTTCTGACTTTCACACAGAAAACAAGGGCCCAATGAGTGAGAAAAGTTTGAGGAATCACTGCTAGCTATCACCTAGAATCTCAAATGAAAACATCTCTGCTTCATGTAGCTTCATTTCACTTGGTATCAGAGAGACTTTCCTCTCATTTCACAATCTTAGAGTCACAGAGTAGTTGAAGTTAGAGGAAACTTCTGGAGATCATCTAGTCCAATCTTCCTGCTCAGAGCAGGGTCCACTGGTGATACAGGTAACTCAGAACCCTCTGTGAGGCTGCAGATCACCAAACCCTGGTGGACATCCTCTTCTAGTGTTCAAACACACTTATAAATAATTTTTTTAAAAAAAGTATTTCAATTTATGCCCATTTTCTCTTGACTCATCATAATAATTTAGGCAAAACTCAACCGAAATGGAAGAAATCAAAGGAGACTGTTTCTGAGAGAAGAGGATGACAGAAACTATTGTTTAGATGAGCAGTAGCATGCAATGCTAACTACCACATGGATCTACAGGCCACCATGGCAAAGATGTCTTCCATGGGCTTCCATGTCCATAAAATTTTTACTGCAGTCAACTCCACATGAGTCCTGGCAATAGGCTAATGGATTATGTTTTCTTGCTCCAAAACTTTATATTGAATTTATGTTTATTTGCTAAGGACAAAAATGGCAGCACCTACCTGCCAGTCTAAGAAACAGAAATTTGCAAAACACTGACAGAAGTTAGAATTAAGACAGCTTACAATATTTATTGCAAAACCAAGTTTAAGGGAACATTTTAAAATCCATGTAGAACATGCACATAGAATATAAAAAATGAAAACATCAGTAGGATTTTCTAACTTTGCTCAAATTATCAGAGATTAAATTCCTAATGACTGACTAAAGAGGTTAAGGAAAATAAGAGAAAAGTGTTAATTGCGTCTTTAAAATTCTGCTGATTTTATTTTGTTCAATTAAAGATTAATAGTTTGAACTTTTCCTCAATAGTGAGTTACATAACAGAGTAAAATCACATTCCAGACATTACAAAAATAAGTATTTGCAGGGAAGTTGAAAGTATCACATCATGCTATATTTTTTTAACAAAATAAAGGGAAAAATAGGAGAAATTATTTTTTAAAAGCCAGCCCCAATACCCAATCTCTTGGTTTACTTTCTCCTAAGCAATAAACCAGATTCATTTTGAGCAAGGACTTTATCACAACCCTCCTAAATGTTTCCATGATTCTAGAGAATGTAGCGTGTTCCATAAAGAAGAACGCTACAAATAATTGTTTATAGTAAATTATATTTATTACAAAAGAACTTTAAAAAACTCTTCTCTGATAATTTCAATATAATCATTATATTCTAATGCTTTCCATGCCCCTTGCCCTACCCTCCTGCTGCTGCATCACGCTGCCATGAGCTGTCCCTTCAGCACCACAACCCACCGACCACAGCAGCTCTTCAGCCACTCAAACCCCTCCAAACAGCTCCATCAGTTAATTCTCTCATGAAGAAGAGTGCTACTATCCTATTCAGACTCTAGGGATATATGTTTAAAAGACATAAATTAAACTATTCAAATTGAGTTCTGAGTTATGCATATATAAAAGTAGTAATTCAGAAGAAACTAGAAACACTGGTAATTTTAGAAACCTCTACTTGTATAAAAGAGAAAGAAAAACCTTGAAAACTATGTATTTGGTAAATGTAAGAGTGTTTGAAAATCCTGTCAGAATTGCAAAGAAAGAAGTAATTTCTTCTCTACAACTAGGCATGCATAATAGAATTCCTTTAAACAGCCAACTAATTTTACTAAATCTCACTTTAAAAACTTCATTGTTAATAGGGGTGATAAGTGTGGATTTTCCTTCCAAAACATTTGAGTTAACATCTATGACACAAAATTCCTTCTCCGGAAGGACCGAAAAGATCATGTGAAACAAAGTCTTTGATGTGCTGCAGAACCATGTTTCTTAGTCAATAGGAAAAATGGAAAAACAAGTAATTTTGAGATTGTTGCCTATGCATATACAGGACAAGATGAGATTAAAAGTCCATGTTTAAAACCAGCAGTAAATGCATTAATCTCTAGAGAGACTATTTAAATAGCCTCAAAGTTATTTTCTTCTACTGTATGTTTATACCTATAAACACTCTTGCAAATTTCAGATGTAACTGAATGTCCTGGTTTCAGCTAGGGTAGAGTTCATTTTCTCTCAGTAGCTGTTACCGTTCTGCATCTGGGATTCAGAATGAGAATGGTGTCCATAACACACAGAAGTTTTTTGTTTTTAGAGAAGTCATGTTTCTCCTAAGTCAAAGACTCTTTTTTTCCCCTTGGCTCATGCTCTGCCAGTGAGAAGAGCACAAAAGAAACTGGGTGGAAGCACAACTGGGACAGGTGACCTGAACAGACCAGAGGGATATTTTACATCACAGAATGTCATGCCATGATATAAACTGGGGGAATTACCCAGAAGGAGAGTTCAACCTGGGTTTGGGAAGGAAGGTCTGGAATCTGTCAGCAGGTGGTAAGCAATTGCATTGTGCATCAGTTGGCTGTTTATTTGTGTTGTTTTGTTCTTTCTATTATCATTCTTATTATTATTTACCATTATTATATTTTACTCAATTATCAATTATTACACTGTTCTTACCTCAAAATACAAGTTTACTTCAATTTTCCTTCCCATTCAGGGAGAGGTTTCAAGAGCGTGGTGTGATATTTTATCTCCAGCTGGGCTTAAAACAACAATAGTCCTTTTTGGCACCCAATGTGGGGCTCAAAGGGTTGAGATAAGGACAGATCTGACCAAAGGGTATTAAAATAAAATTGCTATAAACATTCATTGCATTGGTTTAACAGTTGATAGTTACAATGTGGACTTACTTGCTCTCGTATTTGTGTCTTTTTGGCTCTATTGTATCAGTAATACATTACTTTCAGTACGTGTTTTCCATGGTGTATTTCATAGGATGGGCTATTGGTATCACAGTGTTACTGGTTGGGACACCAATCTGGTGTCTGCATTCAGCACTGCAAGCACTCTGTGCTTTGGGAGCCGTCTCCTGGGAATGATTGACAGTCACACCTTTGTAATTTTCTCTGCAGAGGAACAATCTATGGGGAAGACACCTTCCTAAATTTTTCCTCCCCTCTATTTTTCCTCTCTTTTCCTCTCGGCTGATTATAGTAGTACCAAATTTTAAAGATTTTGAATATCCTTTGACTACCATTGAAACAAAATTTTTGTTTGTTTGTTTTTGTCATTTTGTTCGGGTTTTTCGTTTGTTTGTTTTTTGTTGTTGTTGTTGTGGGGGTTTTGGGGTTTTTGTTTGTTTGTTTGTTTTTTGGTTTTTTTGTTTTGTTTTGGTTTGGGGTTTTTTTGTTTGTTTTTTTTTGCCAGGAGCATGTTGTTCTGTATGGCTCAGTTCTTCTTTAAGGTCAGAAAAATAATTAGGATTATTAGCCAGAGGTCTGCTCAAAAGCTGGACATTTCAGAGTTCTGGGGTGTGTGGGATTGTATGGACAAGTACCCAGGACAGTGGGCACCTCAACATGTTTGCACCTTACCCATGAATAAGTCCAGAAGTCAGAAAAACTAGTAATATTTTTTTTTAAAGTGTGCTGGCACCTGGCACTCTAAAGAGGACCCAAATCACTGCCATGTGTTGGGGCCTGGCCCAGGTTTATCGAGCCATATTCAACACTGCTCAGTGCCTGCAGGAGAAAAAGAAGATCTCTAAATCTGACAATGAGACAACAGGCCCTGCAGCTGCTCCAACCACCATGACAGACACTAGCTGCAGTGTAATAGTTAAGAAGAAATTACGTTTTCTCCCTTTTGATGTAATGAAGAGATTGTTCATGCTGGAAAGTTCAGAACTCCACCTTGTGGTGGCAATTTTAACTGTAAGTTGAAAACGGGGGAGATGAAAAGGAACGCTGAGAGGCAACCAGGGAAAGCAGGAGAAATTCAGGTGTGAACTGCAGTGAATAAATTCTGTTTATTTGAAGAACCTTTCAAATTCACTTAAGATGTGAGGCAAAGAAACACTGTATAAGGATGTCTTTATTTTGGCAAAAGAAATTTACAGAACACCACAATGTGTAATATTCACTGTGGAGATAGGCTTTCATCACAGCTCTACTTCTTCTGTCAAGACAAATGCCTGAAAGTTAGCACATATCTATCTTACAGAGAGCATTCTATGGGTTCCTTTAGTTTTCTTCTAGCAACAAATGCTAAGCATTCTGCTGGACTTGACTTGTTTAAGGAAATCCAGACTGACCATCTCCCACCACAGACTGCAATAAATATGTGATAAACAACAACATAAATTTCAACATTAGATGTTTCTGTATGAAAAGCAAATAATCTGCTAGCAAAAGATCCAAGCTTTTAATTTCTAAAACAATATCTAAACATCTAAGCATCTGGAAATTTTTCCCAACTTAAAACAAAATGATTATATCATCAGGCTGATGTACAGAAGCTGAAACATTCATATAGATATACATTAAAAAATTTAATTTAATTATATAAAATTTTAATTGTAATGTTGTGGTTTAATTTTTCATTATCCTACAGAAAAGGTGGCCAAGCAAGTTACTGTTCTAAATTCCTAGAATTCCACTGATGCTTTATCTGTCTATTTTTGATGAAGCATAATGCATTTTGAGGATCTCTGTTTCATTATACTGCTGAGTTGTAACTGAGAATCATATGCTCTACTGCTGATGTATCTTTGCAGAAAGCACAAACTGAATTATCTAAGTTATTTAAAACGAACAAACAAACAAAAAAAAATCCCAAAAAATCCCAATTAACTACTAATTTATCTTGTAATACTTGTTTGGTGTCTTTGTTTGTTTACACTATTTGTTTGATTAATTATTTTATGTGGAAAAATCCCTACCATGCCACAGAAAGTATTTTCCTGGGGAAGAGGCCAATCCTTGCACATCTTCAGTCACACAAATGCAAGATACAGGAATGGGTCTACATATCATCACATACAAATAGGAGAAAGAGAAAGAAGGAGATAGAAGGAGAAGGAGAAGGAGGAGAAGGAGAAGGAGAAGGAGAAGGAGAAGAAGAAGAAGGAGAAGAAGGAGAAGAAGGAGAAGAAGGAGAAGAAGGAGAAGAAGGAGAAGAAGGAGAAGAAGGAGAAGAAGGAGAAGAAGGGAGATGACATAATCAACTATTCCTTTGTATTTTTGTCTAAGCCCTTCTATACCAGGAGTCTCCTGCAGAAGGAGGGTGCTAATAGCAAAGTAAAGACAGTGACAGATTTCAAGACATGTTTTGCAAATATTCCCAGGCACATGGTGTGATTCTTGGAGTCTGCTGCACAGGGACAGGAGTTGGACTCAACTTGGTGAGCTTGGTGATTCCTTCCAACTCAGCATGTTCTATGATTATATCCTATTATTAAATGTCACTCTTCTTACTGATGACACTAGAAAATCTTAGAAAAAGTATTCCAGTGTTTATTGTACACCACAGAATATTGTGCCCTAACAGCTCACACTAAAAACACGTCTGCACACAAGCACTACACACCCCTGAGTATTTCAGAAAACCATTGTGTAAAGCTTAAAAAACAAGGACCAAGCCTTTTCAACAAATAAATAAATTCGTACCTGTCCCTGGAATATATCCTCATGGAACACCATGTGAATAGGCTCTTTAAAATTATTCCATAATAATGGAATAAATCTACATAATCCTAATATACAAGGCACACTGGTACATTTCTATCCTGACATGAAACTAGTAGCACAACCAATAGATCACTTACGTACAGGGGCTGCAGATGACTATAAACATTTAGTCGCAACAGTATAAAAGTTTTATCCACCAGAGGAGACTAAAATCTACAATGCAGCTACAAAAAATAGTAAGCTTTCATTAATTTTTAGCATGGTTGCCTCTTTATGAAATGTTGCTACCATTTTTCTGTGCTGAACAAATAAAGAAATCAGAAGAAACACCTGCCAAACTTAATGTGCGCAATTGCAGCAGAACTCTGTAGAGAAAATAAAGATTTTAGTAGAAAAAATGAAATACTTTCATCTTGCTTTGGTTTGTATACTGACTAATGCACCCTACCAAGGGGCACCTGAATTAAAATTGAGCTCAGTGTATGAATTGTTGAAAACATATAGAAAATAATAGATAATATGATAATATTAATAATAGTACATAGTAATAATAGTAATAATAGATAAAGTAATAGATGAAATAATAGATATTAGGCAGAATAGACAAGCAGAAAAGCACATCATACCAAGACTTCTCCAAACCCCAAACATCTAAATTGCAGATTTATGTACCTCAGTCACCAGGGAAAGAAAAGGTTTCCTAGATCTCCTCTCAGTCTCATATTTTCCCTCAGGTTCCTGCTTACAGAGCTCTCCTCACACTAGAAAAATAGGCAGAAGTTTCATTTTGAACTTCCACATTTCTCTCTCTTATTTTCAGAATTTCTAAGTTCAAAATTCACCACATACCCATGTGGTCTTTTCTACTTTTTATGCTCATTCTCTCTGGAAGTAAAGGATGGCAAGCAAAGCCCTATATTTGTTGCTATCTTCTTGGTTCTGATGGCTTCACGTAGCTTGTAAATATATTATTTTTGTTACAGTATTTCAAATGCCCACTTTTGAGGATGGTTTATGCATGCATTCTGTCTGTGACAGTACTTTAATGTTTTACTACAATTTTTATGATAGAATGAGTTTCAGAGAGGGAATTTGTGGGAAGATCGGTTGAAAGGCTAGTACAGAAGGCAGTCTCTCCTGATGAATTACAGCTGTACTGATTTTGGGTGTTACAGCTGATGAATTTGGGTGTTATAAAACAGTGGGTTAGCTGACCTCTAGTTGTAGTTTGAGTTGGAGCTTGAGACTCAGAGTCTGCTGGCTGTACTGTGAGGAGGAAGGGACATGTGGTTGTGCAAGGGACAAAGTAAGAAGATGCTGTGTGAGGGACAGGGTAAGGCAGCTGGGAAAGGGACAGGTTGGGGTTTAGCCCGTTATACAGAGAGGAGAGAAGGAATCAGAGCTGTGTGGAGCTGCCTGTAAGAAGAGCAGTCAGTACTGTGTAAAACTGCCTGTGAGGGAAGCAGTCAGAGTTGTCTGAAAGAAGGCATGAAAAGCTTTCTAATAAAGGACTGATAGTGATGCCAGTCCAGTCTGTCCTGACATAATTGCAACAGGAATCCATTGTCAATAACTTAGGGGTAATTTCCAAGTGATTTTTTTTTCCTGATGTAAACTTGTAAGCCTTAATCACAGCCAAATTTCTACATTCTAAAATAATCAGAGTCTGTATAAAGGGTTTGCTTTCATTGGTGTTAATTTGGTATGAGCTGGTTTTCTACAACCCAGCAAGATTTTTTTTTTTTTTTCCAGCCTCTCTGCTCATCTGCCAAGGAGCTTATCTGAGCAGTGCCTCAGGACCTTCTCCTGCACTGACCCCAAGTAGTGCCCTGCTGATTGTAAGGTGCTGTCTTTGGTACCTCTCTTTTTTTGTAAAGCCACCATTTGTGCCTTACTCAGCACCATTAGTCAGTGTTGTTGGCAATCCCTCACATTAAGAAAAAATACAAAAGCAGTTTAAGGAAATATAATTTACAGAAGAAATGTCACTGAAAAATGAGATCAAATCCATAAAAAACTAAAACTAAAGTTCTGTAAGCAGAACTTTTGTTTCTTGAAAAAAGAAATCAAGAAGTTTTAAAAAGTGGATGTATACAGAATCTTAATTAACTTGTGTAATAAATCCCACACAGTGCTTCTGATGAAATGTATACTGCTTCTACATTTTTAGAAAAAAACTGCATGACTTTATCAATGATCTTAAATTGCATTTCTTACTGAAGTTCTTAAGTAGTATCTGTGTCAGAATCTGTATATTCTGTTGTGAACTGTAAACAACAAAGCCAGCCCGTAACTTAGAACAATTAGATATGTCAACACAGGTTATTTGCACACATTATTCAACATTCTCAGGCAGTCAGGAGAACTGTTTGCAGTCATGGGACTTTAGGTCCAGTTTTTACAATTGAATATTTGTAAGGATATATGTGCAAAATATCCTAGAATATTTTTAGCACTGCGTATATGACCTTGATTTTTCAGAGACCAATTTTTTCCAATTTATCAAATATTTGATATGTATGGCTACAGCCCCAGAGACCTTTCCATTTTGTGAAAAAATACAGGCAACAAAAAAAAGCACAGCAATAGGTTCAACTACTATTCCTGAAGCAGCTTCATTCAAACTCAGATACTTTTAAAACATGTTACCTCATCAAATCAACTTCCCACTTGGGTATGATCTCATTTCCAAGAAGCAGTAAGTATGCCTGATTATGGGTGGCAACTTTAAAATTAGTTATGCTGTAGAATGGCTTTATTTAGAATTAAAAGAGCATCACAGAAACCAACATATGGGTTAATTATGACTACATTTTAAAAAGTATTTCTGAATTTTATATATTTTATATTATACAGAAATAAGGAGAATGTTTTTTACAAAAATTTCAAGTTTCTTTAAAACCAAGCCAAATTAAGTACCAATGGAATACAAGTGTGTTAATCAGGTAGCTTATTTGCTAATTTAGTAGTCTAATGTTGAAGTAAAGAAAACAATAATTTATTCTAAATATCATAGTTTGATTGCAAATCAGTTTTGATTAAAAGCTTTGATACCAAATCTGGTTTAATCTTAATACCTATGGTTTCTGATATGTCATAGATGAACTGTAGTATATTTTTAAAGAAGTGTTAATATATAAAGAAAAACTCTTTTCTATTCTTTTTACTGATTTAAAACTAAAAGAATTTATGTGAGAAGAAAGTGTCAATACTAGAGAGTATGCTTTCTTTTGGTAGAAAATTCCTAGGCATAGGATCAGGAAGCCAAATATAATGCATAGAAAACCTTATTGCCAGGAAAGGAGGAGGAGGTACCAGTAAAGGTCATTTGAAAATGTCATGGGAAAGTGTAATACTGACTGCTGCATTTATAGTAGTTACAAAGGAAATTAAAATAAATATGAAAATCAGCATCTGGAGTCCTTCTCAAACATTTAGACTATTCCAGGTGAAAAAGTGAATGTATTGCTGAAAAGTTGTTTTTTGACACTAAACAAATTTCTTCAATTTTTTCAGTTCTTCTTACTACTCTATTATTCCTGACTTCAAGTTGTCCAAGATTTGCTCACAGGATTTTCTTAAGTTCCCAGTGCTGCAGTAAAAATAATTAGGCATAAAAAACCCCCAGTACTCTGAGGGGCAGTTGTCATCAGTCAATTGTGAAGGCACAATATAAGCATGACAACTGTTTCCAATTTGGTGCATGGCTCAAAGCAGATGCAAACATTCCATTTGTGGTTGTTGGCAGGGGCAGGATAAGATACTAGCAAACACCTACTACTGTTGCAGTGTGCCAAAGCAGAGTTCTGCATAAGAAAATGTTACAATCCTCTTTGGAAATACAAAATCCAAAGGAAATCACACTATTAGAAAGTAGCATTTACTCAGAAAATTTACATATGGGTTTATAAAAAGTTAATAAACAATGCTTTGTTCACATTTCAACCATTTGGAAAAACTCAAAATTTTCCATACTGCTTTAATAGCAGTGATGCTGAGTTAACGTCCAACAGCCACTATGTAAAATCTCTACCACACAAGCACAGGATTAAGGAGTAGAGTTGTGTGCACCAGGGAACTAACAATAGGTGACAAAGAGAGCAATAATGGAATGTAACTTCCCTGCCTTTACATGCCCTTTATATATTCATATCACATCAAGATCACTTCAATGAGAAGAAACCAACCAAAAACCAACTAAACTTTAGGAGGACAATCCTAATTCATATTTTCAGGTAAGAAATTACAGGGAACTCAAATTTCTCTGAATATACAGCCCTCAACCATTTGACCAAATTACAGGAAGACAGTTGAGGTTTTCATGTCTCAAAATGGGAAGTGACAGGTTCACTCAAACAGTGCTAAAGAAAAAAATCTTACTGTGCCCTGAATGATAGAGCTCAGCTTATAAGGTCTTCCAAGGAAAGCCATAAAAATAGGGTGATAGGGGAAGTGCCCCCAGCTCCTAGGTCAGTACCAGAATATCTCTAGCATAGGTTGCAACACTAAAAATAGTGTTAATTGAAAGCTTTCTGATACACATTTCTTGCCATTAGCCTAAAGGCTCAAACACTGGTGGCTGGTATATTTTAAGTCATAGTGTGGTAAGTCTGTAGCAACAATGATATGCAGGAACATTTATCATGTAAATAGCAACAAGGCAAATATCAGCACTTTTAAAAAGCAGCTTCTGATTATGCCATCAATTCTGCTATCCCATCAATTTATAACCTGAAAAGAAAGAAAAAATACATAATGAAAAGTTATTTAGGGAGTATCAAATAAAGGAAGCAGCAGTCATGCTCTAGGGAAACAAAAGTGCATGATTCTCAAAACAAACAGGCATGTGGAACACCTTGTGATGTTGTGGATTCAAGAGAAGACAGGACAAGTATGGAGAAGCAAACTCAGCTGAGAGTTAGTAATGTAAGACATCACATTGCAGTCAGAAAAATGCCTAAATATGGGAAAAGCTGGAAGAGTTGTTCTGACATACCATATATCTTGTCCTGTTTTCAGTCCCCTTGAATACCCACAAATGAGTGTTGTTGGAGACTGGGGAGAAGAGAGATGGACCATTGAGCTGAACACATGGTTATTCCTAGGTTCTTGCAGCCTTGCTTAAAATCTTCCAGTTTCTTTGCCATAAATAAGAGAATGAAATAAACCCTCACATTTTCCTAAACACTTTATGCTTATGTTGTGCTTTATGCCCATCTGGCAACCAAGCCCCACGCAGCCACTTGTTTACTCCCCCAGCAGAGGGATGGGGGAGGGAATTGGAAAGGTAAAAGTGAGAAAATTCATGGGGTGAGATAAAGATACTTAAAGCAAAAACTGCGCACAGGCCAAGGCAAACAAGGAAATCATTCACCATTCCTATGGGTGGGCAGGTGTTCAGCCATCCCCAGAAATTAGGGCTCCAGTACACTTAACAGCTACTGGGGAAGACAAACACCATCACTCCAAGTGTCTCCTGCTTTCTTCTTCACCCAACTTCCCCCAGCTTTTATGATGACATAGAGTATAGAATTTCCCTTGGGTCAACTGGGGTCACAGCTGTGTCCCCTCCCAAATTCTTATGCAGTCCCAGTCTCCTCCTTGGTGAGATGGTATGAAAAGCAGAAAAAGGCTTGGCTCTGTGTGAGTACTGCCCAAAAATACTGAAAACATCTTTATATTATTGACATTGTTTTCAGCATAAATCCAAGTCATAGCTCTATACTAGCTACAATGAAGAAAATTAACTCTACCCCTGCCAAAATCAGCACAGCTTGCACAATGTAAAGAGTACCTTTCCATACCAAAGAATGTAGCCTTTTTTAGTCTATTCAGGAGAACACATTTTAAGTACTCCTGCTGGTTAGTGTAGGATTAGGGTGGCCATTCATCCGAAGTGCATTTTCACTTTTATTGGATATATAATTGGTGTGTTAATGATCCATGCTGCAAGTCACTTACATACTGCCATACTTTTCTTCTCACAATATACTTTCAATAGGTGTCTGACGTCCCTATAGGGAAAGTCTGATTGTCATAACCGTACAGCAGCATGGAAGCCAATTGTGATTTCATACTAGAATGCTACACTTTCTCTGACCTTTTGCAGTAAGCACCACACTAAAAATAATTACTTACATTTAAAACCTAAGCCAATTTTTTTTTTTTGCTGCCACTTTCACTCATCTTTGATAAATTAAAAAAGCAGAGATCTTAGAGTAGTCGTAGTCCAAGATCAGATCTTGGCTTATGGTATACATCATAAATTATGTTTAGCTGACTCTTCTTATTCTCAATTCAAGGAAAGTTCCAGGATGGTGCACAAAGGGAGGAAATCAGTTCTCAAGGGCACAGACAAATAATTTTCTGAAATTTGACATATTCAATTCTGTATTATTGGAAAAAAATAGCATTGCTGGTATCTATTCTCACGTTTAACTTTTTGCTGCTTTTGATTTGCATGTAAAACTCCTGTGCAATGGCTTTTAAAACATGCTATTTTTTTTTTATTTAGACTTTTTTAGATGATCTACTTTCCAAATGTTTAGTTATTGCTAAATTGAGATTATGACACTACAACTTTTTTTTTTTTTTTACTATTACATTTGCATCTTAAGATTCCAAAAAAAATACGCTTTTTAGTAAACTTGAGAAATACATTAGATTGGGTTTATGATTGGTCAAAGGTCTCTTAAGCAGTTTCAGTTTACTCTTGCGTCCTCCACTTCAACAGACCATTGCATTACTGAATTGTTTACAGTTCTTCAAAGAGGATTTGTGAAATTTATATTTCATTTTCAAAGCACTATCCATTCTTGTAGATTGTTCTTAAAAGAGAGAATGCATTTCTGACTTTAAAAAAAGTGTATTATAATACAGCATTTAATGTTATACCATTAACATTTCTTAAAAATATGATGTAAATGCTTCAAAAATGCTGTAAAAATAATTTAAACAGCATTTATAGAAATCAGAACAAAGTTATGTTTTATTTCATACACTTTAAGTACACACAGTAAAAATTATAAAGAATTGGGTATAAAAATTATAAATAATTGGGTATTTGGAATATTTCTATGTATGGATTCTATTATTTGGATAGACTGAATAAATTAAAATAGATGTTTTCTAAAAGTTAAAAAGATTATAAATAAATTTGAATTAATAAACTGACCCAGACTTTGCATCTTCCCCAAGGATACAATCTTCAAATAGAGCAGAAAGGTGGCAGACTGAACGTACATTGTTAGATATGCCTAACAAAGGTAATCATAAATGTTAAGTGCTTTAAAAAATGCTATGATATAAAGTTTGTTGAAGACATTTGGGAATCCTTCTTCTTTGGCAAAATTAATTAAATTAGGAACATTAGACTTTCATAGTACAATAGAGGGAAATTTTTATTATGAGTAAGCTGTTTGCAGCAAGTTCATTTGGGAGTAACATGCCTCAAATGGTACCTAATCAAATAATTTTATTTTTAAAACATATCATATATATCCTTCCTCTATGGCTCATAATGAACAACCAGTAAATAACCTGAAATGTTTAAGATTTTATGGTTGTATTTGATTCATTTACACAGAGTGACTCAGAAGAATTCAGAATTCTCCCTATATCAAGATTTCAACTTCTAAAATTTCATTAAGTTATTTTAGTAAGGTATACTGTAATCTAACTGCATTATTAGGATGTTTGCCCACACCCATATTTCTAGTGCAATAGATTCCTTTACATCCATTGGCCATTCATTCCCTTACCTCCATATCTTGGCCTAGGTCCACACTGCCTGTGTCTCTCTGAAGAATAAAATATCAGACTTAGTAGCAAGTATGTATTTGTTTCATATATACCATCTTTGTATTCACACTGGTCATATTGGAATTGTGAAGTTTCCATCTCTACTCAACTCACAAATACTAAATCCCCATCTCACAAGATATCCATATCAATCACTGTGTGCGATTATTTGAAACTAGGCTACTGAGTAACCAAGAGAGCAGGCAATACTGATTCTAAACTTAATGGAGTGGCATTCAAGGAACTGCATTCGGAACCAAATCTACAGCTCCTGCAAACTCATTGCTCGTACCATTAGAGTGAAATGAAATATTTACCACCTTCTGTCCCGACCACTGTATCCTTTGTTAGCATACAGATTCCACTTCTAGAATAATCAGTGCTTTTATCCATGGCCCTGTAGCCCAGTTATTACACCACTTGCCAGAAATTCAAAATATTAATATCCTTTCACTCAACAGATTATTTTAATTATTAGCTATTAAACAAAATAGGAGTGTTGTAAGTACAACCACTCCCTCCAAAAAGACAGCAGATAGGATCTTCACTGTATAGGAAGTTATTTCTGATACTTTCCTATGGACTTCAAGAAAAAGTTTGGGGAAGGATGACTGAAAAGCTGCCTGATAGAAAAGCCAACTGAACACAAAATAGTCTGTGCTCAAGTGGCCAATAAGTCCAATGGCATCCTGGCCTGGATGAATAATAGTGTGACCAGTAGGACCTGGGCATTGATTGTTTCTCTGTACTCACCACTGGTGAGGCCACACCTCAAATCCTTCAATTTTGGGCCTCTCACTGCACGAAAGACTGAGATGCTGGAGAGTGTCCAGAGAAGGGCAATGGAGGTTGGGAAGGGTCTTGAGCACAAGTCCTGTGAGGAGTGGCTGAGGGAGCTGGAAGTGCTTAGACTGGAGAAAAGGAGGGTCAGGGGAGACCTCATTGTGCTCTGCAACTGCCTGGAAGGAGGCTGTAGCCAGGTGGTTTTTGGCATTTTCTTCCAGAAAGCAAGTGGCAGGACAAGAGGAGCTGTCTTCAAGGGGCACCAGGGGACATTTAGATTAGATATTGGGAAAAAATTTCTTGAGGAGATTGGACTATCAAGCATGAGAACAGACTGTTCATGCTTAAATCACCATCTCTGGAAGGGAGCACCTGTAGATGTGGCACTTAGGAATACATTTTAGTGTATTGGCAGTGCTGGGTTTAGTTTGACTTGATGACTGGAGAGGTTGTTTCTAACCTGAAAGATTCTATGATTCTATAAGAATGAACATAATTGACTCCTGGATACACAGTCAAAAGGGAGTTCTCTAACTCAAAAAAATACAAACTGTCTACAAATCTTGAAAGTATAATTAATGTATGTTTTATATTCTGACATCTAGAATTATTGATTCCAGTGGATTGAGGTTGTTCAGTAAGTACAAATGTAGATATGAACATAGAAAGCAGGTTAGGGATTTAAGTTGAATCTCATTTACTTAAAGAAGGAAAACATGAAAGAAGAAATGAAGGAATAAACCATAGCTGATTTTAAATATAAGCTACAAAGCATGAATTGTAAGTACACTTATGTTATGAGAGGATAATGGATTGTCTTTCTAAGTGCTAAGTTTCAAGCACTTAACAAGTTAAAAACAACACAAGAAAGAAATTATGATGTCAAAATTAATTACTTCTCCCAGCTATCCATTAAATAAAATCAATATCTATTTTCCATACAACCAGCTCAGAGATAAAACAGCAAAATACAACAAATGCACTTCCAATTATGTCTGATTTCCTCAGGTCCAAGGTACACTTTTGCCTGTTTGACCTGTTCTGGGGTGCAGGTATGGCACAGCTGCATAACCTCAGCTCACACTGCTGTGAGAAGCAGGTGCCTCCCCCCTCCTTTGCTGAGAAGTTTGAGCTCAGGCTCTTGTCCTTGGCTGCTGACTGAGCTACAGTACTACCCTGTCTGTGCCTGGAGATGTTTCCTGATCCAGATCCTGACATGGAAACTTGACTTCCTGGCTTGCATTTCACAACCTTGACCTGCCTGCTGTCTCACTCCAGACCTGCCTGGGATCACTGCAGCAGGACTGAGCTTGGTTGTGTCACTGCACCTGATCCACACTGGCTGACTTGACTCCTCAGCTTGACCTGGGCCATCCTTCATCACTTCAGTTTTGCCTTTAGATTCTCCTCTGACCAGTTAATGCAACTAAAGCTGCTTTGCTCATCTGCTTTGGGCATTGTAGCATTGGGCCCTTGCTGGGGAGGGCACTGCTGCCCACCTTGCTTCACACTCAGTACCCAATTTGGTTTTCCTCATGGGGCAGCCCATTCTTGCTGCTCTCTGATGTCCCTAATAATGGGGGTTAAAACTAAATCAGGAAATGATCCCATACTCAATAATTTTCTTTTCCTACATATTAGAAGATACCACAAAAACTAGCAAGGTGATTTGCTTTCCAAGTACTGCTATAAGATTATTTGAAATAACAAATGGGTTAATAACTAAAATAAGAACTAAGTAAGTTAAATTAGAATAAAATTAATGATACAGTGAAGGGATAGTTTAGAAGTTATACTGAAATCAGATGTGAAATTCTGGTATTGAAGATTTTTTTTTTTTTTTAAATATAGAGTATTGCCCTCAATTGAGCAGTATCAACAGGAAATGTAACTTGATAAAAACAGTATTAATTCAATTACTAATGGCACAAGAGGTCTATTTCTACTCAGCTAAAAAAGACTAACTGCCATTCCACAAGCTGCATTTAAATGCACCAAGTAAAAATTCACTGGAAGTAAAGCACAGATATACAGTATCCTATAATGCAATTCAGTACAAAAGTTCTTTTAAAGAATTATTATATTATCCTAAGACAGGATAAGATAATTAAAAGCATCGTTATTATATAAGGTGTACGTCTCACATCTCCTATCAGTGTTGCCTTAAATGTGAAATATTTCTATTATTTCAAATGTAAGCACAAAATTTAAGATAAGCTCATGGTTATCTAGGCACTCCTCCATGAGTTTGTGCCTAGTTGACATCCCTAACCCTGGCTAACCACTGTTAAAATGACAAATTGAAGGAACTAGCTTTATACACACAGTATGATGGTTCTAGAAGCAATTTAGGGCATTTCAGCCATTCCTGATCTAATGTGAAGTTAGTAAGAGAGAATTAAATGGTGCAAGTAAATAATAATTTAATCACATAGGATGTAAACTATAAAATTAGAAAGAGATAAAATGAAAAAAGTATAAATAGAAGATAGATGTCATTACAGAACCTGTCTTAAAAATTCAAGTTTACAGTCAGATCGTTTCTATAAACAAACTTCATAAATTTCAGGAGAGCTAAAGTACAAAAGAGATATAATAAAAAGCATAAAGGTTTTTACTACTCAACTCTGATAAAAGTAAACTGGTAAAAACAAGATTAATGTCACGAAACTTTTCAGCTTTGTGAAGCAGAAAATGCCTAGTCTCAGCTGCTCATCTAGACTCCCTCTAACCTTATAGGGAAGGTGACACTGTAAGTGGTTTCACTCAGTGTTTGACTGCTATGTGAAGACAGCTGTGCTGCTGTACTTACAGTACTCTAAGAACATGGATAAAGCAAAGATTGGGAGTTGAGATATACATTTAGAGCATTCATTGGTCTAGAATGTAAGTATTGCAAAGTTAGTGCTGGATTTTGTTGATGTTATCATGTCTGGCTTCATACATTCTTCAGCTCAAGAAAATCCCTGCTGGAACCAGCAAAAGATGAGGTGAGCCACGCTGAGTGAGCACAGTGGTATGGAACTTCAAAGCACCAGTGCACATACTTGCAAAGGAAGACAAACTTCTATAGTTACAGATATATATGATACAACCTCAGCTGGAAGAGCAGCAACAACAACAGCCTGCTGCTGTTTGTGGTACACAGAAATGAAGATTAAAGAAACACTGACTGCAGGACTTGGACAGTAAGAAAAGACTTCACAGCAATAAATTCTGCAGCCCATTATAAGAAATAAAGGTCCATGTGGTAATAATGAGGTGGAGAGAGGATTATAATATCCTCACCTACCAACCAATCCAACCTGTACTAAATACTGAAGCAAGGTATGAGCAATTGATGTCCAATTATTTTAAGACCAAGAAGCTTTAACTGGCCACATTCCTACTGAATAAATATTTGCACATTGTGGCAGGTTGACTGTGGCAGGACATCAGGTGTCCATCAAAGCCTCTCTATCATTCTCCTCATCATCTGGACAGCAGAGAGAAAACAGAACCAAAGGCTCATGAGTCAAGCTAAGGGCAGGGAAAGATCACACATTGATTACCATCACAGGCAAAACAGACACGACTCACGGAAATTAACTTAACTTATTGCCAATCAGGTCAGACTAGAGCAATGAAAAAATAAAAACTAACTTCAAACACATTTCCCCCCCAGCCTCCCTTCTTCCTAGGCTTAACTTTGCTTAAGATTTCTCTTCCTCCTCCTGCCAGCAGCAGAGGGTGGAGAATGGGGGCTGCAGTCAGTCTATGTCTTCCTCCACAGAGGGAATTCCTCTCCACAAGAGAGGGAATAGGATTCCCCTATTCCACTATGGACTCCCCTGGGCTGCAGGGGCACACTTCCATGGGCACCCTGCACCATGAACTGCAGGGGAATGTCTGCACCTCCTGCCCCTCCTGTGCCACTGAGCTGGGTGTCTGCAGGGCTGTTCTCTCCTGTATTCTCACTCCTCTCTCCAGCTGCAATTTCCTCTTGTGCAGTAACATTTTCCCTCTTAACTATGTCACCCCAGAGGTGCTACCACTGTCCCTAATGGGCTTGTCCATCAGTCAAGCAGCAGGTGCACCTTGGAGCCAGCTGGCACTGCCTCCACTGGACAGGGGAAACTTCCAGCAGCTTCTCACAAAAGCCACCTTAGCAGCAACCCCCACTACCAAAACCTTACCATGCACATCCAATACATATATTTATGTTTATTAGTTGAATAATACATACATTCAAACTGGCAAAATAGACACTCAAGCAAACAAAAAGAGCTTAAGCAAAGTCTGCTTTTTTGAGTTTTTTTGTTGTGGTTTTACAGATGCTTGGGATGCAAAGATTATTTTCTATTTTCCTTCTCAGGATAACTTTCTGCTCTTGAAAATGATATAGTTTTAGGCATGTACTTGCAAGGTAGAAAGAAATCTAAATTAAATTTCAGTGAAGTGATTTTACCCTAGGAAATTAAGGATTTTTTTATTCAACATAAAAGGAGTATATCCATGCAACCTCTCTACTTTAATTGAAACAAATAATTTACAGTTGCATCTGATAATGTTAATTTTTTTTTCCTCCCCTAAAAAAAGTATACTTTAGGCACACCAGAACATGCTTTTAGAACTCCTTTTAGATGGCCACACAAAGTCATCAAAATGTTCATTTAAAACAATATAAAACATCTCTAAATAGATTATTCTTGAATTTGTAGACAAAAGAGTCAAACATATACAATTGTATGTGTGCGAGGACAGCTGGTCAAATTCTCGAGCAATCATGATTTTGTGGTTTAATCCATTAAGACAACAGTTTTTATTAAAACTCATTTGCTACTTGTGAGAAGTTGCTGACACAAATTGATGATTAAGCTGCTATGACCTTCACTGAACCTTAGTAATTCTCATTTGCATTCTCATTAAAGCTGGGTTTCAGTCTCATATTTTCAAATCTGTAATACAATTCTACTCAAGTCTTTCTAAAGTCTTCCTCAAGAACAATTATCTGGTTTAAAACCAATGTTTAACTTATATATAAGTAATATGTAAGCATATATCATTTTATATAGATGTATATATAAGTAAATGTATAATTAATAAACATATAAGCAGGTATATAAGCATATATATATATTTATCTTTATATTAAATATTTAAATGGACACAAACAAGAGGTCATGATATATACAATCACATTTCTTTAAAGAGAAGATTATGGATTTTAATTTTTTTTTTCTAAATTAAGATAAATTAAGATAAAAATACTGGAATAGTATTAGAAGTGGCCATAAGACAGTTATAATTACGGAAAATAGACACTACTTTGGTATTCTGAATTTTGATAAATTCAGTACTACTTTATATGTGCATTTAACTACATTCGTTTAAGTATTTGATATGGCTTTTTGGTGGCAAGGTAAGCCGAGCAATTTTCCAGAACTGATTTACTCAGCCTTACTTCATAAAGGAACAGATCTCCTGAAATACAGGTCAAAGAAACACAATTTTAAAGATAAAGCCCTCGACACAATAGTTTCCTATGTTCCAGTAAGAATCAACAGTGGTGAGGCTGGTGCAAATATTGTGTATTTAGAGGCACAAACATAAAGATTAATAGAATTATTTTAAAGGGTCTTTGATATCAGCAAGTAGGAATGAAAAAAATCTATTCAGAGAGCTTCTGGTGCTGTAAAGAATGACAGTATTCCTAATTTTGAGTTCACATTACTTCTAAAGACAGAAAATTTACAGATTTTTCAACTTGAAAAGACAGTCAGTATTAAAGACAAATGCAATAGCTTTTCATCAGGCCTACTTTGACATTTATCTTTAAATTTCTTTAAGAATATAGAAGCTATTTCTAGTACATCTCATAAGTTGAAGGACCTAGACAATTCAAATATAAACACTTTACTAAAAAAAATATTTGCTCTTTAAAAATTATAAAAATAGGCAGGTGACTGAAATTCTCTTGACTCTTTCTTTTGTATCAGTTCCTATAAGAAAATTCAACCTTGACAAACTTCTTAATTAAAAAACACCAAAACAACACAACACCCAAATAGGTTCATTAATAGATATTAGGACATCCTGAAACTATTTTAGGCATCATGTGCTTGGCAAAAATGCTGATAGAGTATCTGAAATGATTGACCTAATTAAGCCCATGTTAAATGTACTCAACAAATTCTAATTCAATATGCATGACTGAGCAGAGAAGAAAGTAAAGGGTAACTGACTAAGGCAGTAAGGCAACAGAAGAGTGTGCATACCAGTGGAGCCTAAACTGCAAAACACTGAAAAGTGCTAGTTCCCAGCCCCCACAAACTTACACAAAAGCCTAAATGACTAGATCTCGTGACTTCACCTTGCAACTTTAATTCATACAGACTCCCAGAAGAATTAATGAATGTCAAATTCACACAGGACATTCACATTCACAGACAGCCTGAAGGTGCTCATCCCTTCTGATGGGGCATATCTGACTCAGCTGCACTGACCTGAGAGGCAGCTGAAACATCTTAGAAGGTGCCATAAACCATCAGTGATCCCAAAGCAACCCAAGACTCATTTCTGAGACCTTCCACCAGAGGACTGCACATGAGCCACAAATGTTGTGAAGATCCAGTGTTGCAAAAGATGTAAAACATCCCTCCCCACAGGGGAGCTGCCTGGGCATTCCCTTGTATACTGAAATATATTAACCCACTGAACTCTGTGTTTTGTGGAAGCGCCATCACAGAGAGGACCAAAAGAAGAGGACCAGCAGGACACTTGTGGATCCACAGCAGTGGTGACTGCTGTTCTACCTAATCTCTCTCTCACTCTCTTTTTTCTATTTCTCTCTATCTCTCTTTGTAGCTCCCATTTACAGTTAAATAAAATTGATTCTATTGGCATCAGCATATGGTCTCTCTCTTAATTCAGGTGCAGGCATCTCACTCTAGTAATTGGATCTTAACCCTTTAACCAGAGCCATCCCAGGAAGCATTTTTCCTTTCACATTTGCCTCTTCAGTCTGGGCAGTAGAAAGAAGACACATGCTATGGTTAACATCGTTAGGAGATATTGTAAAAATTTTCATGATATCCAACTTTTCCCCCAGAGGCACTAAAGAATAAGCTTTCACAATAAACAGAGTGCATTTATATATTTCCTGTTTCAGCCATTTCAAGAATAAAATTTCAGTCTTTATCCTCTTGAAATATTTTCCTTGCTTTGAACAGAGGATGAATTTTCCTGCCATTATAACAGACTCCAGCAGACATGTCAAGTTGAGGAAGTCCTATTTTGAAAATCCTTTAAAAAATATTAAAAATAACATTACAATTTCTTGCAAAACATGATTTTTCCTGAAGTGGTCCATTATTTAGCACTGAGAAATTTACACGGTCACCTCTTGGATGTCTTTTAAGTCTTCTCCTTTTATAAAATAATTAAATCAATATTTCTTAAAAAAATCTAGCATGATATTTTATTGAGAAAAAAACTCATATATATGGCAAATATATTTATACCTGCAGTATCACCAGATTGTTTTTATCACATTGCATTTCCTTTAACTCAGGCAAATTGATAACATGTTAGTAAGAATTCTCAGCATTCATAACTACCACCAGATGACAAAGGATGGAAACATTACTTCTTAGTGTGAATCAGTGCTTTAAACAGCTTATCTTTTATAAATAAAGACGATGGTAACTAAGGAATTAACCATGGTCTTAAGAAGATACCAAGAATGGGGGATGCAAAGTATTACTTCTGTATTTACAGGACTCACTCCAAACTTACTCAGGGATTTCTGGAATACTTATGTAACTTGTACAACATCTAATTGAGCATTTTTTTTTCTGCTGTATGTTTATGTTTGAGGTGACATGAGAACAATTCCTTATTTTGATCAAATTTTAAAAAGAGAATAAACTAATCTTAGAAAGCACAAAGAAACTGCATTCTCTAATTAGTTCTTCATCCCATATTCTAATAAACTCTTATTCCTGTAAGTATGAATACACAGTAATTATGGCCATTAAGAAATTTGGTTTGTTTCATTAACTCTCCTAAAAATCTAGCCAATGTTTGGCCACCTTCTCCACAATGGGATACTAATGCCCTATCTAATAAAACATCAACTGTTTGCAGGATAATCTTTTTCTCAAGTACTGGATCAAGTATTCATAGAAATTTCATTTACATAGGACTACATAGGCTATCAAAAAGAAAGTAACCTTCTAAATTCTCTTTTGTCATCTAAAAGAAGTCTAACAAATAGCAAATGGGATTTCATGAAGCTTTTTGGCACTTCCAGGATCCAGTCCAGTCTCCTACCAGACGAGAATTATTTCTGAGCAGAACAGAGGAGAAGAGGGAGAGGGAGAAAGAGAAGAGGAGAGGAGAAGAGAAGAGAAGAGAAGAGAAGAGAAGAGAAGAGAAGAGAAGAGAAGAGAAGAGAAGAGAAGAGAAGAGAAGAGAAGAGAAGAGAAGAGAAAAGAGAAGAGAAGAGAAGAGAAGAGAAGAGAAGAGAAGAGAAGAGAAGAGAAGAGAAGAGAAGAGAAGAGAAGAGAAGAGAAGAGAAGAGAAGAGAAGAGAAGAGAAGAGAAGAGAAGAGAAGAGGAGAGAGAAGTCTCCATGTAGCTGTTTCTCAGTTCTGATACACTTATATATTGTTTTTACTATCATAATGTCAATCTTTCCTAAGGGGAAAAAAAAAAGAGTCCAAGCTTGTATGAGCCACCAAGTGCCCTGAACCACTGGTAAACTACACGGACAACAATTTATTTTATAAAAAGGATGTTTAGCTTCTTTGTAGTCATCTGGATATGGGAAGGAATCTTTTCAAGAAGGGAAAACCACCTTCTGTAATAAAAAAGAAGAAATAAGATGTGTCTCCTAACTAGCAGTGGTTTAGACCATAGTAGTTTTCATAAAGGTTAAACAACACTTCAACTCCCTCACCATCATGATTTTCAGAGGTGGGAAGAAGGCCTAGATGTGTGTATTTTCCAGATATAACACTGAGAAGAACTGCATTCTTCTTTAGGTCACAAATAATTTACCTAGCCTGAGTGGTTCATAGTACTAATTAGTACCAGTGCTAAGACGAGAAAGAAATGAATACTTAGACTGATATTATATCACTATTCTGTAACTGCTGTGAAGGTGTATGGGATATCAGGCCATTTAGTTTAGGTTGAAGTATTCCTAAATAGCTTCTGGCACTTCCATTCTGAATTATGTTCTTATTATAATTAGGTTTAATAGGTTAAGAGATGCATCCACAGGCATTTGCAGACTACAAAAAAATATGATTTCCAATTTTTGCACATACTGATTTTTTTTAGAAAATCACCACTTAAAATAGATTATGCAAACCACAATATACTGATTTTCAGGAGTAATATATTACTGTTGAGTACTTTGCACAGTTTAGCATAAGACCTCTTCAGATATGAATATAATGCTTTGACCAAAAAAAAAAAAAAAAGTGGACATACACAGAAAAGTCATGCATAACTGCAGCAGTAAATTAATTTTGTTGAGGTCTTTGTATTCTATACTTTTGTTAAGCTTCATAGCTATAAATGATATTTACACATCTGAAAGCTGCCAATGACAAAAATGTTACATGAAAGATTCTTTTCTAAACCACAGAATTAGGCCTAAAGCAAGGACTACTAACTACACATGGGGTTGCAGGCAATTATTCAATAAAAACTAGAAAAAAACAATTTAATTCAAAAACTCAGATGGAATCTGGTCACAAAACGTGAAGAGAATAACTATGCATAAATGGAAAATGAGTGGGGTATATTTATTGTAGAACATTTTTCATCAAGGATTTCATCTTCTAGAACTTGTTTTCTTTCATATTTTAAAGTTAAAAGCATGAGATGGATTGCATACTTACTGATATCCCAGCAATCTTGGTGAGTCAAGTAAGTTGGAAACATTACATTGCTAAGAGCTTTGCTGCTGAATATATCCTATGGTTCAAATATTTTAATGAGATTTGGTGTAGTCTGCATTCTGAGGGATCTGGTCTTGCCAGATCAATGACTGAGACACAAGTTTTTAAACTTGGGTCAAATTACCTCTCTTTTGAACTGAGTTTTACTTAAACCAAAGACATCAAGAGTAGGAGTTGTAGTGCACTGAGGAAATTGGCCAAACTGATCTCACATCATCATTTTTTTAGAGGCAAAGATTACTAGGGAGAAGATTAATAATAATCTCTAAGTAATAAATAGAGTCATAAATCCCTTTCAATAATAAGTGATGACTATATGAATAAATTAGCCCCCATGTCATGAAAAAAATCCCTAAAACCTTATAAAGGACTATTTTTACAGACTACATCTGTATTGCCAGTAAATAGATTCATCCAACTGTATTTAACAATTACCCAACATACTCCAATATTTTCTTGATTTTATGTCTTTTTACATCAGTGCCAAGTTTTAAATGGTTTAGAAGACAGTTTACTAAGGGAAGACACAAAATTCTATAGGCTTTTTTTTTATTCCCCCCAGTATATAGAATATTTGTGCTGACTTCATATATTATAGCAACTTAAAAAACAAATCACAGTAAACAGAGCTGAAAGATAACAGTTCTGATTTATCCCTAAATATCATGTAGTCTATGCATAAATGTAGTAGTTTATCATTTGGAAGATGCCCTTGTTTATTTAATTTCCAGCCAAGAGGCAAGATACATAACTGAATAGGCACTAAAAGAATGCCTGTACATGATATACAAACCTTACAAGATAAGATAGTCATAGGAATCTTAAATCAAATAGGGGAAGGTAGAAATAATTAAGAACAGGATATTTCTCAGACAAATTCATCCCTTCAGTTTTGATTCTGTGCCAGTTCGTGTGTGCTTATTTTCAAGCCAAGTTGATAGAATTCTCTTAAAAACAATCCAGAGAACTCCAGTAGTAACTATTCCGAACACAAATTTTGGACCTAGATCAGCATTGATCTCTTATCTAATCCTAGAGTGAATATCCTAATCTAATTTTAGGCAAGACTTAAATGTACCAAAGTATTATTAAAGCCCATTCTGCTTTTTTAGTTTAAATAAAATTTTTATTTTAGTTAGTGACATTGTGGGTTGTTTTTTTTTTTTTTTTTTTTTTTTTTTTTTTATTTCTTAATCTATAAGACACAAATACATATACTAATATATAAATACTAAGACCTTCTTTAAAGGAACTTACAAAAAACTCAAAATATCAGTTTGAGAAGTTTGATCCAAAAGCAGAAAGGAAAAGTGCCTATAGCAGTATAAAAACAATATTCTGCAACTCATGACACAAAGCCTAACATATCTCATGCCATGTCTCTCTGCAGAAAGATAGGAAGGAATTACCACGGTGTTAAATAATTAACAGTGATTTTTCTGTCTTGCTTTAGTGTTCATTGTAATCAAACTGGAATCTCTCTTTACAGAAGTTTGTGTACTGAAACCAGGCATCCTCCTTTGAGGAATATTAATGAGCAGATAATTAAGTACAACAATTTCATGTAGGCTAATAATTAGCTATGGAGTAAAATACTACTAAGTAAACCATTGCTTTCTGTGGGAAAGAATCCTAACTGTTCAAACCTCATAACTTTTCCCTTTTTTAAAATTTTATTTATTTAGCAAGAATTGTCATCTAATAGTTAGTCATCAATTTCTTACTGACTTTGATGCCTCAAGTGCCTAACATAATCTCAGATTCCTGCTATTTTAATAAGTTTAAAATTCTGGAAATTAAAATAATTTTCTGTACTAGCACCCACTAATATGTAGATTTTATGTTTCTTTACTTTTGCTGGATCTCACTTCTACCCTTTGAACCCAGTACTTTTTAAATTAAATTTTAAAGAAAAAGCTCTCACAAAATTAATTTTACTTTCCCTATCATATTATCTTCCTGCAAGGCCAGCCCCTATGTTTTGGCTTCCAGACACAGTAAGTAAAAAATCAAACTGTTCTACATGTAAAGAATTCCCAGTCAGAGTCTCTGATACCAGCATCTCCTTCACTCTTAAGTTTCTCCTGCTGGCACACATAATGGCAGAAACAGAGTAATAAAAAGCTTAACAACCAAGTATTTCACGATACTTTTTTTGTGCTAAACCCTCTAATTATCTTTGTTACCCACTCTCCTTTCTTTTAGCTTTATGTGTTGTCATATCCTAATCTTTTAAGTTATGAGCTGTTTGAGTTACCCATTTGAAACATGTCCTAATAAATGGAGTCTGAAGTAATTGAGTTATCCTTTACCAGCCATTAATGCAATAAATACTAAATATATTACTATCACCCCATTAGAAACAAAAAAATTATATGCATTCTTTTATTGCCATGTATCTATTTTAGAACCCTCCAGCAACAATTAGGAGATATTGGAGGTAAATGAGGCACAAAATAACTACTGTGCCTTTCTGGTCTTAGTACAGAAATGTTGCAAATCTGGTAAAAAATGAGCCCAAAGAAAGAGGAAAAATTCCTGGCAGTAATGGCTTCCCCATTCTGCCTTAGGAAATGGCCCCCACTTTGACCATTGGTCCAAAGAACAGTGATTCACCATTTCCAAAACTTGGGGCAGGATGATTACTGGAAGCAATACGTGCAGAAAGGCAACCAATACCTTCCCACTTAATAAACCAGCTTAGGAGGAGGTAAGCCATTCCCTCTTAGAATGCTCCCTGCTGTGTTGACTCAGTTCTTAAAACAACAAACATGAATCAAAACACTAACATCTTGTTGAGAAATTAGGATAGCAAAGGTTGGTAAACTGTCTAGCATTAAACCAGTATATAATAAATACTATATCTTGTAAATGTAAACACACAAATCCTTGTCTCCTTTTGATCATAATGGAAATAGTTCCACTCCCAGTTTTTTGTCTCTCCATCATTATCTCAGAAACATCTATAATGGGCTTCTCAATTCAACACATTATTATAATGTTGTTGAAATTTGCTTTTTCCATTTTGCTTTCTGTGATTTATATTTTTACTCTTTATGGACATTAATAAAGGAAATTAACACTCGTAAACATAATTTCTATTGATGAAGTTTTTCATTTGATAGATAAAGCAGCATTATAATGAAATGTCCAGCTATTTAAGAATTACCAGTTATTTAAGAATTACCATCCAATATATGAGTATGGTTAATGTAACTCAAAATTAGATGTGCTTTAACTCAAGATCAGTCTAAAGTTAGAGAAGAAAAGTTGAGCACTATGTTAACTGAAAATAGGAAGATTTTTGATGAAGAACTTGAGAGAAACTCTTTCTGCAAGTATCAAAGTGACAGAGGATAAATCTTGTTTTCAGAATTGTTCTAGGACACTTCCTGCATTTTAATTACTGAACAGCTCACAAGGCCATAACCTAAATGACTTTAAACATTGTACAATTAACACAGTCTCAGAAGCCAGACCTCAGCATAAACTACATGGCAGATAAGTATTTACCCAGTTTTTCAGACTCTGGAGTCTGCTCCAGGCCACATACAACTGTAGGAAATCCAATAAAAACCCTTCTCTTAGGCAGGTTAGAGCTAGTTAGTACCTGGATGTAACCACAGGAAAATATGCATGAGTTCCTGCATAAGAAAATTTAGGGACATGATTACCATCCTACATGTCATAGGCCCTGCACAGACATTATTCAGACAAGGGTAAAAATCTGTCTTTCATCTGCTTCTTCTCTACCCAAAGTCTCTGTAACCCTGTTTAACATAGGGACAGTTTCATCCTTCTCTTCCATGAAGCCCACTGTACAGGGCCACTGTTTGGAACAGTTTTAGGTGGGCTTAAACGCTCTCTTCAAACCAGAATAAGAGAATGAATGCAATTGGAGAGAACACATTTCACACAAACTATTTAAGAAATAAAAGATGTAATATTTGGATCAAAGACAGCCATGCAAGTGCATAAATTCACATATAAGGTAGAAAATTTACATTTCCAGGAATACAACTGTGAGGCTGACATAGCTGAGCAGACAGGCTACAGGCTGGGGTGAAGGTTTAGAGCAGGGCACACGGGTGCAGAGAGGCACTGCTGTGCAATGCTGACCTGTGTCCCAGCATCTTTCCTCTCCACACACGGTCTGCTGGCTCTTAAAAGCCTCATTCTCACCCACCAGGAGTATTTGTATCTGTGTGAGCATAGTCATAACATAGAATGTAAGAACTTTTCCTCCACCTTTTTAAAGAGTTAACTGACATTCAAACTGACATTTCTTATCAGGAGCCACTACATCTTGAAGTTTAAAAATCTAACAAAGATTTTCTCCCAGATTAATAGCTTTGCTTCGTGTCAGCTGAATTCTTTAATTTACCTGGCTAATCTAAGTAGGCTGCCTGCCCAATGCCAACTGCCCCAAGGAATCCGATTTAAAAAGTTGACTGACGTTTGTGCAAAAGTGTAGCAGCAGGTTAGAAAGGGAACTTCACATGATGGAATTTTACATTTCTAGGTGAGATGGGGCTATGGATTTCCTGTTAAGGAAGCTGAGATGAGAAATACTGGAATAGGAAGAGGAATAAACAGCATATCAATTTAAATAAATCAGTTCTCTATAATAAGGGAACCAGAATGATTCTTTTCATTTTCAATTAACATTTCAATCATGGAGAAATTTTTCTACTAGGGCATTGGGCAGGGAGAGTGGTTTATGTTTTTCAGATGTGTAACTAAATTACAACCATGCACTCTTGCAGGCTATTTCACTCAGCCTCTAAGCAAAAATCACCATGAGCAGCATCAACACCACCACTACTGTGAATTATATACATGGAACTCCTCTGTTTCCAAGTGGCTGGTATTTTTCCACAGAGATCACATTAGTGAAAGAGGGAATGCCAAGCACTTATAATTCAAAATATTGTAGTTCATATATCAATTGTTCAAAGCAGTATTTACATGTTAGGTATTCCTGTATTTTAACATAGAAACAACCTTTTCAATACAATATTTAATAGCTGGAGAGGTTCAGGAAGGAAATAGAAAACAAACACCAGAAAAATTTAAAAACCAGAAAAGGATGAAACATAACATCCCAGCAAAATCCTAACCAATAGTTCAGATTGGAAATCTAATCATGATCAAGAACTGCAAACATATTAATTTTGATAAAAATTACAAGAATATAAATAAAAATTAACCATTTCATAGTTTTTTTTCCAGTTGTTCTATGTAGACACATAAATATTTTTGCCATGGTTCGGTAAGTAAAACATACAGAGCAGAAAGAAGGATCTGATAGGACATCTTGAAATGTACTTCAGAAACAAGAAGAATGCTGAAGTATGAGGGTTCTCAAATGGAAAGTAGTTTAAATACCTCTGATTTTCAGGAGAATGTGTGCTACTATTTGCAAATTTGTGTTTTTCTTAGTCTACCAGTAATATTTTATATGTCATCAAATCATGCCTTATTTCTCTTGTGGTTTTATCTCATATTTTTATATAATTACACTAATAAAATACACTCTGTGCTCCCCAGTGAACAAGTATAGCAACAAGATCTATACTGCATCCTGCTGGCTATGAACCCTTGTCAGGCCTTTCATCCTGCTCATAGCTCCACCAAGAAATTACAAGTTATGGCCATGGATTTATTTAGAGCATTCTTAGCATTCCCTGTCATTATATGCAGCTAAAGCACGGGTATCCTGAGGCACTGAAAATCCTCAGTCACTAACTCTTCATACTGTTGTTGCACCATGTTCTGAAATACACAATGAACTTTTAGCCCCAGGCTAGGCTCGTTACAAAGGTTGCTCTTTCTCTGTCCTACTTTCAGTTCATTTTATCATACAGAGCTTAAAGCCCTTCTTCTAATTTATTTATTGGTCTGAACACCAAAGAAAGTTTCTGTTATGACCTGCAACCATAGCTGTAATATCCTGCTAAAACTAGTAGATATAACACGTGAGAGTTATGTGTGAAAAATACTGACCAAGACAGGGAGTGATTTAAAAATATGTACACTAAACAAGAGAAAGTAAAATTAACAGAAAAGGTAGTGAAATAGTTGACTTATCTATTGAATTCAGAATTCCATTTGCTTGCCAGCACAGCTAGTAAGTAAACTAATGCAGATGTTAATTTTATATTTTGTCACACCACTGGCCCTGCAAGGTAGTTGGAGATGGCATACGGTGGACTTTCTCTCTGTAATCCTGTTCATTGTTCCCAACAAAATCAAAAATGGAGAAAATTAGGCTGAAAGCACCAAAGAATATACAGCAGAATCTAAAAAGAAATAAATATACAAAAGGGACACCAAAAATTTCAGCAGTTTCACAAATGCCAGTACATGTCTACAGCCACCCAAGCAGAAGAAAAGGAGCCTTTCTCGCCTCTTCAGAAACAGATTTATCTACATGCAGTACTTAGTGCTGGCCAATAAAACAGTTAAACAAAATAAATCACTTAAGGGTAATTAAAAAGATCATAATTTTGAACAGTATCACAGACCATTTGTTTGATGATTTGCCACTTTGAAAGCACAACCTGAAGCACTGATGTCACTGATACAGTAAAATGAAACGACAGCCTTAAAACCAGTTCCATTTTTAAATAAATAAGCAAAATCATTTGAAGTTATTAAAAAACCCTGATATGTACTATGTTAAAGAACACTTCTGTATGCTTAAATACGTATGCCAAAAAAGTTATGAAAGATCAAAACTAATTCAAATTTTTATTATTATGATTTAAAAATGGCAGAAAGCTCCTCTAAATTGTGTCATAATAACCGTTATATCAGTTTCAGATTAAAAACAGCATGAATACTCTCTTGGCTGTATACTGTTTCACTCCCAGGCTTAGAGACAATACCTGATGGTCTATTGTGTCAAAATTTCAGCATAGTATATTCTGAACACACAGAATGTTTTGGCATAGGAAAAGAAAACGAGTTTTCTACAAACTGTGTATAACATTTGGCTGTTTTTCCTATTTCTTAACAAGAACAAAGCTACAGTAACTCTTCTTTTTTAGAAAATAATCAAAGTGAAAGACTTTCCCAATCCAATCTCCTAGCGCTTCCTGGGAAAAAAAAAAAAAAAAAAAAAGAGACATATTTTAATTTAATTTATTCCTGTACCATGGGAATAGCACGTTGCTAAAAAAATAATGTAAAATTGAGGGCAAATCTGCAGAACCCATTATTGAAAAAATTACAACTCAAAACATGTTAAGGATAAACAATTAGCTATTTTTCAGTTTTCTAGGTTTCTGTCTTAGGAAAGATATGAGGGGGGAAAGTGATTTTAGAGAGAAAACTGACCTCTTTTAGGCTTATGCTCCCCCTGTCCGAAGTATAACAAAACTGAGTTTGGGCTGCTGAAAGGTTTTCATTGCACATTGACTGCAGAGTAGGATTCCACTTCCAGTTGCAATGACAAAAAACCCATCATGACAGAGTTTTTCACAGTTCTCTGTGAAATGATGCAGGTAGATGTGGAGATTATTTACAATCACATATTAAATATATGTTTTAGACAGTGTTCTTCATATAATTCCTTAAGGAACTGAAGACAGCTGCCTGACTTCTAAAACTCAACTCCTAAATATTGAGGGCTACAGGAGATGGGTGCTAGAACAGTTGGAAATTTCTTTGTATTGTCTATAGAATGACCAAGGAAAACTGATGCGATAGGTTTAATCATGTTCACAGCTGACATGTTTCCCCTTGAGGAGTCGGCTGTGGGGGTGGATGGAATGGGACAATGTTGCATGGAACAATCTCAGAGATTGTTTTCTTTGCTGAGGTGTGAACAAAATGTTTGATGCTGAACCAACAGCGAGATCAATGGAGCTGCTGTTTCTCTGTTTTTCTCATCCAGGGGTAAAATGAAGCGCATGACCATGATGTCTGAAGTCAGACACCAAACAACCAACATCATTAAGCCTATTTTGTATCACTTAATAATGTTTAACCCCTTAAAAATAGTAGTGTTCCAGTCATGACAATTAATAGGAGTTTTTTTTTAAATTTTCCTAGTACATAAAAAAGACTGATTTAAGTAAAAAGCAAGAGAGGATCAGTAACAAAAAAATACATTCATTATGGTTGGTAGATATATACTTTAGAATACTGATGTATACTGGTAAGTAAAAAAGAGGGCTGGGTTATTTAGGCAGCAAAAAGAACACAGCTTGACCCCTCTTGCTGTTCACGGAAATGGTGACATTTGATTCTTCCGTATTCAGTGTAAGTTAACCTTAAAGGAAAGGAACTCCATCTCTTTACCTTGCACGCAAACATGAGCTCAGGTTTCTTGTAAGCAACAAAACATTTGTACTCAGAGAAGTGCACTTCAAAGAGATGAAGAACTGAAAGCTTCTAAAGATGCAAATTAGTGCCAGTTAAAGGATATCTGCATACCAGGTCCATGTTACAAAGCAATTTAAAAAAATGGAAATAGGGCACTTACTGTATACACTGCTTGCAATTAAATTACCAAAAATATATGGATTTACTTTGATTTATCAGTTTTTCTGTAGCCCACAAAAAAGTCATACCAATTCCACAGCATACATGGTACAGTACTCTTCACAGCACTTTATAAGGGTATCATTTTGCTACCATTAATATTTACTGGGAAAAAATCATAAGTGCTTTTGAAACCACAATTTCATCTCTGGTCCCCTCTTCTTTGGAATTCGTATCATTCCATGACAGGTATCATATATGTAGCATAGCCTGATACAACATTTTCTGCTCCTAGATGCCTCACTATCTTTCACGTTTTGAGATGTCACTTACCCCTTAAGACCTCAAGACACAACAGTAAAAACTGAATATCTATGGTTGAATTTTACAGTACAAAAAAAGAAATAAGGTATATGAAATAAGCAATACTGATTGGTATTTTCTTCTACTTTTTATACTGTATATATATCTATATTTTATGAACATTTCAGTATTTCTGCCACTTGCAATGGTTAAAAATGATATTTTTTTCTTGGAACACTATGTGGTTCCTAGGTACTGTTTTCCCTTGAACCAGTGAGCACTGACTACCATGAAAGAGAAGATCAAGCAGATTATGCTGGTACTTTGGCAGGTATGCTCTGAAATACTTTGTCTTACAAGTTCAGGGCTTAATCAGACATAGGACTCTGAATCAGGAAAGGATTTTTCTTTTGTCAGGTGGGCAGAAAACATTGGCTCTTCTGTTGGCCAGATCACAGTTCACTTTGACTTTTTATTTTGGTAGTTCACCTAACAAAAATGTTTTACATAAAACAGTATGTTTTAGACTGACAGCATTTGAAGTACCCAAATTCTTCCTCCTTTATTCTTATAGCACATATTTATTGTGATGCTTCATCATTTCTTAGGTCTAAAGTTCATTACAATGTGTTGGGAAATTTTTCTAAACTAGGCACATGATTTCATTGACTCCTCTGAATAATTTTTTTATGGCATTACTGGCTCTACTTACAGGAGAGTTCCTTCTTTTCCTTTAATTTCTCTATTTTTAAAACAAAATCAATTATTACAGTAGATTCAATGTTTCATTTCATTCTTGTTTCAAAAATATAACAACCCCTTAGCTCAACATTGGTTTGTACTGAAATAGATCCAAATGAACCTATGCACTGAAGATTTGCAAGATGAGCTGTCAGACCTACAGAATTCTTACAAAGATAATGAGAAAGAATGTTTAATGATGGCCATTTGGAACAAGCTGCATAGTTATTATTGATCAGGAAGAAAACTGAAAATATAATAATTAAATAATAGGCAGATGACAAAAAAAAAAACACAAAAAAAACCAACAAAAAAAAACCCAACAAAACAAAAACAACCCCAAAAGTGAAAAGGAAATCCATGCCAAGAATAGGAATTACTCTGAATTCTTTCCCTGGAAAAAAATTAAAAATCATTGAATAAAATTAATAAGGCACCGCCCATTACACGACTTTATTATTTTAATTATATCCTTTTAAAATGCTGTTTCATGATAATGTTAGATGGTTTTTCAAAGATCCTATGATTTTTGAGACAATGAGACAACATTATCCTAGGGTGGCTCTGGATATTTGAGGTTTGAAAAATGTGAATTGCAGCTTACAGTAAGAATTTGAATAATAGAAGTTGAAATTGAGTTGCAGAAATCCAAAATAAATTTTTAAAAAAGGTAATTAATTATAAAAAAGGAGTTGTGGTAAGATATACTCAGGTTTTTCCAGTAACTTTTACCAATATTAAAAAATTAGGCTGCATTTTGTAATTATAATCTGTGTAGAGATAACTATAACAATAACCCAATTTATTTGTTATGCATGTCACAACTAAATTATTTTTCCACAGTTCTGATCCATTGGTGATGACAGTGTAAAATGTGAGACGCCTGGCTCAAATATTATTCAATAGTCCATCATTTCTTTTGGTGTATCTCCATAGCAAGTACTTCAATAACTTGAAGATGGAATTTTATTTTTCTGGAATTTGAAAGATTAGTCACATTCCCATTTGATTTATGTTCTGTAAATCCTGTCAGAAAGATTTCCTAAATGAGCTAATCCACAATACGGCAAATTTGCAAAAGTGGTTAATTATTAACCATGACAGTGACAGCAGATGCAAAGAAGACAGAGGCTCTCACTTCACAAGGGGCCATCTGGAGAGGACAAGGACATAGTTGCACAAGGAGAGGTTTCAACTCAACATAAGGAATATTTTTTTCACAGTGGAAACAATTATTCACTGCAACAACTTCCCCATGGACACGGCAGAGTCCCCACTGCTCAAGGTTTTCAGTGTTACTGGACTGAGTGCTCCTTAAAGTCATCTAGACTCTCTTTTCCATGAAAGGTTGGACCAGAGGATCTTTTGAGATTGCTTCCACCCTGGGATGTTCTATGACTGTATGACCGTATATCTCTAGATGTCACCCTCCAGTGTGGGAGGCAGTATCAGAACCTCCATTTTCAGACAGAAAACCTGAGGAAGAGAAGTGACTGCATTATCATACAAGAGGAGGCCAGCAGAGCTGGGACTAGAATTTCCCAGCTAAAGAATGCTCAGTGATATTCTTTTCTAGGAAAAGTTGAAATGTCATTATAAAGAGATTATTTACACTGATTTATTTTCACTTTTTTTCTGATTCACTGATTTGCCAGAGCAAGACAAAAAATGTGAAAGATCTTTTCGCTTTCCAGTTCCCAGGGGTATCTATTTATTGAATAATTTTCTGTGAAGCTGACTCATCTAAATAAGATCTAAATTTTTCCAGAGCCAATATTTGCATGAACAAGTGACAGACTTAAAAATATTTGTAAAGAGAAGAGGAAAGAATTTGGGGTAGCCAGGTTTTCAAAACAAGGCAAAAGAATCCAATATGTCATGTAGTAAGATGCTCTTTTAAACAAATGTGGAAAAGAAGTTTATATCAGGCACAATGAATGCAAGACATAAACACCTGCAAGTAAAAGATAATTTTATGGCTCTTGGGGATAATTGCACAATACATTTTATTTCCAAAACATTATAAAAAAAATTAGTTTAGAAAAAACTGTCCTTGATGCCTTCCCATTTACAGTAATTTCACAAATAAAAGCCGCACCATTTTGACTAAAATTTTGCTCCCACACCAGAAATGTGGCTAACACTCAGGAGCGGCTAATATGTGAATAATTTTCTGACATTTCCAACCCCAGAAGTGGAAACCGAGGTGCCGAGTCGAGCAACCTGCCAGTAAAAGCCGGCATTTGTTACCAATTGTTACTCTGTTGCGCCACGGGTGGAGATGGCTCCCTGCAGGCAGCATGGGGCAGGGAGAGGCGGGGCAGCTCCCTCCTTCTCTCCTCTCCCGCAGTGCTGGGCCGGGGCGAGCGACCCCAGAGGCGGCGGCCAGCCTCGAGTGGCCCCACTGAGCTGGGCCCCCTGGCCCCGTCAGCAGCCCCAAGCGGGCCGAGCCTGCACAGCCCGAGTCGAGCCAGTAAACCCCGCCATGCCGCGGTTCTGTTACTATTTGGCAACTTTGTTGCACGCAGGTCCTCGCTGCGAACGACAGAGCGGCTTATACTCAGATGCGGCTTATTTATGGACAAAGAATGAAATGTTTGCCAACATCCACAGATGCAGCTTATACTCAGTGCGGCTTGTATTCGTGAAATTACTGTAATTAGATTCTATTTTACAGGTGACCATAATTCATAAGAAGTTTTTTTAAATTAATTTGTCTATATACAAAAGTACCACATATAACTATTCCCAGTACATGAAAATCATTTAAATCTCTGGAATCTTCAAATTTTGATTGGAATGATGTGAATGGTGAACAACTATGTTGATGTCAGCAAAAACAAATCCCCAGCAAGGGTCTGTAGCTGTTTAACTCTTTTGAAAGGAAAACAGAAAATGAAAAGTTAACAGCAAAATATTGATAATGGATCCTATAAATTGTTCAATATAAAAATTAAGGCAATTTGGTACTTTAAAATAACTGATGTGAACTGTACAATTCAGGAATAGCATACTTAGAGTTCTACTAAAAACCATTTTTATGGAAAAATTATTCAATTTATTTAACCTAATAAAACTTACGCCTCAAATCTTTGAGATTCAAAATTCTCAAAGACAGATGCTTTCCATTATGTTGAGAAGAACTGAGAATTACTTCATCATACTATTACAATCATTGTTTCCAATTGCATGTATTCCATTTTACTATTGTCTTTCATTTAAAGAATAATTCCACAAACATCTCTGAGTGATTGCATTGTTTCTTCTATTACCATTATCATTCAAATCAATAAAATAACTATCAAACACTAGGTCAAGTGGAAAGTGTTTGCAAAAGCAAGAATTCTCTAGTATGAGGAGTGACAAGGATTTACCATTTTGGATGTGTAGCAGGGTTTAAAAGAGTGACAGCACCTGAAATTTGTAAGGAGAAAATATATTATTTCTTATATCAGTTAACTGGATAAGTTCACAGACCACTGAGACTTTGTAGCTGCATATAGCTCCTTTAGTTGAAGAAGACTTTAAAATGAGTTTATAAATATTTGAACACTCATGAAAATTTTAATGTCTCTATTTTTTAATTTCTTTTCAGTCAGTTTTAGTGATAGTAAATTAGTACAGTCAACATGATCATCTTTGAGCCAAATACATACTTCTGTTTCATCTGCTATCCTGCAAGGTACGTGGAATGAGTGTTGCAGACCTGGACACAACTAGCATGAGACTGTGTTTTCCACTGGCCCAGAGCCCCTTTAGTGCTGGATGCAGTTTTGCTTCTCCTGACACTGACTGCATTAAAGACAGGAAGACTCTCAGTTTATGCACAGTCCAGCACAGGGGAGGCAAACCTTACCTTGGCCCACAGAGTGTCCCCTCTCCAGAGACAGTGTTATCTGGACTTCGTGCTCAAGCACTGCTCAGCAGAGCAACAGTACTAAAGCACAGCAATAAATACATTAACAAAGATTCACAATCTTTCTTGCAATATCCAGGCTTCTCTCACTGTAAGGATAATGAACTATAATTCAAAAGCATTAAAACTTTAAACCTGCATTTAAATAGTAATTATACTGATTGTTTTTAATATCTGCCTAATTTATTTTCTTCAGAGTAGCTGAGTATCTTGCATGATTAAATACAAACTCTGCAAAGAAGTCCACTGTCTCTAACCACAAATAATATTTTATAATTGCAGCTATTTTAATTTTGAGACATCATGTAATCTGTTAAACACAAAAGTTGAATGAGGCCTTTTGACTTTCAATATGCTGCAGCAAGTCATCTGCACATTAAATTTTGTGAAAACTCTGTAAAGCCACCATAAAAAAAGAAAATTGCCTTTTTAAAATCACATTTGTATGGAGATGCGTCCCTGTGGCTTCCTCATATCAGCTGCCAATGACAGAATGCACACCAGAGGTAAATGGAACTGAGCTGCCCATCTGTGTGCTTCAAGCACAGTTGTGTGCCAACAGCTGAGGAGTGTGCACACAGAGACACAGCTATAGATGTGTACAACATCCAGCTCCTTCATCCTGGAAAATGCAGCCAGAAGAATAAAGCCATGGTAGTAGTCCATGACTGCCATCAAAGTTAACAATGCATCAATTGCAGCACCATTTCCAACTCTGGGACAGAAAGCATCACTATCACACTGCCTCCAAAGCCTTGCCAAGATGAACATGTGTTGTCAGGGCAGACAACAGCGGAGAACAGAGCTTGACAAGCAAGCACTGATTCCACCCTCTTGGTGAGAATCACTTGCCAATTATGTGGCAAAGGAATTTCTGAATTTCACAAATTAATTTCTACATGTAGAAAAATTAAAAAATTTATATAATTGATGGTCTTATCTTCTATTGCTACATTCTTTTCTACAGATTGCATTAATATCCAAGACACACATGGCTCAGATTAACACAGATTTGCATTGAGTCTACACAGATAATTAAAGAAGGTATTGAATGTATTCTGCTACAATAATGTTCTAATTATGAATAGGCATGAAATATTTGCAATTAGAAAGTTGAATATTCTGGAAAAAAAGCAACTGAAATGTAATTTGGTCATCTTTAGTACCTACTCTATAGTTATTTATATATTTATTTTTCTTCCGTGCTAAGTCTAGTTGGCATATAATTATTAAAAGACATTTCCTAAATCTCAGTATAGTCAAGCTGTAAATTAGTTTATTACCCATTGACCTATTTCCACCAGTTTTTCATATGACATCTTTTATAAGATATATTTTGGAGCAAAGGTTTTAAAGTGCTGTATACTTTCACTTTACATACTGAGAAGCAGTCTTACAATTAAATTTAAAGCCAGCAAGACATCCTTAGTAAGTTATGTTCATTTCCTTGAGTGAACAGATCAACATTAACAAATCTCAACACCCTTGCAAATGATGGTCTAATGGCTAAACTTCCTCCTTTTGCAGCTTTGATTGACTAATTTCTTATATATGATCACTCTATTTCAAGTTAATTTGCTAATGTCCAAAGAAATCTTTAAACTCATCAAACAAATTATTTCTCAATAACTACAGTACTGCTTTTTTTGTCTATGTGTCATCCCAGTGTTCCATTTAATATTATGTCCCCTCAGAAATGTTTTTGTTTTCATGAAAGGTAGTGTTTCATACTCCACTCAGATTGATCTTTCTTCTATGAATTGCAAAGCACATTTAAAGATCAGGGTACTACAGTCTAATAATCTAAAATGTGTTAGATAACATGGCTCAATACTGATATACACTTGTGTGGAGGTTGTAGGACTAATTTTACAAGTTTATATTTTACTTTAATGATACAGAGTCAGTAGCAAACTGATCAGTTGGAAAATCTGATAGGTTCAAGTCTTCAACTACATAGAGAAAGCAAGGCAGAAGACAAATGCTGGCAGTTAGTCAGTAACACAGGGCAATTGAATTCTTTGCAGCCAGATCTATGCAAAACACATGTAACAACTATATAAGACTCCTTTCTCCCTGATTAGAGTTAGTAAATAAACAGATACCTATCCACAAGTATGCTAACAACTAGAAAAGATTAGCCCAGCAGCAGAATTTGGTACTTAATGCACAGGGACAGTACCTGACAGGACAGAGGCATCCTTCCTGCCTGCACCTGACCTGCTGGCCTTGCCAGTGCTGCTCTGCATGAGCAGTTCTCAGAGTGGCTGTAAGCCCCTCATACACATCTGACACATCTGCGTGTTTTGGCTTGTACCTTTGCTCTGGCTGTCTCCTAAGTCATCAGCTCACTTGTAAAGCAGGAGAGGATGATCTTAAGGGTGAAATTGTGACACTCAAATTAAGTTTTCTCATGTAAATTGAGACTTACACAGTATAAATGTTTAAATATCTTACCTGCCAAGATTAAATTGATAGCCGATGGAGAGAAATGTTTTGTTGTTTTTTTTATTTTTTCAGAAATGCCACTTACCACTTCTCACAAGGCACGTCTGGGAAAGTTATGTGAATTGCCCTCAGAAAGGCCTGTTCCCTTGCATCAGTTAGAGAGAAAAACATAGAGAACTATCTCAGATGTAAAAATGTACATGTGACTGCTTTTAGGTGAGATGAAGCTCATCTGCCCCTATACTCTCCTGTTGAACCAGCCTAGATCATGCCTAAAATTGTGTAAAGATGCCAGAGTCTCACTGCCACACTGAGGATTGCTTTGCCAGTGCAGGTACTATAAACAACAGTTTTAATAATGCCTACTAAAGACTAAGATAAATCTCAGCATACAGACAATGCAATATTTTTGAAATCAGCCAGTCCCCGAAGAAGTGTGACTACCAATACTGACATCCCAAAGTTTTAAAATGTGAACTCCTCAGATTAAAAAAATTCTGATATTAGGACATTATTAGGACATTCTGATAATTAGGACTTTATGCCTGGGATACCTGAAAAAAATTATTAGAATTACGTATTTTTAATACAGTAACATTTTTTCTATGAACAGAAGTTCCATATGGGAATAATTTGGAAATAATTACAGCAGAATAACTTCTTCTGGTCTATTTCTCTTCTATAGACTAAATCTTTGTTTTAATACAGTTCTACTGATTTCAGGAGAAGTACTCTCAATTTTCCCCAAGCGAAAGATGAGACTCAAGCCCATGTTATTCTCATCACTTTCATATGTTAAACCTACAGTGGAGTCTACAGTTATTAATATTTTTTTGTCTCTAGACTTAGAGGTCCCATTCATTGAACTACTATCATCCATTAGAGAAATTTTCAAAACATCTCTGCATCTAAGAACAAGACATGACTTTATCGCTTTATACCCATCATTTTTCCCCTAAATATGAAATTGTCTCTGCAAAGATTTTCAAGCACTACATTTTTCAGTGTCAATTTGGAATATAAACCTGATCATTCCTCTTGTATTATTTCTTAAGGGAAAATAGAACAAGGAATGGATGAATGTCATTTCAGAAAGATACACATTTTTATGAGAGGAAAAGAAATCATATGGCTTCAAGGAACTATTTTTTTCTACATAGGAACCAGACTGTCAGTCATTGCCTGCATCCATCTTGAAGGCCCCATTGAAATATCTGACATTACACCTATCAGGTGCCAAAATCTACCAAATTACATGATGGAGGGCTCAGAAGGTGAGGCATGTAAGAAATGTATTTCCCTCTTAGATCAGCTAAATCAGAAACAATGGCTTAGACATCAGGGGACAATTGGATCAAATTCGAAATGCTGCTGTTGATTTAAACAGTCTGATATCTGTCCTTGAAATTCTTTACTTGAAAACTCCATATAGTATGGAGATAGGATCCTAAATACTTAAATACTTATAATTAATAAATATTTCTTAAATTCTTATAATTAAGAAATATTTACTTAAAAGTGAACAACAGCAAAAGATACATTTATCCCCAAGAGGTTTTTTTTTAGAAGAATACCTGAAGTGGCACGTAAAAGTGTCCTACATGAAAAGATAGCTGTAACTTCTGCCATTATTGTCTCACAACGACTTTACAATATTAGAACTAATCTTTGGATTTGCAGCCTATATTCCAACAGCCTATATCTACTTATCACTGTGAAACATATTGCTATTCCCATGAAAGTTATGAAAAAACCAGCATTCAGTGTTTAAACTCTATGTAAAACAATCTAACATAGGTCAGTGCTCCCTATCGATTTAAGTTAGTCTAACCCCTGTTTGCATCAATTAAATGAGAACAGAAACAAGCTCAATCAATAGCTACTAATCTTAAATATCTCTGCAAGAAGTACTGGCACTTCAAAAGACCGACAAGATTTTGTTTGTGCAAGTGTGTGTGTGTGTGTGTGTGTGTGTGTGTATGCACATGTTCAGAAGCACAGGCAACTGCAAGGACCTGAATCTGGGACTTTGACCTTTGTGTGTAAAATCTCAGAGAACTATCTATAACATATTTCATCAAGTTGCAGTCCTCATAATTACATAAATTTCGGCTAAAGATGGAAAATACAGTATCTTTAAAAAAGAAAGCATATTCAAAAACTTGTTAAAATCACTCTAATAAAGACCATTTAGCGGTTTGTTTTTTAATTTTGGAGTATGTGAGATTGAGACATGAATAACATTGATGAAATATATTTTTAGCTTTTTTCTTAGAGGAAAAAACCATAAATAATTGCTTTGAATGTTTGATTTTCCATCTGGCAGACCTTTTTAAACTTCTGGATAATTTCTGTCCATCTGACAAATATAGTGCATTGTTCACTTAGAAGTTCCCTAAAAGTGGGTTGTTAGGTAGAGAGTCTTACTAAAAATGAGATGCAGGGAGAGCAGAGCCCACACCAACAGCAACCAGCTGGCCCATCAGATATGTGTCTTGGCCTGATGATCAATATATGAGCAGGTCTAAATGAACCATAGTGCTGTCTCTTGCCTAGAGGTATTCCCATAGGAGAGAGCTATACTTACTGCAGCAGGAAGGAAGAAAAGATTAGGGATATAGAATACAAATCCCTAAGAAACTCGGTTGTTGTCTGTCCCACTTCTCATGGAACAAACTGTTTCCCACGTACTTTCATTAACTGTCACCACAGAAACCAAATCCCAAAGCACTGGTGAAAGAGTAAACAGGTATTTTTGATCTTTTATATGTACATACAAAGTGCACATAATCCAGAGGAAAAGTATTGCTCATTCTAACACACAGTAGGTGCTGACTACATGGGAAATGGAGCTTTGTCTTCACTCAGAGGCGACAGGAGCTGCCTGCATCTGTGCCTGCATCACCTGCTCAAGGTACTGCCAGGTTGCAATGTATCCAGCCCCACAGACACATCTGATTTCTTCTTTCGTCTTGCAGAGGGGATAGTTTAGCAGTCTTGGTGCAGCCCTAGGGAAACCATGGTGACTTCAAAATGAGAAAATGACACTTTCTCCCCATTTTAACTTTGTTTTGTTTTTGTTTTAGTTTGTTTGGGGGTTTTGGTTTGTTTTTTGGGGTTTTTTTGTTTTGTTTTTGTTTTTTGGGTTTTTTTTGAGAGTTGGAAGAAGATTGGTTACCTCACTATGATTTTCTCTGGTTAGGATAGTATTAAGAAGTTGTTTTATTTATTAGGACTGAGAGTAGGACTGAGAGATAGTGTATGTTTGCACATTCAAATTCTTTTAAATGTGACCTGAAGTTGCTTAGCACTACGAAAATTATTCAGTACCTAAACTAATCATCCAAATTCAGAGATACTCTAAAGAACCCAATACTTTGGTTTACAATTACTCATACATTCATACAGTGATGAACAGAAAATTGACCTCTGTGTTCTTAATGTTGTTCTTATATCACCTATTTTAAAACTTTACTTATCTAATTGACGGAATAAAGTATCATTGAAGCCTGATTATCATTTAATCATGTTGATTACATAAAAAATATTCTGGCCTCAGCAATACAGGATAGTTTATGTTCTACACAATTTCCACAAGGGAGTAATTGCAGTTGTGTGCACATTTTGCAGTGAGGATGAGACAAGTAAGTCTCGTGATGATTAAATATAAAACAGTGTATTTCGTAATTGCATGAAGGGTGTGGCAAAATGCCTAAGGGAAAAAAGAGAGAAAACTGGGAAGATTCACATTCTTACAAGTTATGACAGAAATTACAGGCTAAAATACAGTTGCTATTCCCTGGGTGAAATGCAGTTGCTACTGCCTGCATGGAATGCGACCATGCCAACTTCCCACACACATTGCATGAAAAGGAGGACCAAAGGAGGGTGAAACAGTGAAGACACCATGGCCAGACTCTGCTAAAATCCTTGCAAGAGGGGAAACTCAGTGGTACCTTGTAGGTGATAAGCCACATGGCAGCTGTCAAACAAGGGAGAAGAAAGGAGATTTCTCGCTGTTGAACCAGCAAATGGGGCAAGATCACAGATGTATATCTTCATCCTAAAGACTACCCAAGATGTAATACTGACCTTATCCACCTCCAGGGTACAACCACTGAACTTCATGCATGGCCAGAGTCACACAAGCTCTACCTAAATCCAAACATAGTATAAAAGTAAGTAAAAATGAGAAGCAGTTAGGGAAGACTCCATTGTAACTGCTGGGATCAGCTGATGGGAACCTGTCTTCTACCCCTTACAGATGCCCTTCCTGCAGCACTGACAGACTAATCAAACACAAAAGGGTTGCCAAAGTCTTTCCTTTCATGTGGCAAATGACAAAGATAAATCATAAAGGCAACTGGAAAAAAAGAAAAGCTGTTGTCATGGAAACATAACAGTTAAAAATTTCTCATGCTCTTTCAAAGCATCAAATTTTGATAATCAGGTTGAATTCCCTGCTCCTCACAGCAAACTACTTGGTGAAGCAAGTGCTGGTATGAGTCTTTGACAACACATCATCATCAGTGGTTGAGCAAAGCCATATGTCTACACTGCACTGTTGTACAAAGCAGAAGTTTCTCGAATTCCTTGGACAGCACAGTGGAGGAAAACATCAACATTTTCATCTAGAACTCCAATTTTAGACATTCAGTTATTTTTGTCAAAAGTATCTCTTGCCTTTACAGATGCTTATTTAGCCTTACCATGCTCAAACAGAAGTTAAATTCAGCTCCTTGTTTGCATACAGAGTAACAACTGTTTATAATAGTTTTCACTTTAATGTATCCAGCAGTGTAAATTTCTGCTAGTCACACTTTTCCCTAAAATGCAGTTATTATACAAATTTCAGCTCTGACTAATTAAAAAAAAAAAAAATCATCACCTGTGCATCTTGATATGCCAGTACTTCATTATTATATGATGAAAAAGAAATAGCACTGCTACTAATTGACTTCTGCTTAGCTCAGCTGTTTCATCTGCTCTCAGCGCTCTCCAAAGCTGGCTCAAAGAATGGCAATTCCTCGATGAAATCAGCCAGAGACTTTCCAGAGATCACACTGCAGATTTTCCATCAAATCTGTTATGAATGCCTGCTATAGCAAAATGGTGAATAGTCCAATTCTTCAGACAAGATCTGGTAAGGGACAGAGATATAACACACAGGCTCAATGAAGTCTAATTATCTTCAGAATCAATCTGTAGGATGAAACAACTTGAACTGGAAATCAGTTACCTTCAAAATAGGAGATAAATATTTGTCTCCTCTTCCACTTACAAGAAAGTGGCATGGTCTAGATGGAGAAAAGGAGAGAGTTCTACCACTACATATTTGGCAGGACTAGTAAGGAATTATACATTATTTTTAGAGGTGGGAAGAAGGAATCAAAATTGCACTAGTACATAAATTCTGGTTCAGTACCACTGGGTTTCCAGAGACAGAATTATCTCTAGGACATCAAGATTTTATGATAATTCACATGGAAAGCACCAGTATACTGAAGTACAGACATACTAAGTCCCCTTCAGTCTGTTGTTGAATATTGATTCTTAAAATGCCTTCTGCCTTCAGAGACAAAGACAACTTGGATGGAGGGGGAGGGGGGATGTTTGGGGTTTTTTGTTTGTTTTTTGGGGTTTTTTTGGTTCTTTTTTGGGGTTTGTTTCGATGTTTTTGGTTTTTTTTCATTTGTAACAGCAAATCTATGCCATGCAGGAGCATTTTATTTTACAACATATGAAGAAAAGAGTGTGTCTAGTACCAGCTATATTTAAAATTTGGGAAACAGATTTCAAGTATGCTCCAAAACCTTCTGTATGTAGTAGATCTCCACGTGAAGCTCCAAAGTGTAGAAAGCAATATTTCTCATCACTTTCTTTGCCTAAGGCTATTGGCATGAACAGTACCACGATACTGTAATTGAACAATAGAAAAAAACCATGGCACTATCCAAATGCCTAAGAGAGGATCTTTGTCTTTGGAAAAGACAGAAAACAACTTCTCCAGTTAAGTATGAATTACACTAGAACAATACTTCTCTCTCCAATCCAAGGTCCATGTATTGTCACAATTACAAGAGATAATAACAGAAATCATTGGACAAGCTGCTTAGTAACTCTCATCCAAATATGTAACCACATACAACTACATCAGAAAAAAATATCTCCAGGCTTCCTTAGAATTTTTCTTTTTCTTGAAATGCACATGCAACTCAATCAACTGAAGCAATATATACATTATTTTATTAAGAAAGTAGACTATGCAATAGTGTTGGCAGAGCTTTTAATCTGGGAAGGAACGATAATTTTTGCTAGCTTGGCTGCTTAACATTTAAATGGAGAATTCCTGAAATTTACCTTGTCTTTATGAAGAAGTATGAAGCGAAACATAAAAACTGTACTAAACAACATGAGGTTAAAATGAATGTCACAGTATTTTTTTTAATAACCTTTTGATTATTCTACATACTCTTCTAGATTAACTCTTTAGAAACAGAACAATAGGAATTAATGATGTTGGGATTTATCATCCATATTTAGAAGACTGACAGGTTGAAGCATATTCTTTCTTGCAGAAGAAAGTTAATTTGATTAGATGCTTAACTGGGTGAGATATCAGTTGAAGTTTTGACCTGCAATATGATTTAAGAACACACAAAAAAAGATGGATGTTACCTAATCCTGCTTCATGAGTAAAATGCACATTGACATACAGGACATCAAGATAATATAAGCACTAATATAAGCACATTTGGCAGTTTTGTGGGAACAACTGGTTAAGTCATCATGATCTATGCAGTAAATATGTGCAGGCCTTGCAAAATAAATTGAGTTAAAACTTAAACCAAATATTATTCCATCCTTTAAGAATTTTGATGCAAAAAAAAAAGAATGCCCTGGTACTTAATTAAAACAACTCACCAAAAACGTCTTTGTTGTCAAAGCTTAAACATAAGTAAACTGACCAGAGGCTTACTATTGGCTAAATAATTCAGAACATGTTATTCCATCCATCTTTCCGAAGTGGTAATGAATTTGGCTCACCCAGTTAATTCAGTCATCAGGTATCACTATGAAAACTAATATGAACGAATGTTTTGAGAAGGGAAAGCATCAAGAAGCTGAATTCATGTTCTAAGTGTTATTTTTATGCTTTTATATTGCTATATTTCTACATATTATAACCAAAATGGCTACATACCTCCTTTCCATTGCAATCAAATTGTTCTGAAATAAACCTGCCATATGTGTATTTGTAAACACCAGTGATTTAGTGTCATTTCACTTGAATCCTCCCCAAGGGATCTATTATTAATGAGAACCTCATTTACCCCACCTTCAGGGGCAGGTCATAACAAGAGTATCCTCTGTTACAAGGTTTTTGGAAAAGAATTCTTACTCATCTTCACTGGAATCTTTACTACTGCTGTACTTTCTTCTGGCAATGATGATAAACAAAATTTACTGCCTGTTTAAATTGTACTTTACCAGGCTAATACGGCAGCAATGGTAACGGCTTAGAAATTGGATTGCATGTGACTCTGAAAGTGGGACATATGAGCAAAAGCTTCTGCTTCTCATATGTTTGCAAAACAAGCTCCAGGGCCTAAATATAGAAAAGTAAGGTACAAAGGTCTGAACATATGTGCTCTGGGAATGTTTAGAAAAAGGATATGCCACATCAATGAACTGCAAGATGGTTTCCCCCAAGAGAAAGTAGACAAGCTCACACAACTCTGTCATTTAATTCTCTTGGCTGCCAGCAGGAGATCTATCACATTCCTTTAACTTCATTTTCACCAAACTACTTTTTCCTTTTTTCTTCAAAATGGAGTTTCAGAAAAGGAAAAAAAAAATATTAAGAGATGCCTGAAAGGAAACAACCCATTTATTCAGGAAAAAAATGAGCAAGGAATTAGGGAAAGTTATTCCACTATAACGAAACAAAAAACAAAACATAAAAGAACATGCATTTTAAATAACATCTAAAAATCTAGCCTAATCCAAAAGAGACCACAAGCAATCTGTTTTCAGAAACTTTATTGTGTTCTGTGAAAATCCTTCTGTAAATAAACATGTCTAAATTATTTAGATTAGCTTCAAAGATTAAAGTTCTATTTTCATGGGATCTCATATAAAGCTTTTACCAGTAAGTGATCACTTCTGGGACAACATTTCAGAAGTTCTCCACATAAAACCCATTAGTACTAAACACATAATCTTCCTGACAAACATATCCTCTATTTGCTTTCTCCTTCCATTCTTAAGAAAAAAAAAAACAAAACAAAACAAAAAACTTTAAGGAAGCTCTCATCTCGTGAGATTACAGTTGCTATTCTTAATCTTTCCTTAAGATTTTTTTATTTTTATCAATAATTCACTTGCTAGCAAAGATGAAAGACATGCAAATTGGCACGGTTGCATAGAAGTGTTTAGAAGGTATAACAAAATCCGTAAGAAACCTGTATAAACTAAGTATCTTAAAATAGAGGAAAAACTAAGTCCTGAATTACTGAATCGATTTTTCCCCAAGTCTTATTGAGGCAGAGTTCTCACTGGGGTATGTTGAACTATGCACTAGAATCAGAACAAGATGACCTAGTTTTGTATTATATTGAATAATGTGTGATTTCAGAAAACGTCACTCTTCCTTACAACTTCAGCTCTCACCTTTGAACAAATGACAACAGGTTACTGCCAGGGCCCTGGAGCCATTCAATACTGGACAGCAGCACAGATGACAACCAGAATGAAAAATAAAAATTTCTAAATAAAAAAATAATAAAAATAATTTTTGATAAATTTCTGAAATGTTTTGTCTTTGTAAATCTATCTATGCCTTGTCTCGTGGCGCCAGCCAATTGTACCTGGAGGAGCACTAGTTCTGTGTACCAAACTAATATGATTCCCCTTTGAAAGAGCTGATGAAAACAACTCTGCTGGGCTTCAATAAGATGTCAAAACATAAGTGGAGCACTTTGTCTGATTGCTGTCTGCTTTCAGCCTCATTTCTGCTTGTGCAAGATGGCTGCAAAATGCCTGCAAAATTGAATTGAGGTTTTCTTAATTGCCACTCTGCATGCCCTAAATGATACATTCAACTGTGGGTATTCAAAACATTTTCACATTAAAAAGCTTTTAAATTTGGTTGCTTTTCTTCATCTATGTATTTCATACTACACCAATAACACCTTGAAATACTATCCAGAAAGGTTGATTCCATGTTCTTCTTTGTCTTCCCAGCTGCTGAGGTATCTGCAATGCACAAGGCCACAAATTAGGAGAAATAAGCTCTGGTATAGTCTGAGGCAGATGGCAGGCAGTTTTTAAATGTCTCCATTCCCTTACTGTCCACACTGCTCCCCCCCAGTCATCTTAAGTGGAGCAGTACTTTTCTTTAGCTTTTCTGTCTGAACATGCAGTTAGCAGATTTACAGTACCTCAGCATCTTCTCCTCCTGGTCTACACCAATATTGTCTGTGTCAAAAAGATAGTATTAGCAAAACTCCCATTTCATCAAAAGACTCATCTTTCATGATTTTCATCATTTTCATGATTTCATCTCCTAAAACATTTTGAGAAATTACATGAATCTGATTATCTTGTAATTTCATAACTTTCATTGTTATTGCCGTGTTCAATTTTTAAAGAACTTGTTTTCTGCTTTCTGTACTGTCTCCTCACAAATCCTTTGGTCCAGGTTTTGTTGGTTGGTTGGATTTGGGAGTTTTATTAATTGTCACAAGATCTTTCCTTATAATCATAAATACTCACTATTACGATGAGAATTCAGGAAGCTTATTTCAAAAATCTTTTGATATGTGAAGTGTTTTTATTTCTACTGAAGGGAAAAGGATGTCTTTTAAAACTTACAATTATATTCAAATAAAAATTTGTATGAGAGAGTTTAAAAAATTGGATTAAAAATACATACCTAGAGTAATATATATCATCATATATTTAAAGTAATTTCTCTTTTAAAACAAATCAGGAATATTTCCCAAATTTTTAATCTGAAGACACGGATCTTCAACTTCTGGTGTATTTGTTTGATCACCAAGGAACTGATTGAAACGAAAATAATGTGTTTTTGAAAGCATCTGTTGTTACACTTGTTTATCCTATTTCTTTGAACAAGGAAATAAGTCAGTGATCAAGGTTAATAAAATTTCTCACTTAGAGATGTGCTAGACAGATTACTGATATCAGATTTCAGCAAAATGAGTTAGGAAAAACCCAGCAAACAGACACTATGTTCAGTACAGGGGCAATTGGGTGACATTCTATGGCCTATTTGACATGAGACGATACTGTAATAATCCCTTCTTGTCTTCCATCTATTGATAAGGAGAGTGTTCTAAAGGAACAAAGAGAAAAAATACAGAATATCACAATAAATGTTCTTGACAGAATACGTTTGAGTCAACCTTTCCTCTTCCACTCTCTTGCTACTTCTTCTGTAGTTGCAGTCTGAAATAATTAAGACAGATTCCTAGTCTCTGATTTACTTGCTGTTCCAAATATATCATGATTTAGTAGCACACTCCTCCTCTAAGCACTACTGGTGTACACGGCAGGCCTGAAAGAGCCTCTGCTATCATGAAGTTTTAATTACTGTTGAAAATGAAGACCACAGAGAGCTACTGCAGATAACTTAATGGCTCAAACTAGCAAACATGGTCTGATCAACAGATAAATATGAATACAGTGGGAGGAATATGTAGCTCTTTAATGACAGACAATCTTGTGTGAGACAAAAAAGTTAGGATGCCAAAAATTTAGGGCATAACTGCACTTCTAACTCACACAACTGTTTTGAGAGCCTACTAGACGAACCTTGACCTTTCAGATCTTCCGAATATTTAATGAAATTTAATGGAAAGCTTGATATTTCTCTTGGAGAACATTTCAGTTATTAGGAGGTATCCAATAACAAAACATATTCAAAGATCTAGATCTATTCAAAGATCAGTCCATACCCATATGCCAACGGAATGAGATGCATTCTAAAAAACTATTTGAAATTGGAATATTCTTGTATTATTACTGCCATTATCACAGAATCAGCTAGGTCGGAAAAGACCTTTGATATCATCAAGTCCAACCTATGATCTAATATCAGCTTGTAAACTAGACCATGTCACTAAGTGCCACATTCAGTTCTTTCTTAAACACCTCCAGGGAGAATTACTCTATCACTTCTCTGGCAGCCCATTCTGTAAAGAACTTCTTCCTAATGTCCAAAATTATATACACTGATAAAATAATAAAAGATAAAAAGATAAACAGTCAGACAAACTAAGATTTCTTAGCCTCACTGTTAATTTATGGTTTTTGCCTTGTTTTTAGTATCAATGTTTTCACTTCCAGACTTTGGAAACACAACCTGCATGGAATGACCTGAAGAAACTGCATAGTGCAGAGTAAAAGAATAATAGGCTTAACTGAAAAAAACCAAAAACCAAAAAAAAAAAACCAGTCTACAAAACAATTATATGCAAATTAAACTGTACTGGAGATCATCAGAGGATTGACCAATTTAAAGCACTAAAGTGAATCCTCTGCAAAGAAAAGTCCCTGCAAAGAAAAGTCTCTGCAAAGACAATACTAACACTACTGTTTTTTACTCATATTTTAAAGAATGATTCATATACTTTGTTTAGACACAAAGATGTTTTTGCTGTCTCCCTGAAAGATCTATTCACCAGATTAATATTCTAGTGCTTGAGTACTTCAGTACAGTACAAACATTTTATTTTCTATACGTTTACAGAATAAACTATACAATTAGTCACAAATTCCTTGCATATGCCCTGCTCTCTGCCTCCTTTTGCAAAATGTATTTAATTATTGTCATGCACATTCATGGTAAGGTTTTTTTCACACATTCAAAGAATATTTTTTCAAGTGATTAGTCTTCTTCTGATGAAAGGTCATGGCCAAGGAGTTCTCATTATAAAAAAGAAACTAACAGAATGTGAAATGAACAGACAGATGAAATATTCTGTGCCATATACCAAAATTCAACTATCTGAAAAGAAGTAGGTAGGATGGTTGGGTAAACACACAATTAAAAAATATTTTCCAAGCTAGCAGTAAAACGGCTAAGAATGCAGAGTGTCAATGCTTTCTTCACCATAGTTTTTTTATTTCCTTCAGTAAAACATTTAGCTGAGACTTAACTGTAGCTACTTTAGCAGTCTGAAAGATATTTATTGCACATTAGTCATCTTGGTTCAATCAGGGGCCACCATCACCAAAAAACTATTCATTCTGTCATAAGATATATGCACAAAATAACAGGATGAATCAGAGCTGGTTCTGCCACTTCTTTTTGATTTGACTCTGGAGAAAGTCTAGGGAAATGGCTTAAATTGGACAGTTAAATGCTTTGGTGTCTACAAATTGTCCAGATCCAAAAGTAGTTACAGTTTTGTACTTTGGTCTTTTTCAGAATAGGAAACTGTGACGCCTTCCAGAACAGAAACCAAAAGAGCAAATAAAGGAAGGACACCCAAACCACACAGATAAACACTACAGACTAACAGTATGAACACTGGATGCTAACAGTAACACTGTGCACCAACAGAAAGTCAGAGGGGTGAGTGACGGCATAAACAATCAGGTAAAGCACTGAAAGGGGAGGAACTTCAGGTCCAGTTCCTGTTTCAAGGCACAGGAATGTGTGTGTCTCCAAGAACCCTTAAGAGGTGGAACTCCACAACAGCTTTCTCCCAACAGCCTGTAATTTTAGGTGCTCTGTAATTCTGTGGCTCACTAGCAGAAACCTCTGTTACCTTTCAAAAAGAGAAACAAGTGCAAATACATCCCATGTGTTTCACTTACACTTAGTTTGAGATGTGCAAGCCCATTGCTTCCAATTTAGAAGTTACTATGCAGAAAGCAATCCACTGAAAACATCAGATAAATTCAAAGGTGAAGATCTTTGTCCTCAAATCACCGAAAACCAGTAAAAAACCCCAAATGTAAATAAACTAAAGGAGGGCTACCACATATTGTTAGATATGCTGACATTTGTTTCCATCTCTAAGAATGTAATGAAAAAGTCATCTTCAGACAGAATGGGACTAAGGCATTATCATAGTCCAGACCTTATCAGAAAGACTAAAAATTAATCTCAAACTAAGCATAAACATAGTATTAACTACTTCTATAATATGATATTTCTTTATGTTATGACCACACCAAGTGAATTCTCTAAAATTCCAGAACTGTACCTATAGTGATTGTAACCAGAAGATCACTGTAAACTGAGGTATTAGTGATCCACACAACAGTTAACCTGAGCAGGTGATGCCTGTGCTGCTCTGTGCTGCACATATGTCACTGTGCCATCACAGCTGTGCTGTGCTGTGTGTATTCATCCCCTGGTTGCAGGAGAACCTCAGCAGGAAGAAGTTTTCATGTGAACGTCACTTTTTTTTTTTTTTTGACAGTTCAATTTATTAAAAGAACTGTTTTCTTTCAAGAAAATAAAGTAAAAATCTCAAAAGACCTTCTCCTTTACAGCGTTAGCTCCAATAAATGGCATTTTTAAGTGGTGTTCTACAGTGTGAGTGCCCTCCTTATTATGATGATAATGAACCAGCACTTGTAGCTGCAATACAGTAACCAAGGTATCTTATGCTCCAGCTGAAATGACAGTCTTTAGAAATAAAATGTTTCTACTAATATTTCTGGTGTTAATAATACTTTATCCAGACCACAGAACTGCTAACTTACCATTTTATTTTTTGAAAAATATTTAATAGATTTCTTAAAATACAGGGTGAAAGTGGAATTTTTTGACTAAGTTTCAGATGCTGTCCTTACTTCTAACATTCATGATGCTGAAAAAAGCTGCTTAAGAGTGAACTCACTTCCCAGTTTTTTACAAATACACTATATCTAATATATCCTTGTTTCTGGTACTGTTTTTAAGAGCTTCATACCTAATATATGAAAATCTTTAATGATGTCACCATTTCTTATTTACATGACCACAGACTGCAACAATCACCTCCTTTTAACCTACACTTAACAGAAGCATTTACCTACAAGAATGACTGACTCTCATCCAAGTCACTTCAAGTTTGTTATTGAAGCTCATTTAAAGTGAAGTCCAGATCAAGCTGACAAGATCTCAGTGAAAACTACTGTCTCAAGTAATTCTAAATATAGCTATTCAATTAGACAATAAAATATATACATCATTCTCACACACTAAGTGTCTTTTCTGAAGGAGTTCACAAATGCTGAAAAGACTTGCATATTTAGGACGAGGAACAGTGTAAGAGAATTAAGGAGGCTTAAATGTAAAAGTTCTGAAGTCAAATTTAGTTCTTACATCTCTATAAATTTTGACTAAGCCACGGACTACAGGGAAATATTCCAGATGTCTAGTAAACAAAGATCAGGCACTAAGACATAAAACTCTCATAATAATTCCAGCAACTTCTATCTCCTCTAAAAATATGCAATTACTCAGGTGTTGTGGGAAGTCCCGAAGCTGGTGCTACCACTGATCATTTTAAATCTCTTCATTTTTACCTGCTGCATAAACAGGTATAGCTAGTAATTATTTTTCTTTATCTAAGATGCTTGAAGATGTATGCTCCTATCTTAAGGGAAGCATACTGTCTATGAAAAGTCTCTCTCCTCATCTGCATGGTAATTAAGCAGTACTCAAGTTGCTATCAGACAGTGCACAAGAACAGAGCTGCAAGGCAGTTAGGGAACAACTGTAGGAAACTGGAGTGCTGGACTGGAAAGTTAATGCAATGCTTTTCATGAAAACTTTTCCATCCAGTTCAAATTGCTTTTACAGGCTGTGATTCTGAATTCCTAGTTTCTTGCCATAAAAGGGATGTTTTATAAAAGATGGACAGTCAAAATACAGAGGTATCAACCAATGAAGGAAGAAAATCTTGCATAATATAAAAAACACTATGTCTTGAGTGCTCACTGTCAGACAAATCACTGTTCCAGTGAACAGATCTCTGTTAATTTTCTAAATTACACATTCAAGAAACAAACGCCAAATAAAAAGAATCATCAGTTCAGCATTTTAGAAGAACACATTTGATAGTATATTTTTAAATGAAATCTCCTCCTCCAATAAAAGTGGCATGCTGCAATTTGGTTAAGTCTATTCACAGTACTCCACATTGATGATCTCATTCTTCTCCTGCAAAAAAACTCCAGAGGACACATAATGACAGTGTAATCAACATTTCAATGAATTCACTAGACATTGTCCAATCTTGTAAAGACCAGGAAAGACGTAACAATAAGCAGCACAGAAACTGTCTTCACTATCCTGTATGGAGGAGTTTCCTAAAAGTGACTCTCTCGAAGTTGTAAATGAAGTTAATTAATAGAGAGATAATAGAGATAAACAGCCCTTACAGGCTTATCCAGACTGATGCTGAGTCTCCTCATCTTCCATATCATTCTTTATAAGGTGAAGGCACTTAGCAGGATTGGTATGCAAGACTTATACATTATACAAGACTTACACAGTTCACTTATACACTTCATCCACATCCTGGTGTTTATTCTATCTCCTCTCATAAAAGAATCTAGAATACATATATTTTTCATTTTGAACGTGAACTGATTTTATTTTTAATTAATTTGTTTAAAACAAAAAAGTTACAGATTTTGTAGCCATATTTTAAGAGGAAAAATGGATATACATCAAAACTAACGAAATAATTCATCCACCAAGATCCCTATAACTAAACTCTCACCATGCAAATAAAAATCCTAAAAAAGAGGATTACATTTAGCATCCAAACCTTGAAAGCCCAGAGGATCTATCAGATTGCACCAGAGAAACGGATGCTAATCTAGCATTCAGGATCTTTAGTCTTTATTATCCTTCAGTGCAATACACAGAGCTGCTAGTTCCATTTAGAGAGCTGCTAACTGTATTGCCTCAGAGGAGCAGGTTCTGGAATGTCAAGTTTCAAGCTCTGTAAGACTCATAAATCAGTATCAACTCCTTATGCTATACCCTGACATAAATGGGAAAAGCCCCTACACTATCATTCCCCTTTCTTACATTAGAAGTGTGTATAAAGAAAATACTCCACTTCAGCAATATGCATGGTGTGCTGTGACTGTCATTCTTCATACTAACATTATTTCCCTCTGGTCCTCTCAGAATTTATTTTCTTATCTGTAGTCTTACAGCTGAATTGTAAATTTTCTGAAAGGAAGTATCTGTACATACCACTTGTTCAGTACCTAAAATGAAATCAAGTTCCTATTCCATGACTGTTCCAAGCCCACAATATATTTATACAAGGTAGCCTTTTAAATCTCTAATTTTTTTACATTAAGTGACATATTTGCCACTTATTAGCATGGAAAATAGATGAACAATTTTTTGTTTCATTATAAAGTGAACTGAATGGTTTCTGTGATGACACAACAAAAAGCCAACAGACGTTTCTAGTGTTTAGAACAGAAAATGTTTCTCTCATACAGTATTCATTAGGGACACAAGAGTCACTTATCACATCCCATGCAAAATATCCATAGACTATACAGAAAGAAATGTTATCCTAGGCAATAGCAATTCACAGTTTAAACTTCGGAAATCTAATCTGGAGCCTTCAACAATTCAAATGAATGCATAAAATTTGGCAAGAGCGAGTGCTGGATTCTCCACCTGGGTTTGGAAAACCCTGGTTATACATAGAAACTGGGCAATGAGAGTCCAGAGAGCAGTCTCACAGAAAGGGACCCTGGTCAATGGCAAGTTGAACATGAGTCAGCAGTGCCTTGGCACCAGGAGGGCCACCCATGTCCGAAGGACTTCAGGCACAGCATCACCAGCCCGGCAAGGAAGGGGATTGTCCCCTCTGCTCTGAGCTGGAACAGCCTCACCCCAAGTGCTGGGGGCAGTTTTAAATGCCTCAAAGGATATAAAGCTCTTCTAGAGCATCCAGAGGAGGTCTAGAAGATGCTGAGGGTCTGGAGGGGAAGCCATGTGAGGACTGGCTGAGGTCACTTGGTTTGTTGGGCCTGGAGGAGACTGAGGGAAAACCTCGTTGCAGTTATTACAACTTCCCCAGAAGGGTAAGTGGAGGGGCAGGTGCTGATCACTGCTCTCTGTTGACCAGTGGTAGGACAGGAGGAAATGGAATAAAGATGCATCTGAAGAAATTCAGCTTGGACACTAGGAAAAGGTTCTTCACAGAGGAAGTGGTCAATCCCTGGAAGAACCTCCCCTGGAAAGTGGTTGTGGCACCAAGTCTGTCAGAGTTCAAGAAGTATCTAGAAAATACTCATGGTCATATGATTTAATTTTAGGTAGTCCTGCAAGGATCAGAGAGTTGGACTCAGTGATCTTTGTAGGTCCCTTCTAACTTAATATACTCTATGATGCTATGATTCTGTGATTCCATTTTGACAGATGTTTTTTTTCCTTTACACTGCTTCATGGTTTTTCTCCAGAAGATGAACAGCCAGTAGATATAATAAATTGTGTTATTAAACTGGGAGAGCTATTTGGAGAATAAATACATGTAGTACATGCATAAAACTAAACAGAAAGCATCACAAATAACAAGATGTATATTATCTTTCTGTAATCTATTAGTTTTATTAAATTCTGCTTAGACACTGAGAAACAAGAGGCTAAACAAGCCAAAGAGGATTAACACCATAAGAAAGAACAGGAAGGATTAATTTTAAAATGCTCAGAAAAAAAATATTTTGTTTCAGAAGATGCTATTACTCTATAGTTTGGCAAGCTGGTAGCTTGAATCACTGAAAAATAAGTAATTGCCTCCTTGGCTTTGAGAGCTACATCTGTTTAATTGACTATCCTCTGTCCTTTGTCATTTCAAAAATTCTAAACACACAATTAAATAGTTTCTAGCAGACAGCCAAGCTTATCTACTCCTCAGAAGATATCAGGTAGCTTTATGTGTTTTTACATCTCATGCAGACAAAAAAAAGGCCATGTGTTTGGTAAGACAGCTGTGCAGCAAATAATAGGTACTTTCCATCAGTGAATAGACAGTCTCATAGTTAAGGAAAATTCTATTGTACATCAATCAGTTCAGGTGGGATCAGCTATCCCCTTTCCTTGCTTCATTACAATCTCCCATGTGCTGAGGTACTTCTACCTAAAATGTTCTTAGAAAGAATCACTGAACCATATCGCTTGCATGAAGTGCACACACTACAGCAGCGAGCTGACTGTTTGCTGAAGTTATAAATATGGGCTTTATATAATATAGAGCATCAGTGCTGGCTTACACATGCTAGTTCTTATAACATTTATGCCAAATATTGATTTAATGCACAATATTTGTGATTCTCATACATTACAGTGATAGATGCATAAATAAGCTCAGATCAGCAGATAAAAATATTTTTGACACTAACTGTCCCCTTAATTGAGACTAGCCTCATTAACATTGATATTTATTTCTTATCAGGAATAGTTTATATGCATCAAGTTTATCGTGGCATTTTTTTCCCTATTTCACTGTTCTCAATACTCACAGAATGTTTTAGAAAGAAGGTGTAGCATTTTGATCTCCTTTGCTACCAGCAGAGAACCTTACACACAGGTAAGTCAAGTGCCTTTTAAAGTATGCTCTACACACAGCTCAGAGAGCTAAGCCAATAGGACTCGAGTCTCAGTCCTGTGCAAGATTAAGACAGCTAGGTTCTCTCCCCTAGAGATGGAAAAAGCCAAAATCAGGTGGCTAATTACAAGTAACTGCAGACAACCAATAGTCCTTGTATAATCCAGTTTCAAGCCCCCTGAATTATTAGATTCATAGATTCCTTGTAAACCTCTGAAGTAATTAAAGCCTGACTGAGAAGCTAAGCGATCTTCAGCTGAAATCTTATGAATAGATTAGCTTGAGAACATAATGTATGATGACTATTAATGCACTATTTTGCTGTTTGAGCGGTGTCATCCAGCAAAACCTTACCCAAATTGTAAATGTAATAGATTCACATCATCTTTACAAAGCTGAAGATAATGTTAGAAGAAAGCACCAAATAATGTGATTTAATCTCCCACTATACCAATGAAAATATGAGATGCAGTAACTGACAGAACACAGACAGATACCTCAGGGCTGCAGGTGATCAAGACCTGTGAGTCTTTCCATAAATTAGGAAACTGAGCACTTTCTGATGAGGGCAGTCTAGTAATAGGAATATGAACTTGTTTCTTTCCCACCATTTTTAAATAAAGATTCTCCATAATTTGGAAAGAAATTTTAAGATTTAAGGGACTCTAGAATTATTAAACTACTGTTAATTTTGTACATTTTAATACAAAATACTCTTGTAAATGTACTATAGAGTTTAAAGGAAATTAAGCATCCTTGAAATTACTTGGAATCTCTCCTTTGACCATGCCAGAAGCAGAAATAATTTATTAGACTCATATTTAAATTGTATGTGTTGAGCAACAGAATATTTATATTATAACCATTGGACTCTGTTGTAAAGGAATGTTCACTAACTCATCCCTGTGTCTGAGCTCATTAAAACCCTCATCACTTAATCAGAAAATAAGAGATTGTTTATTCTAATTCAAATTGGACTCAGCCAAAGAATTTATTTTTAATAGTCACAGTCACTGGTTTCTGTCAGCCACTAAGAGTAGAGCCTTCTTGTGAGCCATTAAGTATAATTAAGCTCAAGTGTGAATTTGATGTAATTTGACAAGAACAACATCCATCTTTGCCCAAATTATTGGCCTTTTTCTCCTACTTTCTGCATTTTATGTAAATTTTTAGTGAACATTTTTAAAGAAAGTCCAATTCTTGGCATGTATGTTCAAAAAACCTCATTTTTAGCAAGACTGTGAGGCTAGAGCCACTTTGGACCACAGCATAAACGGACCAGTGTTTAGGTTTGTCACAGCCCTTTCTCCTGAGGAATATTTTTGCTGAGCATCTGTTACAGAGCTTTCACAATGCAGAACCCAGAATCTGAGACATGAACGAGTAGCAGCATCTGCTTACATAACTAACAGCAGCATACACATCCAATGCCTTAGGGAATGTGGATTGCTCTCCTAATCTAATCTTCCTGCCTGCCCAGATCTTCAACTTTACACTCCATGGAGCCACATCTTCCATATTCCTTCCTCCTCTCCAAAGAGAATTTGATGACCAATTGGGCCAACATGGTCCATCTGCACAAGAAGGACCAAAGAAAAATAAAAAAGCTGTTTCACAAAAGTGCAGCAGAAAACCATCACAGCCATGGATTCTGTTTTGAGCACTAGTTCCATACCTGTGTTATGATGCCTCTTCAATTAAAGAAACCAGTAATACACTTTCACATACTGGCCTCACATCTGACTCACTTCTCTGTTCTAGTCACAAATTCTATATCCTCTCATGACTGCTCTTTGCTATTCTAAACATCTTCAAACCTTTTGTTCCCTCCCCATTTGGAGGTCCTGATGATATTTCCTTACTCTTGGTATCATTAAGACTAGTCAGGTTTATCTTCATGTTAAGAGACTTTCTTTAAGGAACTTGTGTCCTTTTCTAGACAGCAAAAGATAAGGGGGAATCTCATTTATAAACATAAAATGCAAACATTATGCAGTTCAAATTTAAAAATTAAAAAAACCTCATTTCAATTAGCATAAATGTTCAAAGATTTCTTCATGCCTATGCAAGAAACTATCACTTCTGTTCTAATAGCTATGGTCCTGAAAATATTCAGGGGATGAAATATTTCTAAATTCCCATTAGAAGTTTGGATCACAAAGGCAATTTAATGAAAGACTAGAATTAACCTCACTGAAATGCAAAATTATATTAGAAGACTCTTTATATTACACTAACAATGAGGTGAGATTATATAAGCTTTTGAGACAGGATACTGTTGGGTCCAATTTTTCAGATGTGCCTTGCAAAGATGAGGAAAAAAACTATTGTATCTCTGGTGCACTACTAGAAGCATAGCATACATACAGTTAAAGAGAATAGGAACAATAGGTCAGCATGATGGAACTAGTCAGGAAAGAAAAGCTAGGAAATGTGGAGGTCTACACAACTAAAATATATATATCGTCCCTGAAATGATCTTTGGACTCATGAATTATATTAAAAAAAAGAAAAAAACATATAAAAGAGAGGCAAAATAAGAGAGAGAGCAACATAAAAGTGATACAATTTGCACCACAGTAATTTGAACCAAACCCTGGAAAACTTCTAAAGGTTTCAAGAACTTTAGAAACTTTTGCAGAAATTCAAAGATATTCTGACATCTGTTCTTTCTTCTGACACTGCTACACTTTCAGATGTGCATCTCATATATTCAGTTAACACCAAGAGTGAGAGAAAATTTAAGCCAACTGACCTCTATCACCTCAGAAGATTTCTCACTATATCATCCTATTATCTCCCAATAATCCTATAAAGCATCTCTCTTATTTGCAACATAAGAAGAAAGTTACTAGACTGGCGATTCATCTAGCGAAGCACCATGCTGCTGACAATGGCCAGGTTCACCTCTGTGAGAGGAAATTCTGCTCCTAACAAATACAGAATACGCTGCCCGTGTGGAGGCCCCTCCATAGCTATCGTAAGCTATGGACACACTTCCCTTGTAAAATGTGAGGATTTAGAACAATAATTGTATTTTTATTAGAATTAACAATATTTACATTTTCCATATAAAAAACAAGCATGGTTTCATTTTAATCCACTTTTCTATAGCCTTGATTCCTTCTTGAACTAAGCTGAATGATTCATCATGTGCTATTTAAAAAGAGAATAATTTTATCAATTTTGGTGGGTTTTTTCATTGTTGTTAAAAATTCATATTTTTTTACATTATTAACAAGGAAAGAGGAAACTATAATAGATCCTCTATTAACAAAAAAAAAAAAAAAAAAAAAAAAGTTGTTATCTTTATACTAATGCTGTGCTCTCCAGCATCTAAACTCTCATGGTTGGTCCATCCTTAGTCAATATGCTGCCCCTCTTTTCTCTGTAATAATAATGATCCCAAATCCACAAAAGGATGCATGCAATTATTGTTCTATTTGGATGTTAAATTTATCTAATATGAAATAGGAACCAAAACATTCAAAGATTTCATTCTTTGAATTTTAGAATTTCAGGAAAAATTAATAACTAATTATATTTGCAATTCATCCCAATGAAAATAATGAGACAGATATCTGAGCTACAAACTGTAAAACCAAAGAAATAAAAAGATCGCAACTACTAATAACAAAGAACAGCCTAGAACAACTAATGATTTTTTTAATGACAAGTAGAGGGAGTTTAACTATAATTTTAATTCCTCTGTCATACTTTTCTTTCATATTTAATAGATTAGGAACATATGCTGTTTTTTAGTTACAGCTCTAAGATGTATTAGGATATGACAAGACCCAAGAAGCCACACTTTTAAATAAAACTTATTCATCTTGTAAATATTCCTTTCGAATTTCTGGCTTTTATCATCAGTTTAATGAAGTCTAATGGACCTGTTATTATCCTTTCCCTTCAATGGTGTGATAAGAATAAAATATAATTAAGTGTGTTTGAAATAAAGGAACAAAAGCTGACGACGTGGGAGAAAAAGAGACAGATACAGCAACATTACATGAATGGGAGGTCAGGCAAGCTGCAAATAGCTTTTCTGTAGGCACTCTAAACACAGTCATTCTATGATTCCAAAGCTTATTCATACGATTTCTGCAGCCTTCTAAACTGGTTACGTGTCCAACTGAGTTATGAACAAAACGAAATAACCTGGTGAACCTGGTAAATTATTTTTTAAGAGAAAATCAAGTAATATTTTACTGAAAGTAAGCTGGCTGTATGAAGCAACAATTCTTCACATCATTACTCTGTTTTATTTAAATTAAGGTGACTCTAGATGCAAAATTATGTCTGTTTAGTGCCCAGTAAGAAGAGAAATGTTTATGTTAAAGATCTGCTTTCAAGAGGCTCCTTGTCTATATTTTGGGTTTTTTTTTTAAAGATAACTTTGCTATATAAATTATGCATTGGGTAGAGGAAAAAATGTTAATTTGAATAAAAATTATGAACAAGATAAGGGTGAACAAGATAGGTTTTTTTAAAAAAACAACTATTTGTAGTATCAGTATTGCTCTTGGAAGTTGTCCTACACTGAGAAGTTTCTACATTGAGCATTTCAAGGCATTATATGCAAGTGTTTTACTTTTTCCCTAAAAAACCTGAAAAATTTAGTTTGGATTTGTAGAAAAAATGGGAAAAAAAATCTTGGAACTCTACCACAAATAGATAAACAAAGTCTTTGATTTTATTTTTCATGTTTTTGAATAAGGAAAAAGCATTTAAGTCACTTCATAGATAGAATTACATTTCCCTTTCTTATCTTACCCTAGAAAACACACCATATATCTTGTGTTACACATTTCTCATTAATAAAAGAAATAACTGTTTTCATCACAAACCTATGACTTCTCATCAAAGTAATACAGCTTACAAAAAAAAACCCATGAGAATTCATACTATGCTCTCTTTGTTTCTCAATATAAGTATGATATTTAACAATTTTATAACTTAACATCCCACAGTAAAATCACCTAGTATAGTTTCAGCACAATCAAAAATTAGTATGGGTTCATAAAACAGAGGCAGGAAAAAACTCACAGCGTTTGTATATGAAGCAACAAGGAGGACAAGATTAAGTAATTTAATTTTGAAAGATCATAATGAACCTGATCAGGAGCTGCATAGGAAAGTTACTGGTTTTCTCCTTGGACACTTTTAGCTGCACTATAAAGAGAAGAAAATATCTAGAAGTAGAAGAGAATGGAGAACATTCTTTACTGTGATGTTACTTCAGCTCATCAATGAGATCAATGAAATGCACAAGAGAGAAATTTATTTAGCCTTTTGCATTCCAAAAAAGCAAAAGCTACCCAATTCCCCACAGTTTTCTCCCTACACCAACCCTCGAAATTCTTTCTAGATTTTCATAATGTATGTTGTTCTTTAGTGATTAACTCCTTTGGTTTATCATTTCCACTGTAGAGGATCTACACTTTTCCTTGAAGTCTAAGAGAATTCTATCAGTAGAGTACTGCTGCTGAACAAAATGAGCTGTGAGCTGAATCTCTGCATACAACTAAGTTGCCCAATTTTTTCCTACAATGTATGAATCTGAAATAATATAATGCCATTTAGATTTCTACTTCATGCTTCATAAGTAGTTTTTTTGGTCAGAAACAGAATATCAGTATGTAATTAATGCAGTTTATCAGGAAAACATTGCTATTATTTTTTACTCATTTTCCTTTCAAATACATGGATAACTAAATGCAATTCAGTTTTTTTCCATTGTCATATATACCAAAGCTCAATATAGTACCAAAATAATTTTTCAGCACCTTTTGTCCATTTCCCACTTTGATGGATAAGTGGCATAAAGGAGAGCATCAAGGTGGACAATGATTCCTTCATGAATTTTTGGTTTGTATGAGTTGAATACACGGCACCACAGCAAGACTCTTGGGCTGTCCCATGCAATGATAATAAAACATTTGGTAAAGAAAAAAAAGAGACAACTCCTCCTTCCCTCCCTTTCACACAACAGTAGAGCCACATGGTTGTTCAAGCTTGTTATGAACAATCCTGTTGTTGTTACAGGAAGAACTATTCCATAAGAAGATTAGATATTAGCTTAAGCTGCCTTGATACAACTGAGTAAGCATGAGCCTGCAGATATACAAATGCTAAATCTACTGGCATTATAATTTCTTAAGCATTTAGAAACCTCCAAGCTTTTCTAGATGGTAAAGCATCCTACTACACATAAATCTATTTCACAGACATAGCAAATCTGTTTATTTTGAACAGAAGCAGCATTGTTCAAGCTAAGTTACAGTGTAATAAATAGATTAGGGCATTAAGCAACACAATTATTAAAAGAGTAAGAGCCTCAAAATGAAGAAAAGAAATTAATATAAAATGCTCTGTCAAACAAAAAAAATGCAAGGAAGTTCAAATTAAAATTCAAGGAATTTCAAATTTAATCTAGCTCAAAATTTACCTTTTGGCATCATATATCATTTATTCAGGTACCAGTTCAGAAAGTAAATAACACTTCAGGTTGAATGAAATTACCATCTCTTTTGAACCAGTGTGGATTTTCAAATTAAAGTAATCTCTAGTCATGCATTTAGGGCATATTGTTAAAATATTGTTCATTACAGCAAAGTAGAAACAGGAACTTTTAAGTCTGCAACTTGTTCCTGGAAATCTGAATGCATTTCAATTTTTTTTTAAATTGTTCTCAATAGCTTATGGGAGAATTGGCTCATTGAAAATAATGCAACTGGGCTATTTGTAACATTTTCTTTCACCAGCAAAGGTAAAATTCACAGGGAAAAGGCTCCTTCACTACCCTTCTTTATCAGAGTTTAACTAATAGAAGGTTAGGTCCTATGCTAGACCTTGACTCAGAACTGTCTTATATCACTTTTATCGTTTGAATCAATTCCATCTCTTTTGAGATCAATTTCATCAATTGCTATTATAAAGGAAAACATTACATCAAGAATAAAAAAGAGTGATCCTTTCTGAGGAGAAGTTTTCTTTACTATAATATGAAGGTGACTAGCTGTGTTTCTAGAAGTGTGTATCAGTACAAAGCTTGAAGACTAAGAACTTGAAGTGGTTCAGTTTTTCATAAGAAAACATTTTGAAAATACCAGAACCTAGAGAAGCAAGGCTGGAGGTGGGAATGTGGATTGCTTTCAAACACTCATGAAAATCTAGTTATTTACAATGTCTTCCAATCAAAGGGACTTTATAACTTCCCTGATTAACTTTAGAAAATTGTGCCAAAAAAACCCCAAACCAGTAAATTTTCTTACACTTAAACACCATTGACTGAATTTCTAACACTTTCTAAACTCCACCAATATTAAAAATTAAATTTAATGTTGAGAAGCCATAAAATATTCAGGTTACAAGATAACATAACGGAAAGAAGCTCAAGCATCCAGTTTAAGCTCTTTCAAAAGAGTATAACTTGTTGGCAGCTGTATGTCTCAAGAATAGATGTACTCCCATCCCTAGCCAAGAAAGAACTAAAGAAAGAACCTTGTCCCAGTGGTAGAAGTATCAGGCCTTAAGAAACTGAACAAAACAAACTGGTGAATATTCTTAGGAAACAAAAATAGATAATTTTCTCCTAGTTACACTATTATGCAAATATTTGGAAATATATGTTCAAATAATGTTTTAACTCAAAACAACTTCTTTGTAATATTTAGCCTGTGTTGCCACATAAATGGAGGAATATCATAGTGTGCTCTTCAGATAGCACAGAAATCAGCTCTAAAGGCAGTTTTTTTCACATGTATTTGGATTCTGAGACTTCCCTCTGTCTGTGGACACAGATGCTCAGGGTAAATAAATCCAACAGACTCCAGAATGCAGTATATGGTCAGGTTTGAATGTTCTCCAGCTGGCCAGAGACAAAATACTGGACTATTTGGAACCTTGGTCCCTCTCAGGGGAATTTCTTACACTGTTACCCCTGAGTTCAATTTTTAAGTGTTATCTTCAAATGAGAACATTATCTTCTAGGTTTGACTACTCTATAGCATTTTATACCACTGAAGTATTTCCAACACCTTCAAAGGATTCCAAAGAATCGACTGATGATCCAGACATTTGAGACAAACCTGGGAAATTCAGAGATAACAACAGTAGGATTTTTCTGATCTTTCATTTTATTTTATTTCTTTTTTTTTTTTTCTATTTTTAGTGAGTTCTTTTCTGGAAAACTTCTATGTGGAACTTTCACAGAACTTCTGAGTCAGTAAGTCAGGGAGCACGCTTGTTATTCAAGACTTGCTGTCCCCACCCCTTCTAATCCAGAGCATTGACAAACATATACAGCATTCAATTTGTCACTTTTACCTCACCTTATACATAAGACTGAATGTCTGGAATGAAATAATCAAATATATATCTGTAGCAAATTATACAATGCTTCCTCATCTTCTCACACTAGACTTGTGGTTTCACTGTCATTTATTCTTCTCTTTAGCTCATTGTTCTGTGACGTGGTAAACTTCTGTATACTGTTGACAGTACAAGTTGCTGGGAAACAGACTGCAACAATTATCCCCTCTCTAGTTCAGTTGTCAAAAATGGAATTTAAGAGAAAATTCTTGAGATTCACTCTGCTACTGTGCACCACTCTTCTTCCTCTTGCTTACACGTGTCATATTTTAAGAACAACCTTGGTTTTTGTAAATCAGGAGAGGTCTACTTGAAGTCAGTGTTACTCATCTGTAGAAAACAATCTTGCATTGGCTTTATTGGTTTATATTTCAACTACCTTGAGACACTATAAAGGGCAGAATTATGCAGTACTTAATGCTATAGAATACGTGTTATATCTTTCATGTGAGTATTTGATCTTCCTTTACAGAGAAAGCTAACATAAGACTAACATAAGTAAGTGAACAGAACTGATAAAAGAAACTGAGAAACTGAGGTAAGGGAGGAAAACAAGCTTGAAAGAAGCTATTTCAGTGTGCAAGTGAGAAACAATTTTGGAATATACCCTGTTCCTTTCAGACTGCTGAATGCATTCCTTCATCACGGCAACAATAGGAACCACTGGGTTTTGCTAATAACTAAAGATATTATGGGGAAAGATTTCTTGTTTAAGAGATCAAACTTTTCTGAAAAGGTCTTGCTGAATTTAATATAGATTAATATTAATGCAGAATTCTAAGAGGGTTACATGGAATTATGAAATAATTTCAATACATTTTTGGCATAATTTCTGAAGGCACTAGTTTTATCTCTATTAATATTTCTAGGGCACCTCAACAAAATGGGGTGATTTATTTCAAGCATATACTAGAAATGCAAACTTTGTACTTTGGTGCAATTTTGGTGGTTTTGTTTTGTTTGTTTGGTTTTTTTGGGGGGGTGAGGGGGAGATTTGTGGAATTTATATTCTCTGTAGGTCTTTTACAACTTTTTCATTTCTTCACCCACTGGCTGGAAAATGCGTGACATGTCCAAAGACATCGCTAAGTAGAAAAGACAAGACTTGGACTTTGGAATATCAGATGCAAAGGGAAGCATGTGAGAATTGCTTCATTTAATAGATTTCCACAACACATTACTTCCAGTTTTTTCAAAGCCAAATTTAACAAGAACTTGGGCAAAGATTTTCCACGTAGTCCTTTTTTTTACTGGTTCTATAAATCTCTGTGTAGATTAAACCCATAAATTTCTTCAAATTACATTAAAAGAACATTTCTTCTTGTGCACAACAAATTCTTATTTTTAAGGATTTCTAGGCAGGCAAAATTTGGCATTGCCTTGTTTCTTTTTATAGCTTACTCTGCATCCCTCTCTAGCCAAGTTTCACCTTCAAGTCTTACTCAACTTTTTCAAACCACAATAATCCATGCTGAATGAAAAGAGCAGGTCTCTTTTCTAACAAAAAATAACTTATTGACTTGGTAGACAATAAGAGAGCAATGGAAATTGTCTACTTCAACTTCAGTGAAACAGTCAATGGTTTCTCCCTCAAGACCATGACAAAGAAGTTGTTGAAGTATGGGCTGGATGAGCAGACAGTAAGGTAAACCGAACAAAAGATGAATGTCCAGGTCCAGAGGGTCGTGATCAGTGTCAGAAATCGTATCTGGAAGACAAAAGCTAGTGGGGGTCTGCCAGGGGTCCAGTTCCTTATAATGTCTTCACTAATCTGAATGATAGGGAAGAGTGCTCCTTTTGCAAATTTGCAGGTGACACAAAACTGGGAATAGTGGCTGATGTGCCAAAGGGTCATGCTACAATCCAGATGGACCTCAACAGCCTGGAGAAATGGCCTGACAGGAACCTCATGAAGTTCAACACGAAGTGTACCAGAATATATTGTATACGAGTCATCTGGAAACTAATAATTTAGAAAACAGCTTGGCAGAAAAGGGAGGCAACAACGTGACTGTATGCCAGCAATGCACCCTTGCAGCAGAGAAGATTAATGGTACCCTGGGCCAAAGCAGAGGACTGTGGACAGCAGGTAGATGGAGGTATCAATCCTGCCCTTCTACTCAAACCTGTAAGGACACAGCCAGAGTGTTATGTCCAGTTCTGGACTCCTCAGTACAAGGCACGGACATACTGTAGACGGGTCAGCAAAGACATGAAGATGGTAAAGGACTGAACCTTCTCTCCTGTAAGGAAAGGCTGAGAGAGCTTGGCCTGTTCAGGTTAGAGGAGAGAAGTTTCAGGAGAATTTGATCAATACCTAAATATCAAATACAATTTGATCAAGGGAGTGTGTAAAGACAGAGTCAAGATCCTTCCAGGTAAAAGACAGACCAGAGGAAATGGGGCACAAACAGTGGAGGTTTCCTCTGAACATCAGGAAACATTTTTTTTTACTGTGACTGGGTACTGGCACAGGTGAAGTATTCATCCTTATAAATGCTAAAAAAAATAATCTGGAAATAATCATACGTAACCAGCTTTGGGTGGACCTGCTTGAGTAGAGCTGCTGGACCAGATGAATGCAGAGGTCCCTTCCAACACCAACTGATCTGAAAATCTATGATTCTGTAATGCAGACTTGTGACTGAAGCCCAGTGAAGATACAGAATTCAATAATAGTGTTCAAAGCATTATAAAAATAAGGCAGCAAGATCCTACAGCAAATTGAAATGTAAATTGCATCAGGCTTAGCTTTGGCTGACTCTATTAATCCTCTATTTAAATGAATATTTAATCCAGTAAAATAAAGTTCTTTTCCACATACCAATAGCAACACTCACATGTTTGATATCACACTGTGTGCAAACTCTGCTAATACAAATGCCTTCATATAAACACTCACAGGAATGTTCTGCTTGCCATATTCATAGGAAATCACTATACCCGTAAAGTACATTGATTTATCTTTTCTCACGTTGCATCTCCATTTACACACAAACAAAAATCAAGAGTCTTTGTTTAAATTCATCTTTGTACTTTATAACAGTAACATTGTTAGACTGGTTGACAACTCATACTGATGCTATGGACTTCATTATAACTAGAAGAAATTTAGAGCTGAGGAATATAATAGGCAATTTTAGACAATATATTAAGATAATTTTTCTCTCCCACTTCAAGCAACTGAAGCTCTCCCAGAAAATAGTATGGTTCATCCAGTCAGAGGAAGAGATGCTCACTGTTAACACTGTTCTACAGCTGTTTGAACAGGTAGTTGTGACTAAGAAGTACTTTACACCAGGAAGACAGAAGCATATAAAACGATCAAGCTAATGAAAGCACATTATTCAGAATCCTTCACAAAATCAAAATACAGTAATTTTATGAATATTTTCAGTGCTTCTAACAGCACCTGGATAAGGAGCAGCTGTGAAGATAAAACATTATTCCATAATGCTTTATGATCATAAATCTCATAAATTTGTGTGTTTCCACTCTCATTTAATTTTATATCAGTTCAGGCAATGGGACTGCATATTTCCATGAACTGCATTCCATTCATCAGACAATCTTTAGGAGGGAAATACCATCAGTGTATGATAAGAATTACTGTTATGAAAAAAGTAAGTATAATAGAGTTTTATGCTTTGGGGAACAATAGGGAATTAAAAATAACATTGTAATTATTTGAGGAATAAAAATAAAGCTCCGCTTATGGGCAGCAGAGAGACTTTAGTCATAATGTATGTGGTGTGGTGTGTTTTTCTGTATTATTAGCCCTGCATGGCTCTGCTAAAGAGAAACATAGGCAAGTCAGGACTAATATAGCAGGAACTGGAATATTTGTAATTCCCTCCTCAACATCTGTTGCATAAAATGTAATTTGCTCATTTGTACAAGCTGTGCTTCTTTAGAGGCAATCTCCAAATCCTCTTTCTGGATGTACCTGCCCTAATTTTTACAATTTGAATGTAGCCCAAAATAGCTTGCATTTTGGTTTCATGTAATTTGAGGATTCTGCAGCGTACAAACTGTTTATTTAAATGACATAAAGCACAAAGTAACAAAGGGGTATGAATGACCGGAGAGTCTGAAAAAAAAAAAGCATTCAAAGAGGATTTTTGTTAGGTTTGTTTTTGTTGTTTTGGGGGTTTTTTTGGTTTTTTTTTTTCCAAGAGGCAGAGCTCTCAAATCACCAGGAAGAATATAAAGGAAAGCAGTTAATATGTAGTTAAAGGAATTGTAACGTATATGAACATATGTTGTTTTACCTAATTTTGATCAACTTAAAAGTAAAAATATCTTTATTCTTCCAGTTGGGTTTAACACACCATCTGGTTTAATTATTCCTTAGGTAGCACACCATAAAGTTAATAGTAACAGTATTGTTAAGCCAATCAGAAAGAACATTTCTGATGTGATTTTTCACCAAGGATATTTCTCTTAAACCCATCGACTATAAGGTCAATGTAATAAGCTTTTGCATAAGGATTATGTTACTGCCAGCGCTTGACAGATGTTAGTTGTGAATAATCACCTCTCAATTGACTCAAATCTGCTTACTAAGTGAGAGAATTTAATCATAATCTAAAGTGCTCCTTTAATCTAGAATTTTGGGCAAATTTTTATTTAAAAATTGTTGAAGCTGTAACAACATTAAAAAAAACAACAAAATCCTACTGGGTTGCCTATTAAAAGGAAATAAACTGGAGTTTATAAGTCACGTTGATTAAAGAGACAGAACTCTAAAGCTAATCTCAGTCCCCATTTCAGCAAAGAAAGATGACGCCTTCAGAAGCCCAGTGAGCCTTCTGAAATCCACTTCTTTGATCAGTTAGGCAAGTGAAATACTGAGTGTTCATTACTCATTGTAATATCAGAGGGACAGTGGAGATTTAGGGATTCACTTCAACATCTTTGAGTTGAAAAGTGACTTCAATCTGTTTTGCATAATCCCAACTTTAAGGAGTTCTAGTGAAGTTCACCATTCCACTCCTGTTGACTTTCAACAGAGTTAATTATTGTTTAAAATTTTAGGTAAAAATTACTTCATGTTGTTTATCTTCAGAAGTATTATTAAAAAAGGAAAAGAATGCTGTAACAAATTCTCACAAAACTGAATGCTTCCTCATGGCCTCAAAAATCCTGCTTCTGAACTGACCAGAAAAAGATAATAGGGGCTATAGTACAGAATTTCATCTCAACAGATTTATAAGAATTACTTTAACACAGTATGCAATTCTCAATTTAGCAAAAGAAAGGGAGAAGATCTAGAATACATTATATGACTGCTTGAAATTCTCATCATCATAACATACATTTCCATTTAAAAATGTAGTATTATATGCTTTCATTCCCTATTCCAGATTTCAGCTATGTATGTGATAAAAAATGCTACATGGAGATCATGAATTAACAAACCAGGTATCAGCATACTGAAAAAATGACCATATTAAATCACTTTAACATCACAGTTAATAGTTTTCCCAATTTCTGTTCTTTGTTGCCCATTCTTGCAGCATACATCTAATAGCATAGTACTGCCATTCTAAATCACACCAGTTACAGTGGAGTCCAGTGATCCTCAAGAAATACAAGAGGCAAAAAAATACCTTAATTTCTCAATAGTCATGCTAAATGGAGTTAATGGAAATAAATTTTCATTTACTAAATGCCCCTAAATCTCATTTAACCCCAGACTCCCTGAGCAGAAAACAGTTTGGGAATGCAGAGCTTTAGAGACAAGTGTCCTATAGCCCTGTTCTGTCCTTAGATTTCCCTAAGTACACATTTGCAGCTACCTCTGTGAGTCTTGGGCTGAATAAATGGTTGGATGTAACCAAGTAAATTTGTTCCTGTGTTTCAGCATAAATAAAGAACTGAGCTAAACAGAACTGATAACAGAACTCATAATAATAACAATAATAATAATAATAATAGCTAATAGAACCCATAAAATGATAAATAAATTACATCAAGACAACTTTGGGTACCTAAATGTGTCTTCTCAACAGAAGAAATGTTGCACAAAAGACATGGATCTCTCCCAGGACTCGTCTGGGGAAGTCCTACAGATAAGAACATACCATATTGATGTACAGAAGTCATTCCATCTGTAATTAAAAACTTCAACTTAAAAAGCCTTATCAAACAGTTCAAGAGAGCTAATCAACTTGTCAGAGATATCAGGAGATGAAGACAGTAACCCATAGGTGATTCCATGATTAAGTGAAGATTTATTGGAAAGAGTAATCTGAGCCACATGATCCTACACATTCTTATGCCAGCCAAAGCACTCAAAGAAGCTGTCTGTCTGAAACCAAATTGACCAAAAGAGTCAGCAGACAAACAAAAGTCTGCATGAAATCTCTTCAAGTAATCACATCAAGTGCCTTGGTATCACAGGCCCCTACGTAATAAAATCCTGTTTCTAAATCAATTAAATTCCACTTCCACTTAATCCTGAACTAACAGACTTTTTTTTTTAAATCTTTTTTCTTCTTTACTCTTCTGATGTACTTTTTATCTCTCAGTTGTTGTTTGACTAAACAAGTGAAGCAATTTTCAACTTCAGTTCTAGAAGGGACATTGAATTTTTCTGAATATTCAATCATTTTTCTCCCTAGTTCTGTATGTTTCTGAATAAGGGAAATTGCACATAGCTTTGCTAATCAAGTCTAAACAATGCTATCTGCAGCGACATTAATGTTCTCTATTTTCTAATTCACCTTGGGGTCACTACTTTTTCACCTTGGGGTCACATATCTTTTTCACAATTCCAGTAATGATTCACAGCTCTCCTGCAACTAACCACCATGCCAAGGATCCCTGCTGCTAGAAGATAATAGATGATCTTTCATTTTACTGCTACAATTCATGCTGATGATTAAGAAACAGAATCACAGAATAGTTAGGGTTGGGAGGGTCCTTGGGTGAATTTGTGTTCCAACCCCTTGCCAAGGCATGGTCACTTAGAGCAGGTTACACAGGAATGTGTCCACATGGGTTTGGAATGTCTCCAGAGAAGGAGACTCCACAACCTCTCTGGGCAGCTGTTCCTGTGCTTGTCCACTCTCAATGTAAAGTTCTCCCTCATGCTGAGGTGGAACTTCTTATTTTTCAGATTATTGTCATTGCTTCATAGGGCACCATGAAAGAGAGTCAGTCTGGCACATGCTCTTGGCATGGGCTTTTGAGATATTTGATGAGATCCCTCTCAGTCTCCCCTTCTCCAGACTAAACAGGCCCAGCTGTCACAGTCTCTCTTTGTAACAGAGATGCTCCTGACTCCTCATCATCTTTGTGGCCTCTGACAGACCCTCCCCTGTATGTCCTTGTCTTTCTTGAACTGTGGAGACCAGAACTGAAAACAATAGTCTAAATGTGACCTCACTAGGGCCAAGTGGAAAAGCAGAATCACCTCCCATCATCTTCTCAATGGACCTCATATGATGCTGTACTTCATCTAACTGTAGATGAACCCCTTCTATTCTCAGTCTTCACTAATCATCCCTTGGTGTTACCCTTTTCCTTACAGATAACATATCAGTATGCTTTTAAAATGCAAGTTGAAAGAGATACGTTCACCCTAAATGCACTTGCTTCTTAAAGCATTAGACACAATGAATTCTTTGATATTGTTCAGACCCTGTACTTAAATACAAAACATCCCAGGCTCATATGGTAGCAAATGCCATGATCAAATAATTTATTCTAAAACAGGGAAACCAGTCAAACAACAAATTCTACATACAGAGATTATTGCAACAGCTATCTGATTTTATATGTGAAAGAATATTCTTAACCCTTTTCATTTAGTAGGAAACAGCTGTATTCTTTACTATGTGAGGAACAGGAGGGGAAACAGCTGTTTAAAAACTTGCATAACATTTTTAGTGAAAAATGTCTTCAACTTTGGGGCTAATTGATGTTGCCAGTAGATTGTCTGAAAATTACCAGCAAAGCATTGAAATAAAATGTATTAAAATCAGTAGACTTTTAAGTAATTATCAATGTGAAAATTAATTACAATTATTACCTGTTGGTCTGTTCACAAATACTAGTGGTCAAGAATACACAGTTGCATCTTATAATAAATTCTTCAGTCACTCACTGGTAGCTGTGATTAGAAGCTACCTAAATCTATCAGGAAACTCTTGCAAAAGGGAGCCTTGAAGTACAACCAGAAAGTTACTACTTTATCCCTTTCTGTCATTATTTCTTTTTCATTGCAAGTTCTAGTAACCTGATAAATGAAACAAGATACCCAAAATTATTATGGGCTTTTTACTATCAGTTTTCTAAGTGAATAATTACATAGTTGAGGAACAAAAGATGCACTGGGATTCGTGAAGATTAAGCCTTATGCTATTCTTTTTGTTCCCATGTCAATCCAGTAAAAGAAAATATCAATAGCTTTTCTTCTACTTCAATAAGTGTTCTGTTCCTTAAAAATTAGGTCAAACCAATTATTTTCCTGCAGAGAATCTGACACAATATTTTCTAATTAGTGAAGTACCTGTTTTTCTGTAAACACAGTTACAAGATCTAGATGTCAAGTTTTAATGTGCATGTGCAGAAATGTACATTTATGTAACTCAGAAAGACTGCCCATTTGATTATGACTGCTGGCCAGGCATTAAAAGTACTAAACCATACAACAGCTTGATATCTCAGTGCTGGACATGTTCTCAGCTTCTGGTCAAAATCTGATCACCTTTTTCTAAGTAAAATATTCAGTAAAGCAGTAAAAAACCCTTCTGTCTAACACCACCTGTCAGCTGGGCTTCAGACCAGGCCACTAGCCTGAGACAGCACCTGTGGCTCTGCTGGATGACCTCTGCATTATAGGGAAAAGGAAGAGAGTCATATCATTTCTAACAGACTTGGCACCTTTGATATAGCTGATCTCCAAATACTCCTACTTTCAACCCAAAGACAGCTGCAGACAGCAAACACTAACAGCCTGAAATAACTTGGGCCATTTTCCTCAAACCATAAACACAGGAAAGTACAAGCATTTCTTTTCTCTACCATCTTCAGACTCTCACAGTGTTGCACTCCTCCTATTTACTTTTCATCAGGATTTAGATCTGCTAAATGCAAGCAGCAGAAACCACACACAGCATTCAACTCTACCCTGCACCCAGTATGAACGTAAACAAATTCTGCAAAAAGGTCCTGTATAGAGAGGAGGTGGTGAGAACTGAATCCAGGAAGGCCAAAACAAAGCGTGACAGAAGTGCTTATAAAAACCTTAGTCTGGAATAATTTCTATTTAGAAATACGTTCATGGCATTAAAACAGGTCACAGGTTCAAAGATATATTTTCTTCCTCATCTATGGCTCAGGCACTGTGGAATCAAAAAATGTTCCCCTGGATTTCACCTGAGACTTACTGGAACTTACCAGGCATGGGCTGGTCCTGGAGAACGGGTCAGTCATCTCTCCAGATCTGCACTGCATGCATGAAAGTAGAAGGGAACTGTGATTTTATGTGGAAATGAAGCTACAAAAGAGATAAAATTCTAAAGAATCAACTAAGCAATAAAAATGTGTACAAAGAGTAGTTCAAACTTTCAAAGGCCTACATTGGTCCATAAAAGTAACTTCTATGCTCATTACCATTCCAAGAAAACAATTATGTTTGTCATTCTTCACAATGAAGTGTAAGCAACAAAATTTTTATGATAGCATTATCATCATTGTGATACTAATTCCCACAAGATTAATAGAATACAAATCCAATTTATTCAGATTAATTTACCTTCATTTTCTTATTTTGCACACAAAATGGAAAGACTCCTATAAATTAATTGAGCTATTTATTCTCCAAAGGAGAGGGACATGCTTGTTGGCAATGTTTTATGAACATGAAAGGTAATGGGGCCCATAAAACTCTTTGACACATGTTTTTGAGCTTCACATAATTAGTCTGTACCTTATACTGAAGTGTAAAAAAAGACTGGTTTTCTTTTGCCTGATCATCTACCAGCCAAATTTGCCACTCACAAGAATTTATGTCACAGATTTTTACTCCCTTCTCTTTAAATAGTAATATCTAAGTTCATTGAGGTAGTATGTCTTTTGTAAAAGGCAAAAATAGCTGTTGCATTATGCTTATCTTGCAAAAACAAAAACAATTTTTTCGATGTTATTGAAAACGTGAAGAAAATGAAATTATGTTTTAAAATATGTTGTTAATGTATAATCAATATTCTTCATGGAAAATTGAGATTCATCTTCTTGAATTAATTGAGATTCACCTGTTCTTCACAGAAGGAGTGCCTGGGCATTGGAATGGACTGCCTGGAGAGCTAGTGACATCACCATCCTTAGAAATGTTTAAGAAAACACTGGACGTGGCACTTCCTGCCATGGTATAGTTGGCAAAGTGGTGTAAGTCATAAGTTGGACTGGATGATATCAAAGATATTTTCCAACCTTATTAATTTTCTAATTCTGTGTGATCTTAGACAGACCTGTTTTTTTCGTATAGAGAATCTAGTCAGGCAATGGGGAAGAAAATCTACTATAAAACACGGCTTGTGCTGTGTGTACGTGGACTCTAGTTAGTACAGATAAAGTCACTCTCCAAAAGAGGTTGTAGGAACAAAAGATACTAATTCCTGGTATTCTTAAAAGTTTTGCATTTAGTTGGAAATTTTTTTCTAAATGTGCTATAGAAACTACAAAAAAAGTAGAATTAAAGACATTTTAAGTAATACCTCAAAGCTACCTTTAGAAATCTAGGTTGTTTCAAAACAAGCTGTATACTTAATTTCAACAGAGTAAGAAATATTAAGAATTTGATATATATCTTGATACTATCTGCATGTGTTTCATATGTGCAGCTTCATAGGAAGCTCTTCTTCCTTTGTTAGTTCCACTGGCTCAGATACTACCACAAACTTCCAATGTGTTGTTTCAATACTAGTCATCTTAAATACAAATAAAGGAAAAAAAGTCTTCTCTTTTCACCATCAACACTCTTTTGTCATCTGCAATCGATTCAAAAGGTGGTTTTTCAACTGTTTACATAAAACAAATCATTCCTCATCGTGTGTAATTAAACTTGCTCAAATCCCTTGTTTTTAGGAAATAAACATTACGGTAATTTTCCTGGAATAATAAAAACTGTTAATATATGTAGGTGTTAAATGTATCAAAAAACATGCATTCTGTCTGAGAACAGTCCCAACAAGAGCTGCTTTCAATGCAGGAGAAAATACATTTTTATGGTTATCACTATCGTTCTTTATAGATGTAAGCACTGCAACGTTTCATGAACCTTGCGGCCAAGATTCCTGTTAAGTGTATACAGCGAGTAAATGAATTTGCCAATACACATTCTGTAAGATCTTGATTTTCCTGTCTCTCAGCTAAAATACTACAAAAGCTAGGAAAGAACATTTTGACAGCTTGTAACCACTTTAATTCCTCTAGTACAACAGTTCTCACATTAAGCAAGGAGGCACAAGTGTGTGCTCTCAGCAGGTACAGCTTCCTGACTGGCAGTCATGTCTCAGACTCAGGTGCCTGTGGGAAAGACAAAGAGAGACACGTTTCCAATGAAGCAAAACTAAAGTGGATGATCCAGAGTATCAAATGGTCTTCTCATGTGTGTATCCCTCTGCTTATTTCATTTTTATCTGAACTGTGCACGTCTGTCAGCAAAACCACGTGGAACTGAATAGGAGATCAAGACAGGAGGGGGAAAAGACAGATAACCATAAGGTAAGGGAGATGTAGGTAAGAGGAAAAGCAATCAACACACAGCTAAGCCTCAATGTGGATTCAGAAGCTTTTATTATTTAATGACAGAAATTTTCTCTAACACTTCGCCATCACATGTACCTGATTCAACTCAAAATTTTACTCCTCCATTCTTGAAATGTGTAATTTTTTTTTCAAGTAAAGTTAAATCAAAAATTGAAACCGCAGCAACATTGCCCAACTTATGTCACTACCTCTGATCTTCCATAAAACAAAAAAAAAAAGTGTGGCTTTAGAGATGTGGGGAAAAAATGCTGCATTTTGATCACTTAAGTTCAGCTACAGTGTTACACTGAAATATTAAATACGTGAATTTATAGAAATCAAATATGTGAATTTATAGGAAAAAAACACTAAGAGCAAACCACAAGCAAAGTAAAAACAAAAAATCGGTGAAAAGCATACTTAGAAATGTTGCTATTTGACTTTACAGAAGAGCTCTGTAATTCTCATTCCATGTGCTCTATGTCACCATCACTTTCAAACTAAGACCGAAATCAACTAGCCATGATTTAAGTTCTAGCTTCCTGACACCCACTTTTAAGGCAGTTGTTCCTTTCCTGCAAAAATGGTTATTTTTCGGCCAAACCATAGGTGTCCTTTGTCACATATAGGACCTCAGTAATATTGACATGCAACTGAAATTTAGGGATCCTTTAGGGGCCCAAATACATAACCACCACATCTGGCTCATCACCAGGGCTATCCAGCAACTTAAAATGCTTGTTCAAATTAAATACACTGAAACTGAACGCGTATTTTTCTTCAGCAATTCAGTACTAACCTTCTGTGCATAATCATATCTGTTGCTTAATATACTTCCAAAATAATTGAAAACGGCAGAAGAAAATTTCAACTAAATTCTAACAAGGTACTTAGACTCAAGACCACAGTATGCTGTAACACCAAGTTTATAATTGGACTCTGAGAACCTGATGTAGGGGGGAAAAAAAGAAAACAACATTAAAAAGCCCAACTCTCAAATCTCTGCAGATCTAGCAGCTGGGAGAAAAATTCTCTACACATATATCAAGTTAATTTGTCTGAGAAGTCACTGACAAACTGAGATTCACATAGCAGTACCTGTCATGACAACTAACAGAAAAGCACTTCAGAAAGTGGCAAGACAAACAGTGGGGGCAATTCAACTGACCTTAGATAAGAAAAATAAGAAAGCAAAACTGAAAAAAATACAAAAGACAGAAAACTAATATTGGAACTCAATGCCAACTCTGAACCCTAAATTCAAAGAGAAGCCCTCAAGAAGGAAATGGTTATCATTTATTATAAACAGCAAAAGGACAGGTAATGAAATGTATTGGGAATGTGCTCTAATTAGATAATATAGGAGATGCTTTCTTGTGTTCTCCCTATTTGGTCTTTGATGGAAACAAAAAAAAAAATAAAACAAAAAACAACCAAACACCAATACCCTCTAATTTCCGGGAAACTAAGAAAATGAGACAGGTAGGTGCCCCATTTGATATTTGTGTCTATGCTTAAACGAAAATACTAAGGAAAAAATTAGTTTCACTCTGAGATGTTGAGGGTTCTAAAGGACATCTTCTTCCTCTATAAAGAGATGAATTATTGGAGAACACAAAACACAATGATTCCTAATACTACATATTCTCAATATAATGTCAATCCTTATGAGTCAGTGTAATATTTATGCCAAAGAATATTCTAGTATACCTACATTGCCATCAAATGTCAAGGTTAATTCTTAGCAGTAGCTGGGAGAGGGACACAGATTATTCCATACCACCTCAGGTCATTGCCAGGTGATGGGGAAAGGCACTCTCACTTCTGGGGAGAAGGGATTCCTTCTGGTCAAGAAAACATGGCAGGGGAACTGTCTGGTCTTAGGGTCCACAGTGACCACTTCTGCATGTGAATCACTCTTTTGCACACTTTTATTATTACCATTGTTGCTGTTACTGATCTTATCTCATTTCTGTTTACAGTAAATTGTTCTTCTCTCAACCCATAATGTTTTTTGCTTCCAATTGGAGGTGGGGTGGAGGGGGAACAGCGAGAGTACTAAATTGGAGAACACCATTTCTAAACCATGACAAGTAAGGCATTCTGCATTTGTAGACAGGATTAAGGTAGAGATCTCTAGTTACACAGCCAGCACTGAACAGCTTTTAGATGAAGAATCCATGAAGATATATTTACTGTGAAAAAAGGTGAAAAACAATATATTCCTTGAACAAAACATATTTATAAAGCAATGAGCTATAGAAGGCAACAAATCTCTCCAGATGAAAAGGACTGTAAAAATAGCACTTACACTGAAGAAAGGAGAATTGGAGGAACATCTCAGGTCATAAAGCCCAATACCCTCCGAAAAATAACCCCATAACATTTTTCATACAAAGCTTTTATTTTCCTCATATCTGCTTTTATATTCAAGGTAAGCATTGCAGGTCTTCTTTGCCCCTGCAGCTTCTTATAAACATGTACTCACTGTTCACCTTTACACCTTCATTGTACTCCTTTAAACCTTTTCTTACCTAAATCAGTAGTAGGTGAAGGTGTTTCAAATGTCTTAACCACACTATAAAAGTTTGCATGGTGAAAATATGTTTAGTATTTTTTCATATGGAAGAGGTTAAAAAAAGAGAAAAAAGGAATGGTAAAGCTGACAACCTTTGATACACTCGTAGGTGTACCACTCACATAGGTTCCAACTTCTGGGGGAGGACAGTATTTTTAGAGTGTCCAGAGTGCAACAACACTGGCAAAGAAACTGGAGAATTTACAGTAAGGCAAAACATTGCAAAAAAACATTTGGGATACAAACTGTTTGCAAAGATGAATTCAGAAAATGCCAGAAATTTATGCCAACTACATCCGTCGAATTGTACAAATCCTTTGTGCATTAGTTCAATATCTTGACCTACAGTCTTAATCAATCTGCATCACAAGCCCATTTTTCTGTGTTTTTCTCCCTACAGAAATACTCAACCAGTTACTTGGCATTAAACATTTCAATATTAAATGTAGGACTGAAAACAGGAAGAACAACATCCTAAGGATGCTGTAAAGATGGACTGGATTAATGTGATAACATATATACTAAACTCATAGCAAGCTGTCTATCTGCCAGCAAAGACAAGCACTTCTGCAGCACAATTTACATCAAACGCTAAACTCTATCATATATCTAAAAAAGGTCACATGAACTGCACTGTGAAAATGTTTACGCTTTCACTGACTTTAAAATGAGATTATGGCAAATACAGATGACTACTCTTCAGATGAAACTATTTGTCAGCTGTTTCTTTTTATCTATGAGGATCTGACTTCCAGGACATTTATATTTGGGTTTGGTGGTTTTATTTGTTTGTTTGTTTTGGCTGGAGCTGATAACTTAAAATGAAAACATGTGTGCAAGTTCTTTAAAATGATATCTTGAAAGAATCATTATTCCAGATATTATGCTCAACAAGCACATATTAGGTCAAATGCTTTAGAGCAGGTAATTTCATCACAATTATTACCTTTTAGTAACATTCGGTGATATCAAATTTTAAAGCCTCTTATTTTTATTTTAAATATTGATATGTTTTTTACTGAGCACATATATACACAAAACCTTATATACTCTCACCTTGCAATGAATGTTCGATAGAGCATTAATGACAGTAGATACTTAGAAAGCTCTGGAAAGCCTTTCTGATATTTTCAACAACATTATTTTCCATAATAATTCAGGTTATTATATTAGTTCGATTCAGGAAATAATTTTTCTATTTTTATGATTCAAGCTGATACACAGAACTACATCGGAATTTGTTCAGTATACAAAATAAATAACAGAAACAACCACATTTCTTTTAGGTTGCACAGAGGAAAAAGTGTCTACCCAAGGTATAATTACAGTAAATTCACGAATACAAGCCGCACAGAGTATAAGCCGCATATCCGGTGTGTTGGCAACATTGATGTCTTTGTCAATAGATAAGCCGCACCCGGAATATTAGCCGCACTTTAGTTCGCAGCGAACTTTCACAAAGTCGTCATTTAGTAACACAATCGCGGGATCGCCGGGGCTTACTGGCTTACTGCTGACCTCGGAAACATTGTTTCCAAGTGAAAAAAGACACAACCCTTTATTTACAAGCCGAAAAAAGACAGGAACAATAGTGTGGCCATTTTGCGAGCATTCCCAATGGATCCGCGTTGCCTTTAAACAGCCGCTCAGCCGCGCGGGCAGGCAGCTGAGCTCCGAGCGGAGCCACATTCTCCGTGCTGGCACAGGAGCGGCCGTTGTAGCCCTCTCAGCCCCGCGGGGGGAGCGCCCCGTTTTAGCCCTCGCGGCCCGCGGGGCGAGCGGCCGTTTTAGCCCTCGCGGCCCCGCGGGGCGAGCGGCCCGTTTTAGCCCTCGCGGCCCCGCGGGGCGAGCGGCCGTTTTAGCCCTCGCGGCCCCCGCGGGGCGAGCGGCCGTTTTAGCCCTCGCGGCCCCCGCGGGGGCGAGCGGCCGTTTTAGCCCTCGCGGCCCCGCGGGGCGAGCGGGGCCGTTTTTAGCCCTCGCGGCCCCGCGGGGGAGCGGCCGTTTTAGCCCTCGCGGCCCCGCGGGGGGAGCGGCCGTTTTAGCCCTCGCGTGCCCCCGCGGTGGGGGATGCGGCCGTTATTTAGCCCTCGCGGCCCCGCGGGGGGAGCGGCCGTTTTAGCCTCGCGGCCCCGCGGGGGGAGCGTCCCGTTGTAGCCCTCGCGGCCCCGCGGGGGGGAGCGGCCGTTGTAGCCCTCGCGGCCCCGCGGGGGGAGCGGCCGTTGTAGCCCTCGCGGCCCCGCGGGGGGAAGCGCCGTTGTAGCCCCTCCGGCGCCCCGCGGGGGAGCGGCCGTTGTAGCCCTCTCCCTGCAAGCCGAGTGGCCGTTCTAACCCCCTCCTCCCTGCGGGAAGAGAGGCTCCCCCCAGCCCTCTCCCTGCGAGCCCAGCCAGCCCCGTAGCCGCACAAGACTGAAAACACTTTAAAATACAGAGAATATCACACACTTTTATTGACTGCCGAAGGTAACTCACCCCGATAACAACCCCCGCCCCTCAGTAACGACCGCCATCCACAGGCAGGCAATAAGCTGTTCTCTGATTTGGTTCATCGTCGGAACAATGGGAAACCATGGATTTCAGACTGTTTTGGCTCGGACTGGACCCAGCATGATACTAGGTAAGGGCAGATATCACATTTTTTGTCCATATATTAGCCGCACCGGAATATTGGCCGCATTTCGGGTTTCCACCAAAATTTTAGTCTTCTTGCTGCGGCTTGTATTCGTGAAATTACTGTAAATAGAAGGTTAATTTTTGTTCAAAATATGAGAAACCAGGGGACCCTTTCAATAACACAAGAGTATTCTATCAGTGACAGGTAAACTCTCAATATCTGTTACACTTGTATTTGTTTTAATTTAAAGCAAGAGAACAGAAGTCATACCTGGTTTGGGTAGGAAGGGACCCTTAAAGATTATATAGTTCCAACCCCCACTACCATGGGCAGGGACAACCTTCCACTGACCAGGTTGCTCAAAGCACCATCCAGCCTGATCTTGAACATTTCTGGGGACTGGGCATCCACAGCTTCTCTGTGGATGACACTGTGCCAGTGTCTCACCACCCTCACAGTAAAAGACTTCTTATATCCCATGTGAATCTACTCTATTTCAGTTTTAAACTATTGCCCTTTGTCCCATCGCCACAGGCTTTGATAAAAAGTCTGTCCATCTTACAAGCTCCCTTAGTTACAACCTTGCAAATTGTAATCAAGGTAATAAGGTCTTCCCTAAGCCTTCTCTTCTCCAGGCTGAAAAAACTCCCAACTCTCCTTCCGGGGTCTCCACAGGCTTTAGCCCCCTGATCACTTTTGTGGGCTTCCTCTGGTCTGCCAGAAGTGCCAGAAGCCACTGTTCCCATAGCATTCAACATTTCTACGTTCAACTGAACCATTTAATGAACAGTGCAACAGTTTAGCTTAAGCCCACTTCTGTCATCTGGCTAAGATGTTCTGCCAAGCTTTTCACTGGTCTAGTTCAATGGAAAAATTAAATATTCACTGAAAAGGAATACTGACAGCTGAGAGTATGAAGAGAGATAGAGGTATACAGGGTTAAAGGTATTTCTGTTTGTCTGTGTATCACCTCTTAGAACATATTTGTCAAGATTAGCATTGTAAGATATTCAGAAAAAAATTAGAGTTCCAAGAGTAAAAGTCAAAACCACCATAAATTATGCTAGGATTAACAAGAACTCAGAAAAGATTTCCCATTTACTTTTTGTTAGACTTCATTTCCTATGTAGTGATTTTTCTTTTCTATATGTAGTGATTTCTCATTTCTGTAAGAATTAAGGACCCTTCTCTCAGATGACACATAACAGAATCATCAGGTTCTACAGCTATGCTTAAATAAAGTTATCAGTACAATTCTCCCCTAACAAGGATGAAAAACAGGAATCAACCCAACCAATACAATTTGCAATTTGAAATATTACCAATCTCCTAGGCATTCTGTTCTGGGCTTTTAACACAGTTTCTGGTAACAGAAAATACAAACAGAACACATCTGTTAACTATATTCTGGAATCTAACCTCCAAACAAAACAAAACCAGAGACAGTCCCAGTTCCAGACCTTCGAAACACAAGAATGAACAATGGGGTCATAGCATAAATTGCTTCTTTCAGTTGCAGGCAAGGCAGAAGGATGCTTTATTATGTAAGGTACGCCGATCCTAAAAACATTGTAAGATCCTGCCCTGTTGAAACACTGTCCTGTTGGAAGAGTACGATATGACAGTGGAGGAGGATTCTTGAAGCCAAGGGTCAGATAAAGTCATGGGTTAACTCAGGCTGCAAGATGAATGTGGTAGCCTAGGAGTGGAGCATTACAAGGCCATTTAGTGATGGGATAAGAGGCAATGTTTGAAAGCTTCAACTGAAAGATGGGAGGTTTAGATTAGTTATTAGGATGATCCTCTTTAATGTGAGAGTGTCAAGGAACTGGAACAGGTTGCTCAGAAAAGTTCTCCTCCCTGGAAACTGCTCCAAGGTCATGCTGGATGGGGCTCTGAGCAACCTGGTCTAGTGGAAGATGTGCCTGACCATGGCAAGGGGTTTTGGAACTAGATGTCTATTGAAAGTCCCTTTCCATCACAAAACATTCTATGATTTTGTGAGGCAGAAACATACAAATAAATAAACATATGAAACAACTAAACCCATCAGAATTATAAGTAAGTCACACCTACCTACAGCCTTGAAGGGCTTTGTAACAGGAAAAATTGAAGCTAGGGGTTGTCTTTACATACAGTTTATGTTTTCTCCAACAACAGCATATTGATTTGGCAAAATAAGTAAACACTTCTTCTACAGAAGCAACTTCCTTATCACTGTACTGCACCACAGACAACGAAGAGAAAGTTAGGACATGCAAAAGCACAGATGATATTGAGTAACTGGATGCTACTCAGGAGAAAACCAGAGGGGTTGTTGCTCAGAGATCCCTTTAAAAAATAGTCATATTCCTCACCCCAGTGTAGATGATTTCCTCTTATCTGACAGCAACTGAGGTTTGAAGACAAGACAATCCAAAGAAGCAGTCCATTCATAGATCAAAAATAAATACACAGGCCACACAGTTTGGAAGAGATCCAAAGGTCATCACATAAATGCAAAATCCTCTACCATTTTACTTGTTATTCATGAACAAGTCCTTTTGTTGAAAACATGCATGAAGTCTTCAAAATAAACCTCAATACCAAAAATATTGGAAACAGTCTAAATACAGTTCATATATTTTCAAATAGTCACCACATAACATTTTCCCACTTGTATGGTTAACATAAAAGCATATCCTGAAGAGATGGACTTCCAAAACATCTACAGTAAGCAAATTTGCCAACCATCTGCGCAAAAAACACTTAGATTCAAACACAGAAAAAAAACAGATTCCCAGCCCAGCAGTGGAATAACACACCTGATCAAACATGAGACTAAGCACGGAAACATTCTAGTTTGAATTTAGCAACAAAGAATATGTAGGCCAGGGAGATTGTGGCTAATCAAACCTGCCTGAATTTGCCTGTATCTAACACTTCTATATGAAGCAGAGTATCCAAGTACCTTTTTGAGTTATTGACAACATTCAAGGCATACCTCTAAAAACAATATTTGACATGCCAGATGCTGGACTAGCTGTCAATGTTTTTTGCCTTTTTTTTTTTTTTTTTTCATGTAATAGCCTTATGGTTAGAACACTCTCCAAGAAAGCACTAAATTACATCTTAAAAACAGGCATTTCATACTATTTCCTTCTAGCAGAGAATGAGTGGGAAAACATTCACTCCTAAGGGCTAAGCTCAGTGAAGGACTTTCTACCACCTCTTCAGTCGAGTCAGTAAGGAAAGATCAAAAGATGAATGGGGCCCCATTAAAAAAAAAATCTAATGTAGCTCATATTTACACCCTTAGCTGGATGCAGCGGGGCCTCCTAATACTGTTTCATAGTAAATGTAAGAAAAAAATATTACATTACCTAAACAGAAAAAAAACAAACGTGTCAAAGAGGTTTCAATCTCTGTCCTGTCAATCCTGCTGAAAGACATGGAATAGCCCTCTACCACATATTTAATTGAGAATATCCATTTTCTTCTAGCTTCCCCTCCTACCTACTTCTTATTATCCATCCATATCAGAGGTTTACTTCCAATGGAAGTATAAATTGCCAGAATTCAAACACATTGAGAAATTGTAATGGTGGTTACTTAGCTTTTAAAGGGTCAAATTCAACATTCAAAGAAGTAAGAGACATTTCTTACATGGATACCAAGGACTTTTATGTAATACATCATCTGGAGACACTATAACACAACTGGTGAGAAATTTCAGTGTGAATTTGGTACCCACACTTGACAGGTAGCACGTTGTAGAGGCCATCAAGTTCAAATCACTGGTTTTATCACACAAATTGAGCCTGTTTCAAAAGGGGCAAACTGAGACATTACATAAAGAAACAGAATTTTAATATTTTACTTTTCCTATTTAATGTCATAAAAGCATTGTTTTTCCTTTCTATATACAGATTCGACTGCAAAAAATTTTGACTAATGAAAGTGGCTCTCTATGTCACATCCTGCATGCAGAGTTTGGGAAAAAAACATACATAGTAATTTTGCAGAAAATATAATAAAGCTACAATCAGGTAAACAGACTTTTTAAAAAAAAAATCTGTGTTTTTCAATTTTGAAAAGAGAAGAAGCAATCTGAATGATAACAGATCAACAACAGGAGCTGTAGGCTTTCATTCAGAGCTGACTTGTTTGCATCCAACATAAATGGGCAGTGACCATTTACCATCAAACAGCTGTTCAGCAGCCTATGCATGATGATAAGGTAGCTCCTGTTGTAGAAGTGGCCAGGTGACAATCACAGTTAATTGCCATCCCTGCTGGCAGTCTCAAATAAGGAAACAATAAGACCTGGAGACCATAGTAGCCTGTATCTTTTAGAAAGTAACTCCAGAACAGGACAATGAAAAGTTATCTCTCAAATGAGCCATGTCTACCCAATATGCAACAGGATCTCAGTTTAAGGTGAGATTCATATCACATCATATCATATTTTTCGTGGTTTAACCCCACTCAGGAACCAAGCCCCAGCCAGCTGCTCACTCCCTCCCATGAGCAGGATTGGGGAGAGAATCAGAAAGGTACAAGCCAGAAAACCCATGGGTTGAGCTAGTTTAATAGGGAAAGCAAAAGCCGTGCACACAGGCAAGCAAAATAAATTAATTAATTCCTTCCCATGGTAGGCAGGTGTTCAGCCATCTCCAGGAAAGCAGGGCTCCATCAGGTATAACGATGACTTGGAAGATGAACATCATCACTCCAAACCTCGTCACACGGTCTGGAATATCTCTTTGGTCAACTGGGTCACCTGCCCTGACTGTGTCCCCTCCTCACCTGCCAGGAACCCACAGTTTCCTCACCAGTGTGGCAATAAGGAAAGCAGAAAAGGCCTTGGCTCTGTGTAAGCCCTGCTCAGCAATAGCAAAAATATCTCTGTGTTATGTTATGGGAAATACTTTGCATTTTTGGACATTAAGAGTCCTTTTTCCTAGTACTATCACCATTTAGTAAGCATAAATACTGGGTTTCATACTCTTCCATACACTGTACATAAAGCAAGAAGGTCAATTTTCCAAGTACCATTCAGTTTTGGTCGCTCCTTTCAAAAAAAAAACAAAAAACATTTACTTGCCCTTAGAAGTATTACCTTAACAGAACAGCACAGGGTTCTAAAGTTCTACTCCTTATGCTAAAAAAAAAATATAAAAAGGGAAAAGTTAAAGCTTGTAACTCCCCAATTTTGCTATAAGGTGATTCATATATTGCTTAAAGTTACCATTCACCTCTTCAGTATTTACAGCAAAGTCAACTGAATAAATGCACTAAAAAGTAGTTCTGAATCAAAACTATGTTATTTAGACTCTTGATGCAGCAGCAGGCAACTGTGATATCACGTAGAATTTCCTTCTTTGACCAAACTTTCTAACATGGTAAAATGCATACTCCAGTTATGAAGCAGAAAAAAACCTACTCATTTTACCTTTAAAACAGTAAAAAACCACAATATGAGGGTATTCACTGTAGGTTCTTCTCTCTGATTTACTATTGTTCATTAAACAAGTATGCAAGATATATATTTGGAATCCAAAAATATCACAACTCTTTCAATTCTGAATTGCCACGAAGGTGACCACCCTCTACCAGGAGAGCCTTCTGAGGCTGCTTTTGCATTTAATGGTGCTTCTGCTTAGTAAAATAACTCCTTGATGGCCACACCAAGGACCATAAACAGCCTATTTCTACTACTTTGTTTTTGTCTTCCCCTGTTGAGAGCCTACCAAATTAGACCATTTTCCTTCAGATGGAGAATATTACATTATATTTATCACTATAGCAACTAACCTAATTGATTTGATGCAGGTTTCTCTTCCACCATAGGATGGAGCCATTATCCCTAAGTATAATCTAAACATTTAGAAAGAAGAAATTATCAGTTTATCATTTTACCACATCAATACGAATATAATTTGGCTTCAGATACTAAAGTATAAATGAAAGTCTAATGTGTTGTATATGCACATCCAGAACATTCTTTATAAATATGCTTATCTGTCAAGCAGAACTTAGATTATGGTGTTTACTGGTTCCTCCCAGTAATAGGGATGACTATTGTACAACAAATACACTTCTAGAAAGAAAGATTCATTAAGTAATTAGGAGAAGTAGAAGCAATGTGCAAATAACTGATTCAGAAATAAGCTTTGTCAGACTAACTGATTAAAAATGGAAATAGGCAAGATGGATCAACATTTGTATTTACAGTGCTATTAAGAAAGGAAAAATTGAAAAGTTATTTTTGAGATTTTGTTTTGGAGGCTGCAAGGTTTGTTTTCAGTAGAATGATACAGTGAGAGATAATAAAATATTAGGTTCCTGTAATTAGTTTGATAATATATTCACCTTTTTTGCTACACTTCCATATACCTGACAATAAGATGTGGGGGAAAGTGGAGACCACCTTACATAGTCAAATTCTTTCCTTTTACTTCCTAAGAAATATGGCAATCCTGTTATTTTAAAAACATTTTAAAAAGTCATCATGACCCACCCCCCCATACTCAGATCTTTTCTTCAAAATAAGGCACCAGATGAAAAGAAGACTGATTAAACTATAGCTGATTTTTAAAAGAATTAAAAAAATATGAAGTGCTGCTTTACCTAGAAATAGCGTCACTTTTTTTTAATCTTGATTTTTCACAGAGCAAAACCCATTTTTTTCAATGTCTCAAATACTACCACTAGAGAAAATGTTCATGATGCTTCATTAACATTTGGATTGCAATTGTCAAATCAGTGAAGCATTACATAAATGGTGGAGTGTTTTGACACTGCATATTTTAAGCAGCATGGTGCTTTTCACTGCTATATGAAATGAAGAGTGTACTACATATTTGAGGAACACCATCTACACTGGCTGAGAGAACTAATTAGAAACTGGTCTTTAAGCACACTAGAAAATGTCTTCAGATTATCAGCCAACATTTGCATTTTTCATCAGTAAACAATGCAAAATATAAACAATGAACAATATGTAACAATTCAAATGGAAGACTACATTCCTTAGGACAAAACACTGTTGAACTTCTCAATGCTGAAAAGAAAAAATAAAGTGTCAGAGTTAATGGTTAACTCTTTTTGAGGCCATGCTGATGGAAAATATATGCACAGAAGATCTCATCTCTTCTCATAAGAAGCCTGTGGCTCCTTGGACCCTTCTAGCACAAGCTTAACAAAGTATTTCCTATCACTAATATCAAACTGAATTCCCTTTACACCTGAACTATTCATTCTGTAATATGCACTTCCATGAAAAATAAATTATTTTAAAACTCACTATATTGTTTAGTATATCCTCTATATTAACATATTAAATATAGCATTATGTATGAAATTATATTGTGGTTTGTTTAATATGATTTTTTTAAATGAGAAGTGCAATGCAAAATGTGCTAAATTACAAAAAAAAATGTACAAAATATGTTATTCTTTTTAGAATAATCCACTTTCAGCGTCATCAGTATAAAGGGCCCCTGCAATATGCAAAACAAAAGTGAAATAAAGGTTCTCCTAACCAATTACAATCTTGTTTTGAAAAAAACCCAGAACATATACACAGAAAAACAGTCAATGTAATACAGTTGGAGGGAATGGAACAGAGGGTTAAGAAATGCAGCAGGTATGCTCCTGCAAACCAGCATGTATTTCCTATTCATCATAGCCTACACCTATTACAGCTCAACAAGACAAGCCTAGTGCAAAATCTTTTATGCTACAGCTAATGAAAGCAATATGCACCATGGGTAAATTACAGACCCCACTCAGCTCAGGGTGGGAAAATACAGCGTAGATTCATTTTGGCAAAGCTGTGTGGGTCCTTCCTGATACACTGCGTATATTTTATATTATTGCGTAAAAACAGCTTTTTCTATTCTCTTTGCAAGTTTCCCACTCTGGGGCTAGGTACTAACTTTCATTCCCTAACTTGAAGTATGGGCATTAACTCCACTTACATTATATAACTGCTTGAAAATTATTCTTCCTGAAAGTAAAACAAAGAAAAACAAAAATAACCAAAACAGACAAAAAGCAGGAAAAAAAATAAAGACCTTTAAAAGTATTTATAGTCCAAATACTTGATTCTTACAGATACCTTATCTGCAACAGTGTAATTAATGGAAAATCTATCAAGCCTGGAAAAAGAATATAAAAACTCTACCAATAACCTGAGATGCAGCTCTAAAACAGGCAACCCGGACTTACTAAACTGCTGAGGATATGATAAGGAAGTGCCAAGATCTGCTCCTATGGGATTTCAAAGGATCACATATGATCCCAGGGATGCTGAGACATCTGTCACTTGATGAAGTCTGTGCTTCCTAAAAGAATGAACATAAGCAAACCAGCTCCTCTTCGTGGATGGGGGACAGAGTTAGGAGAGTGTGTACGAGGAGGGAGCAGCCTCAGAGGAACCTGGTTAACATCTGACAATAAATGGTGAACAGCGGATCAGGGTTACTACCGCTACAAAGTTTGTTTCTACAGTCCAAGAGATGTTACTGTTCGGACTGGAAATGCCACATCCAGAACGTAAGAACATCTCCCTCTCCTGAGAAGCAGCAGCATTAAAGCGCCGGTCTACCCGCTTTGCCATGGGGGACTGGGGGCAGATGTGCTGAGGGGCAAGTCTAAGGCACAGCATCTATGCCTGCCAGCCCCGGAGCCTGGCCTTCACCTGAAGTGTTACCTCACGTGGGAAGGATTTATGCCCAGCAAAAGCACCAGGACAAATATGTACTTACTGCAGTAAGCGATTAGGAGACTAGCCAGGATCATGATAGCCCAGAAAGTTGAGGACATGCTTGGCAAGGCGCTGGCATCTTTCCTACTGCTTCTCCTGGGAGATGGAGCCATTGAAGCCACTTCCCCGGCGGGGGGAAAGTCAGTCAGTCTCAGCAGCCAGCTCTCCCCTTGACTGATGGCCTTGCTCCACGTGTAATCCTCAAGGCAGGCATCTTCCAGCGACTCTGCTGCTCATCATCAGCAACATGGTCCTGTTGCAGGAATCATCTTCCAGCCGGAAAGCCAATGCGACTCTAATGCACGCGGGGCTCGGGAGCAGTGGCCACAGCCAGCCTCGCTCCGGTCACTGTGCTGGGATTCACTAGCATGGAGGGCTCACTGCGGTTTGGATGCCTCGCGTGATACTGAGCTTCGAAGATGTCCCACGAACGAGCCTCTTTTTTTTTATTTATTTCCCTCCTGTTTTCAATTTGCAGAAGTTGCTCCGCTCGCTGTCCTTGCCGTGCTCCCCTCCCGGGGCAGCCCCCCCAGGCGGAGCGCGGCCCCGGCGGGGCTAACGCGGCGCCTCCCCCGCCCGCCCGCGGCTCTAGCCCCGCTCAGGGCGCCGCCGCCCCCCAGCCCGGGCCAGCATGGCCGCGGGGGCCACCGAGGGGCGAGGGCAGCCCGGCGGCACCGCCAGCCGGGAGGGCTCCGCCGGGCAGCTCCGCGCAGAGAGGGCGATCCGCGCCCCGGCCCGGCGCCCGCAGGGCGAGCACAGCCCCGGCCCCCCACGGCCTGTCCAGCCTGAGCTCCCCTCCCGGCCGGTCCTGCGGCTCGACGGGGCGGAGGCGGCCGGGACACTTTATACGGGGGGTGGGCAGCGGGTCCGCTCCTCTCCGTGCGCCGCCCGCTCCGCGCTCAGGCTCTGCCGCTCCAGCAGCGCCGGCCCTTCAAGTAAAGGGAAGCGGGAGGAGGAGGAGGGGGCCGGCGGTCACGCCCACAGGTGCTCAGCGCTCCGAGCAGAGCGCTCCTTCCCCCGCTCCGCTCGCGCGTCCCCGCCGCGGGAGCGCGCCCGCCGGGGGCTCGCATCGCCCCGGCCCCGCCGCTCCCCGCTCCTGCTCCCGGGGCGGCGCCGCCGGGGTGGGAGGGAGGAGCCGCGGGGCGACTGTCCCTGTCCCTGTCCGTGTGCCTGTCCGTGTCCCCGCTGCGGCTGTGCGGCGGGCAGCGGCCGAGGGGCGAGCCCTGTGCCTCGGCGGGGTAGAGCCGGCTCCGGCCCCCAGCGTGTGCCCACGGCGGAGAGGGGGCGCGGGGGAGCGCCGGGCCGGGAGCGGAGCGGAGGGGAACGGAGCGGAGGCGGTGCCGGCCCCGAGCCCCCCGGGGAAGCTTTGCTCTCGGCTGGCACGGGGTCTCGACGGAAGGAAAAGTGGCCCAGGGAATTGTCTCTGCCAGTCCCCTCACCTGCACGGTGCGGCTCGGGATCTCCACGATGAATTGCGCCTCGACGCGACCATAGATGCTAAAGGAAACAATTCCTCACTGTGTATCCATCTGCGGTCCTTACGGGGACTGCTCTTGGCACGCGGTTTCTGTCGCTGAAATGGCAGCGACACATCGGTATGAAACCCGCTTTCGAGGGCTTGAGTTCACATGTGTGCCAGTATCCCTTATGATTAAAAGCTTATATATTTTAAGACGGACCAGGTAGTTGAGCTTTTCTGTTCGGAGTCTCCATAGCAATGTCTTCAAATTAATATTTTAAGTTCTGCGGAAGGTAGTTGCGTTCCAAGTACAGGCAGGGTTGGCAGACTAGAAGAGGAGCTTGGTCATAAACCGCCCTATTATCTCCTCCTGTGTTTTACTCGCATAATAGAAATGCCATGAAAAAGCTGATCCATATTCCTTCAGAAGCCCCAAGTTTGTCTGATTGTTTGACATTTAAACATCTAGACTTAAAATTGCATATGAATGATGCAACATTCACAAGACAGAACTGTAAGGACCTTTTTAGTACAGCTGCACTTGTTTAGATATTGCAACTAAGTTCAGTTTTGCCCCGTAAGGACATTGCCAATGTAATCACTTTGACGTTAGAGAAAATTTTCTACCAGAATAGTTTCATGCTGAACTGGTAGGGCAATAGATTAATGTGTTCAAACATGCTTCAGAGATGAAATTTTCACTGTTGTTTAGGTACAGCTACATTTGGGTACCAGAGCATCTCCTTCAAAGATGTCACTTTCTTTTCCCTTATTTTCACAGGAATTTCTTTTCTAGTATATTTGGAAATGAGAATAGAGTGCATTAAGACAACATGCTTGCCTATATATTCTAGTGTATTCTCCTTCCCCATATAATTTTAAAGAACATTTTTATGTAGAGACAAAATCTTTATATCACCTTCCATCTCTAACTTAGACACTATATTTTCCTTCTAAGTCAACATAAATTCATCATCCCCCTTGGAATCCTGAAGTATTATTTCAATTTGATGTTGTAAAGTTTCATGAGTTTTTTTGTTGTTTTTTTTTAAAAAACTAGGACTTTCAAAATTCCTATTCTCAGACTAAATGTAAATAAGTCTTGAGCAACAAAAATGCCTCTGCATGATGTGCTGCTGTTTATTGCAATTCCAGGGCTAACATGTAAATTAAGCAGTTTTCTGTATTTATGAGAGAATTTGATTCCCTTTATAGCTGAGTAATGAATGTCCAGTTAAAGAGCATATTTTAAAAATTACTACAAAGAAAAAGCACAAGCAACTTGAAATGAGATACATAGTATGAAGCATAGATTAAGAGACTCCAAAGCATAAGGGACTGCAGTAGAAGTAAACAGGCAACTATAACTTTCAGTAGAGTCTACAGAATTTTATATAGTAAATCTTACAGTTTACCCAAGAAGTTGTGGTTAGACAAGAGGATTTCTCTTGGAAATGCACCCAGCTTTCAGTCTGAGGAGTAGAAATCATGATTACTGTTCATCTAAATAGAGCTTGAAGGTTCATGCAGAGGCTGTTGCTTTGATAATTCTGAAAACTGACATTCTTCACTTGAGACCAGGTTAATTCCCATGTTGAAGAGCTACTCATTTACTCAGAAAGTAAGGCACTATTCACTGAATACAAGAACTACCAAGCTGGGGCTTTTGCATTTCTGTACAACTACCTATACTAGCTTTACAAATAAATTTTTCATTAAGAAATATTTTCAAACATTGCATTCTGATTTGATTGTCAAAGACAAGACTTAAAACCACTCTTAAAATGTAGTTTTAGGTCACTGCTGATTCGTTTTGCAGGTGCATATTGATCTCCAGTAATGGCCTGGCTGTTCTGCATGATTTTGTATTGAAAAGTATTTCACCTTACAGTGACACTATTCACAATGTAAAGTCTTGCTTAAGGAAGAAGTGGCAGAATGTGTTCTCAAATTAATTTACTTGCCGCTTTCTTGATATGTTCTTCACACTTTGATTTTCAAAGAAAATGTGTGAGGTCTGTCTTCATTGCCTCCCTAATCTCCCAAGAAATTCCCAGTATTCAGACCTGTATGTATGGAAATGTAAGAAACAATGATTAAAGTAATGGAGAGCTGAATAGGAAATAGAAACCCAAGTGAAAGGCTGTATATCAAAGTGAAACACCCTTTCCAGAAATCAGATTTGTCCCCATATAGTCAGACACCGATCTCTCATTCTGCCGTTGCTGTTGGAAGTGTTAATATTTGCAAGGAAATCAAAATGATATTTAAGCTCTTTACTAAGATAGGCTGTGCCATTGGTCCAACTGAAATTATAAGCAAAATATATCTGTTAACTAGAAAAGGCATAGCTTGAAGCCTGTTGTAAGCTGTATCTATGTCAGTTTGTCCATGATGTGTGCATGCATCACTGCTTTCTGTAGGATGTCAGACCTGTGAAGCCTGTGTAGTGATGTTGACCTCTATTACAGGTGAGAGGATAATCTGCAGAGAATAAATCTTAACATTCACTTAGCGTCAAGCATGAATATGGTAGAAGGTAGATAATGTTCCTCAGGTGTTTACAGAGAGACCTTCTGTTCTTTTTGAGTTTGCTTATTTGCTTTGAAAATAGAAGTTTAGATTAATTGTGGATAAATTATATGGCATTCCACTGATTCAGTATACTTCAGGGAGGATTAACAATAATATTGAAGCCAACTACTGAGTTTTTGCTTGGGGTAAAATAAAAATATTCAGTTGATTCTAAATGTTGATTTCAAGGAAACAACAGAATATCTGAATAGACATCATTGATTAGATTAGCTAATTTGGAGATAAATGTGAGCAAAAATGTAAAAGAATAGAATTTAAAACTTTTTTTACAAAGTTAAAAATATGCATTACATATAAGGGTAATATAAGCGTGTTGTTATATCTCAAAAGAATGTTCAAAGGAAGAGCAGTAGAGCTTAATACTAGGAAAATAAGCTTGTCAACTTTATTTAACCATTTATATTTTCAACAAATTAGTTAAAGAACTCTATGTGTCTCTATAAAAATCCACATCACATCTTTAACAACCATAGCAAATATAAAAAAGAAATAATGGAAGAGAATTTCAATTTTCTTCATCTTCCTTGAGATGGAGACTAGTCAGGGACTATAGATTCATGGTTAAAGAAAAAGAATCCTTTTAGTCAGATTTTATGAGAAGATTTGGTATCTTTGTATTTACTGATTCTAGGCCATCTTTGGAAAAAATGTTTTATCTAGCAACATGCCACAATGCTTTTTTTTTTTACTTAAATACCTGTTTAGTGCCCAGAATATTGACTACCTATTTAGTAGGGAAGTTTTCACTATTGATTTACATGAGGCAGAAAATTATTGTATCTGTGAAGAAAGAAAGAGTAAGAAAGAGAGACAGTATGTAGTTGCATGCTTAATTCATTGTGAAATTATAATTTAGAGAGTTCAATCCTTCAATAACAGATATCATATTTTAGTCTAAATGGCAGCAAACTACATACGTATGAAACTGTGAGATAAGAAACTTAGTTCTCACCCACTAGTTCAGTAAAAGTCTTTATTTTCAGAATACTTTAGAATTTATAGAGAGATATTTTGATGCATATACACAAAAGAGCTTTTATTATGGTTAATAAAAGTAAAGGTTCTTAATAACAATTCTGTTACTGCATAATCAAAATATAGAGGGAAGCCGTTGACCAAATCTAAGTCCTGTTGCTTTATTGCATTGTATTGTCTATGATTGCATTCTCACTGAGGAGTGCTTTTGTTGATTTTTACAAACGTAAAACTACAGCCTTGTTACATGTAGATTGTGCCTTTTCACTGATCTTTTTTTAACAAGGTACCAATTAATTGTGTTTATTTATTTTTTCTTCATTATAAATTTAGCTGGGTTTGGGTTTTTTTCCGTAACTTAATTACCTGCAAGTGATATTACAGATATCAAGTTATACAGTTTGAAAAGCTGTATGTGGTTTTGATTTAACATGTGAGCTTTCATAAGTTATGGGAAATCCTCACCCTGTAAAGCAGAATCTATGAAGTTGTTCACTGACAGGTATATTAACCTGTCCAATTATGTGCAAAGCCAAGCATTTTAAAAAAATGAGAAAGTGACAGTGGGAATATGTTGCCAATACAAAACATTTTTATACCTGTCTCCATAACTGATGGGGTGTCACAACATCGACATTATCATCCTGACTGAATTTTATTTGTAGACTTTACACTAAAATGCAAAAAAGCAATGAAGAGAAACACTTAAGGGTGCATTTTAATTCCGCTTTGTGTCAAAGACAAGTCTGTAGTTTTTATTAAAAAATGACACCAATATTATATCCTTTCAAATGTGTTTGCCATCAAAAAAAAAAAAAAAGCTAGTTTTAGATGACCACTAGCTTTAATGAACTTTTTTTGTAAAAATACCCCATTCTCAGATTCTAAAAATAGAGATATTGGAAAAAAACACTTTACTGTTGTCATGCAAGTCCAAATATTACATCTAAAGTTGGGTTAAAATAAACTGCATCACTTCATACTAATAATTTTTTTTATTATTATGTGGGTGTGTAAAATTGTTTCATTGAATTGAAATGCCTGCAACTGATGTGGCAGATAAGTACATTCCTGTCACTTGGCAACCTTTACTAGTTCTGAAAAAAAAAATAGGGAGTATCTTATCTGCTATTATAAAAATGTCTGGAATTTAGAAAATTATCAAATCATTCAGAAGTGAGTCAGTACCTGAGCTACAGTGATGTAATATACTGGATTTGACAGCAAGAACAAAAATAACTAATCTGCACACATGGATAATTTAGGAGGTGAGTTATTTTAAAAAATTAGGAAAGAAATCAGAACATGAAACAGCAAACAAACCTGAAATAAATCCAAATGTGGTAAATTGCTTTCATTATAGCAAATAGAAAATGAGAGGGATATGAAATCATAACTATGAGCAAATTTATGTCTTGGAAACTACATAAATAATTAATCAGATCTGTTGGGAGTTAGGTCTAGTTTAATTTCATGCAATCAAGCAAAAGGGATACTGAATTCAGTGCCCATCCCAAAGTGTCCAGAAAAATCTGCTTTTGATTACGTGATAAATAACACATGCAATCCTCTTACAATATATTTAAAGTGAGGAAAGAGTTGCTTGGGAATTTATTCCATTTTGTCTTTTTGTTTTCTCTAATTTCCCTCTACTTTTTTTCTTTCAGTGATATACCACAATTTGATAACTTACACACTTAAACATTGAGAAGTGTTCAGTCACAGAGGTCTAATTTTTTTTCAGAGAAATACAGTCCAGTATTTTTTTCTTTGCTGTGTCTGTTAGCTTCCCTGCACAGTATTCTGTAGGAGAGCGAAATCAAAGTATCCTATACTTGTCTGTGTATACAATCAGCAAGTACTCATTCAAGAGAAGAAAGCATCATTGCAGATCTGGCAACTGCGTGATCCTGTTTTCCAAGGATTGTTCTCTGAAGCCACCTGTGGATTTGCTATGCAAGTCCTTATTTCCTTGGAAATTCTAACAAAAACACACTAGAGACATAAAGGCATATGAGGCTGTCTCTTCTTGCCTTTTTTCTGGAAATCTTGCCCCTTTTTCACAAACCTTGTTGTAGGAGAAGAAACAGGTGGTATTGTCTGGAGGTGGAGCACAGGGTTATGTTTGAGAGCTGAATTGTGTTGATAATGAAAGCCAATACATTTTCTGAGCAGCTCTTTGATAACAGTTTCAATGTCTCTTGTTGCCTTAGTTGCTGCTGGAATCATGAATTGTTGATGGTTTTTGGTTTGGTTGTGTTTTTTATTTTTTTTATTTTCTGTAAAGACCTAGAGAATTTTGATAAAATATTGTAGTGTTCTGTTTGACAGTGAGGTAATGTACAAACATTTACAAAATGTATTTTCAAGAACGCACGTCTATGATGCAGTGAGCTCAGATGTGCTCAGTGTAACCTAGACTTGAATTCTTAAATTCACTGTGCAGCAATATGCTTGATTAGTGAATAGTAGGAAATTTTCTCAGGAAAATATATTGTGACAAACCATGCAAAGCTGCAGATTTAAAAGCTGGGAATTTTATGTAGTGTTAATAAGACTTACTTGTATTTCCTTTGTATTTTCTCATTTGCCAGTTCAACTATTTGTTCTTTAGAGAAGGGTGAAATGGTTTCTAGTATCAGTATCCCATCTTTCAGAAATCAGCTAACTTTCTGGAACCAAGAAAGCCCTCAAAGAAATCGTTGACTTCCTGAGTGGAAATTAGAAACTCTTGGTTTACTCTAAACTGTAGGATACAAGCTGCAGCCTGTTAACCTGATAGACTTATTTTGAGAAGCAGACAGGTTGTCTCTTGAAGGATATTGCCTGAGGAGCAGACAAGGGTTGAAACTTGCCAATGTTTTTTTTCTGGTGAGCTGAAATGCTCAGTTATTATCAAACATTATCTGTTTCTATCTAAAATAGGATTTTAGATGTAGGGTAGGGAAAGAAAGGGTACTCAAAGGTGGAGTAGACAACAGTAAACTACAAACAGGAGCAATTTACTGGAGATCTTGCTGGTAAAATAAGCTTTAGTTTGGGATTTTTGACTTTGGGTGGGATTTTTTGTGGGGGGGGGGCAGAGGAAGGGAGAACAAGACCTGGTGAGATGGCAGTAAATACTGAATTAGAAAAGGGTATTTGTTAATTAGTCTGTAGACGTATTTATTCTAAAGCCATCACTTCCAAGTGCATCCTGCAAAGTTTGGCAATGCTGCAGCATGGCTTCAGGTAAAATTTTTGGCTTTCAGAGAGCACTAAGTGCCTAAATTTCAAAATTGGGAAATGTGAATTCCTGCACCTGCAGAGGATGAACTGCATGCATCACCATGGACTGGGGCCCATGATGTGCAAAGTAGCTTTGCAGAAAGGGGCCTGGTGGACATCAAGGTGAGCAGAAGTCAGCAGTGTGCTCCTGCAGCAAAGAAAGCCAGCAGCCTCCAGGCTTCATTGGACAGAGTGTTGCCAGCAGGTCAAGGAAGGTGATCCTTCTGTAGTTAGCACTGGTGAGATATATCTGGAGTGCTTTGTCCTGTACTGAGCTGCCACCAAGAGCACACAGGAAAGGTATGTCCACCTCACTGTCTAGTGCAGCACAGAGCTGAGAGAGGGGTTAAGGAATCAGAGCATCTGATGTACAAGGGCAGGTTTAGAGAGCTGAGACTGTTTACCATCAGAAAGATAAGGGTGTATGTCATAGTGAAGTCAAGATGGACAGGGCTGGTATCACCACCAGCCCTTTATTCACAAACTCTACATGCCTTTTTTTACAGACCTTTCTCTCATGCAACTCTGACTCCTTCGTTCATAGGCCTCTCTCTGATAACTCTAACTCCTTCTCTTAGCAGCTTCACCCTGTACTGATTCCTTGTCTTACAGGCAATTCCACACAGCTCTGACTCCTCCTTTCATTCTGCATGGCTGGCTAACCCCAAGCTGTCCCTTTCCCAGCCACCTAACCCTGTCTGTCCCTCACACAGCATCTTCTCACCATATCTGTCCCTTATCTTCTTACAGCCCAGCCGGCATCCTCCTTCTCTTACTCCAGCAGCCTCCCAGTCCCAGCTCTAACTATAAATACTCGTGCTCAGTAACTAGCTATCCCACTCCTTTAAATCCCCCAACCGATTGTCCTGACACAGATGTTTCCACTCCCTGGTAATCAGTACAGCTGTAAGTCTTTGGGGAAGATTCCCTCCTTCACTATCCTTTCAGCCAAGCTCTTCACACGTGTATGTGTGTTTTTTTTGTGTGTGTGGCATGTGCATGTCTTACTAATGGGTCCTGATAGGCAGGACAGACTCTTCTTATCCAATGAAAGGAAAAGAGACAATAGGTACAGATTGAAACAGAGGAAATTCCACTTAATTGTAAGAAAAAATATTTTACTTGGAGGTCACCCTCATACACTGGAACAGGTTGTGCAATGACACTGTGCAGTCTTGGGAATGAACAAAACATGTTTGGATAATGTCCTGAATAGTCTGGTGTAACTGAGCCTTCTTTGAGGCAAGGAGGTAGGACTAGATAAATTTCAAAGGTTTTTACCACCTTCAACTGGTCTTTAAAAATAATTGAATAATGCTATTATTGAATAACTGGTCTTTAAAAAGTAAACATATATATATATATATATATATATATATATATATATAATTATTTATCCTTACCTCTTTTCAAGGTATTCCACTCTTATCTAACAAACCAAGTAACATTTGTGCTTTCAGACAGCATGGTGAGGTCTGGGTGCCTCAGCACAGGATCTGGCCATAAAGTCAGCAAATGGTGCAGCTTAAGAAATACGTGGAGATACCCACTTTAAAAAGCTGAGGACAAAGGTAACTCCTGTCCTCTTCATTAAGGACTCTTCTATCCACCTGGGTAACCTACTCCTGAAGGCTGTTACCTATAATCCTTCCTTCCAACCAAGTATTGTGTTTAGAGGAGAATGAAGTGGTGGAAATAGGACAGGAGTCACACCCATGTCCTTAAGCCCTCCTAGTCATTCCAACGTTTATTCAGGATGTATGGGAGCTCAGTTCAGGTCTCGTCTCTGCCCAGGGCAAATCTGCATCAATCAATGGTTCTATAATGGGGCACTTACAATCCCCTTGTTGAAACAATGTCGCTGCACATGTAATAAATCAAGATTTACAGGGCAGAAGGAGAAAGTATAAAAGTGAAACTGATAGTGTAGCTAACTGTTTATGTGGGTACTGACCTTGAGAGGAGACCAATCTTTTCTTGCCAGATCCCAGGGCAGTTTGTATAATTTAACTATGACTGCATAATGTGCTTAATTATGGAAAAGACAGGCCATTGAAAAAGACTTATATCTGAAAACTTTATTTACTAAGACAGCTTCCATGCTTTGTCTGCAAACTGAATAATACCTAGTGTAAGTATGTAGCCTTCATGGCAAATTTCTGAATAGTTACATCTAGGACAGGTTTCAGTGAACAAGGAAAAAATGAAAATTTTTACATTAGTATTCATAACAGTATTTTCTGACAAGATCGAACAAATATTATAATTAGTACACTGTTATTCACTCACTGACACTTTCCTTCTTTAGGCTCACATTCTTCTTTATCCTACCCAGACTAATTTTTTTGCCTCTTTTATTAATGTAAACACTTCATTAGGTTACTGGAATTAATACTTTCCATTAAAAAATATTTTTAAGTTGTCCACTTGTTTGCTTTCTCTTCCATAGCTTCATTTTTTTATGCTTTAAAATCTGCAGATTGCAAGTTTTGATTGCAACTGGCTGATAGATGCAGGAAGCTGGGGAAGACAACTCTCTGTGAAACTTCCCAGAGGGCAAGATAACAGCAATATCTTTCTTCAGTATAGAAAAGTATATAATATATAAACCTGTGGAATATCCAGCATTATAAGTAGGAAGACAGAATGGCTGAGCTGTGCATGGTAACTTGGCATAAACATGTTTCATAGAATCATACAATAGTTTGGTCTGCAATGGACATTTAAAGGTTGTCTAGTCCAACCTTCCTCCAAAATCAGGGACATCGTCATCTAGACCAGGTTTCTCAAAGGCCTGTCCCGCCTGACCTTGAATGCTTTCAAGACTGGCTCCTCTGCCACTCTGGGAAATCTGTTCCAGTATTTCACCAACCTCATCGTAAAAAACTGTCTTCCTTAAATCTAGTTTAAATCTACCCTTCTTAAGTTTAAAACCATTAGCCCTTGTCCTACTACAACAGATCCTCCTAAAATGTTTGACCTCATATTTCTTATAAGCCCTCTTCAAGTGCTGAAAGGTCACATTAAGTTTCCCTAGAGCCTTCTCTTCTCCAGCACCAAATCCCTTAGACTTTCCTCACGGGAGAGATGCTCTAGTCCTCTTGTCATTTTTCTGGCACTCCTCTGGACCCTCTCCATTTGGTTCATGTCTTTCCTGTGCTGAAGACCTCAGAGCTGGATGCTGTACCCATTTGATTCACAAGACTGAAAAGTGGTTATTTACCACATGTTCAGCTCATTAGAACTGGTTCACTGGCACCCTAGAAAGGCATCTTGGTTCTTTCTCCTGTTGGGCACACTAATAGCAAGGAATATTGATTTTGTTTGTCCTTTGAGACATTGCTTTGCTGCTCCCCTTAGGAGCTTCATTTTTTTCTATCATGACAATATCCTGCAATGTATCTCCAGTTGAATGGAAGTACTTTGTGTTTGGAGCAGGGTGAGCCACAGAATCTGTTAATACGATTTTAGGTACTGGACTGATAAAAGGGTATACAAATTTTTAAAAATAATTTAGCTTAAAATGAGGAAGTAGCATATTATTTACAAGACCACTAACGAATATCTTAATTCTCTTTCATTCTTACACTGAGACACTGTTGCAGGACAATAAAAAACGGAACCCAAACACATTTCTGTGTCATCATGAATTAAGGCAATCAGAAAATTTGCTTGACAAGTTGCCAGCCTTCATCATTAGGGACTTCTCTGATGCTCATTCCACAATGAATTTTTAATCTCATCAGCTGTGTGACCATCTTTGTCAGGCAGGAAGGACATTAACAATGTCTTTGTTTATATCTGGACCTCACATGAACTAATATGACACTTCAAACCTGGTATGATGTCTCTATGTCCATAGGCTCTCTTTCAAGCATGCTAAATGCTCATATCTGGTATGACAGAAACTTTCAGTCATCTGTGTTACTTAAAGTTGTACTGTAATGCTCCCCTGCCCATCCCCAAAATCATCTACTATAATCAAAATGCTCCCTCTCACACAAAGATCTCTGTGCTTTTTGTCAGATCTGGATAATATTTTCAGCATTTAAGACATAAGAAGAATTGGCTTCAAGAAAAGATGGAGTAAAATCCTTATACATTTTAAAGTAATAATTTGAGAAATTTGGAGGATGAAAACTGCAGATTTTGACTGATCTGCACATTCTTCAAAATTCAGAAATGATAAAAATTGAAGATAAAGGATTTTTTTTGCATGGGGCATTTCAATTATGCCCTCAGAGGTTATTTCTCCTGCCATTATGATTAACTGTGGTGCTGGATGAAGGTTTTCTATACAGTATTCTTTTCTTTTTGTCTTGACACTTCTAGTTCCAATATAAATTTAAGAGAGCTTTTGAATCATTAGACTTTCACCTAATTGCAAAGTCATTACAGGCAAAATATGGCAAGAGCTGAGCCTGTCAATGCACCCATTTCTTTTAGTGTAATTGTAGTCCGCACATCTCAGCTTCTTTCTGATCTACTTTAAAACTTAGATAATATTGTCTATGAGATTTCCCATAAAACTAAGATGTCATTCTTGGAAACTGATACTTTCCAAATGCTGCAGAATAATGCACATTTTTCTAAGGTTTTCTGATGCCAAATGAGAAGCAAGATGGTAGATATCTTTTAAATAGTATCAGAAAGTTGTCATCGTGTCTCTTTAAGGAAGATCTGGTGAACATAGTTTTGAGAAAACATTTTTCATAAGAAAATGTTGTGTTGATGAAACAAAAGCTTTTCATAGAAATCTGTTCTTAATAAGTTTCATAATAAATTTTTTTTTTCCCCATGTCCAGGATAAAATTTTTCATCTAATTCTGACAAATTGAGATGCACTCTGTGGTCAGGGCAAATTAGAAGATCTGGGATTAGACTGTTTACTTTGAGCTGCAGAAGGTAGCTGAGCCTGGGCCTAGCACTCTAAAAGTGACTGTCCTCAGTGAATGAATGCTGGGTTTTGAGGTAAATCTATCTCAGTCTCCCTTAAGATCTCTTAGAGCTTTTTATATATCATAGTTTTCCCCGTACATGGAGGTAAAAGAGAAGAGAAAATGTCAATTATGATGACTAAAATAAAATTGTTTTGGTCTCAGGTCCAGCTATTTTTCAGAGTGCAAACAAAAATGCTGTTTGGATGTATTTAATTAGGAAGGCTCATCATATGGCATATTTTAAATTCCAGTTAGAATTTCAGGTCACAGCACTCTGTTGATTCATAACACATAATTCTCCTTGATTTAAGTGAAATTATCTCTATAGGTGCATGTAGACAGCTTGAGTATTTCTGTTTATAAGCTTTGGCAAAGAAAAAACCCTGTAATTTTAATACCAAAAAAATTTGTATTTGTCATTTGAGTAAACAGATTTATGCACATATTATATAACAATAAAATTTTCTGCTTACAATACCATGCTAGTCCTTTATGGGGTAGATTTTAATATTCCATTTCACAATAATACAAAAGAACTTAGTCAAGGAATTAACTAAATAGTTGAGGATGTAAATTCTAAATAACTAAAAAATGTTAACATTGCTGATAGCACTAATAGTCAGGACTAAGAACACAAGCCACACAATATAATATCTTCTGTTTTAATCTGAGACACTCAAAATTGTGGAAGATTATTTGAGCTGTCAAGTGGGCAAATGTGTATATAAAAATATCAGAAGATACTTTTTTGACTTCAACATAAGAATTGTGAAACATCTTGGCTATTGGGAATGAATTACTAAAATTTATCAGTTTAGAATGAAAAGAACTGTGTGCAAGTGAAATTATTTATTGTTTTACAATAAAGATAAGCTGTTATATGGTAATAACAAATAATGATACTGAACAGACTTACATCGACATATTTAAAAAGAATATTTATTTATAAGATTTAAAAAAGTATACAGTAATTTCACGACTATAAGGTGCACCCTTTTGACTAAATTTTCCCCCGAACCCGGAAGTGTGCCTTATAGTCCAGTGCACCTTATGGTCGTGAAATTACTGTAAATTGCCTTTTAAACTGGACTATACTATTTCATTAGACCGCGTGCAAATGCTCATGCTATTTGGTCCATGCTATTTTCACGGTCCAAAATAAATAGAGCTTCTTGACCATCAACATTTTAATGCCTTTTGATTGCATGTGAATTGTCTAGCAGTAATTGAGGTCTTTACATTCTCAAGTGTAGATTACTCAAATAAGGAAAAAGGAGATTTACTGTAAAATGGCAACCTTTTAATGCCTGCTTAGCTGTCATCCATCCCAGGATCACTCAATTACAGTACGCAAATCCTTGTTTAACTTACTCCCAATTTTTACTAGGCTTTAGAGTTCTGCATCTACACATGACCTGAATTGCCTTACTTTGGTCAAGTACCTATCTTGTGCTTGTGACCTGCTGAATCTGTGACACAGGCATGGCATGGTTCAGATCTGCTAAGTACTCTCACAGCATATCAAATGCACACTATCAAAAGAGCTATGATAAAGTGTAACCATGTCTGCATTCTTTCTAAAACCTGTTATCAAGATATAGAAAGGTAAGCTGTCAGCTCTCACCTTTGAATATTAACAAAGAATTATGATCATTCCCTAATGAAACCTGAGATAACTTGTATTCTAAACCTTTATCCAGAAGAGCATCTTCAAATTCATCTTTCTTGCTTCGGCAGAAAACGAGCAAGTTTTACTGCACAGATAACATTTTAAACTGGAGAGTCTCTCTGTGACCACATGGGCATCTTCCTTCCTTCCTTCCTTCCTTCCTTCCTTCCTTCCTTCCTTCCTTCCTTCCTCCCTCCCTCCCTCCCTCCCCCCTTCCTGAAAATTTATATGCAGCCCAAGATGCAGGTACTGATTCACATATTCATTTAGTCACTCCACCTTTTAATTTCTCAATTATGAAATAACTAAAGTAATTACACTCCTACCCCAAAATCTTGATATTGTTGATGAAAGTAACAATTTAAAAATGGATACATGGAAAGTGTTCAAGTATCATAGTACTTGATGGCATTTCTTTCCAAAAATAATTGATTATGATAATATTTTGTTAGTGTTGACCATATTGCCATATAAAAGATTAATTCTTTCACTTTTCTCCAATACACAGGCAAAAGGTGGTACCCTCCTTGATTCTTGCTGGATACTGGTTTTGGCTGGGATGGTTAAATTTTTTCATACTAACTTGTGTAGAGTTGTGTTTTGAATTTGTGCTGAAGATCCAGTGGTAGTGTTGATAACCCATTCCAGTTTTCATTTTTGCTGAGCAGTCCTCAGACAGCATCTGGGAATGTTCTGTTTCTCACTTGATCCCACCAACAAGGAGACTGGGGGCACAAGAGGTTGGGAGGGGACATGACAGAGACAGCTGACCCAAGTGGCCCAAGGGAAATTCATACCATACAACATTCTCCTCAGCAATAAAACTGGGACGGCTGGATGTGGTCCAGGGCTTCTTCTGCTTTTCTGGGGCTGGCTGTGCATCAATCATTTGGTGGGGAATGATTGTTTTCTTTTGCATCACTTGTTTTTTCTGAGTTTTACTTTTCTTCCCTCAATGTGTTTTTTTTTTTTTTGCCTTACCTTTTTTTCTCCTTAATATTATTAAACTGTCTCAACCCATAAGTTTTCTCACTTTACTCTTCTAGTTCTCCTCTATCCCACTGCAGGGAGGTGAATTCTAGGTGTAGAAAAAGAGATTACAGGTGACCTTGCCCCTGATAAGTCAGTTTTACTAATTACCAAAGAAGAGGAATAACCTTGACCTTAATGGGTTGCAGCTGTGAATAATAAAGATAAGTGTGATAAAAAGGGTGGGTTGGCAAGTCAGGATGAGCTTGGAGGCAGAGGGCCTGGAGAAAGAGGGTCTTGAGGTTGTAGAAGAGCTCTGAAGAAGGAGGAATAATCCAGAGAGACACAAGAAAGAAATAAGGAAGTGCGTTGCTGCTATAACAGGTCTCGAGGAGTCAGAGCTGCTGTTGAAGCCTGCAGTCATAGCTGAGCTGGGTAAAAGATGTAATCAGAGTCTGCAAACCGATACATGTAGTCACAGTCCAGCAGGAAATAACCAGCAGTCAGAGTCTGCAGTTGGACCCTACAGTAGGAGCTTGCTGCAGTCAGAGTCAGGATGGCTCAGCTGTAAAGAAGAATAACCTAGGATCCTTTTCTGGTTTCCTGTTATTGAGTGAGAGTCTGTGCCTTGGCTCATTTCTACCCCAAATGACAGGTCTGCTGTAACAGTGACTAAGTGGCTACGTAGGGTTTAGTCCCCAAGTGGATTTAAACCATGACAGTGGAATAGAAACTGCCTCTCTGTCTAATCACTTCATTTGTGACTGCATGGGAAGCAAGGAGAAAAGGGTGGAAAGAAGAATGAACAAAATGTGTGTGTATATATATAAAATCACTTATGATAGTTGAGTAGCGAAGAAAATCACCAGGATGCATACATACTCTCAGAACATGTAGACTACGCAGTTCAGTGGAAGGTAGTATTTGTTTTGGTTTTACTTGCTTAATATTGGTTTATATTCTCAGACCTAAATACAAATAACTTCCTAAGACTGGAGATAGACGATCAAGAGAAATGACTGAGAGTGTGTTCATTTGCCTCCTTCTCTCAAATGTTTGGACAGACATGATGTACTCTACTGTTTCTGAAGACCAGTAAAGTTAGTTTTGTAGAAGTCCCTCTAACAGAAAGCAATTTCCTTTCTTGGCACTCCACAGTCTGTTTTTCCACTGAGATTCATGGTCAAGAAACTGCCATTAATTTACTTTTGTACACCATTTTCTGGTCACTGTGCTGTGTGGTTACTTCAGCTACTTTGGCACAAATCAGAGCAGCTACATTAGGAGCAGAAGTCTGCTATGTGGTCAACAGCACTAGATGCTGCTTGGGGCCAGTTCAGAATGCTTTAAAGTAATTAAATTGGTATTCTACTAGTCACTATAATCAATGGAGATTAGCACAAAGGTTTTTATCATGCTTATAACAATGGTGAGTTCAGCTGGGAACTAAATAATCTTTCAATTGATTGCAAAGCTAGCCAACCTGTGACTAGATCAGACATTTAACCTCAGATGAGGTGGACTTCTAAGCCTATCTTTTTCCTCAGCTCAGACAATTTATAGTCAATACATTAGTGCTGGACTTTGCAGCTGGATGTCCCAGATTAATATACCCAGGCCAGACTACATGGATCAGAGTAGGTGGCAGCTTTGAACTCCCCTTTGAGGAGTCTAATTTCTCTTTTGCAGAGGCTTTGACTGCTATCTGCTCCCACAATACATATCCATTCTGGTCATTTAGCACACAGGCACAGTGAGTTAGGTAATCCAGGGTGAAGAAGGGCCAAAATAATAATTGCACTGGGGAAGTGGTATCTGTGAGGACACCAAAATTGTGTTCTGCATATCTGTTTGAGAATTTCAGTGTGTCTCCTTGAATTATCAGGGACTTAGTATTTTTCTGATGCAATTTGAAGAATTCAGTCTTGATCTATACCGGCATTTAGACAATCACTTGGATTCTGTATGTCATTCAAGCATTTTAATTAAATTTACTGTAAGTAAAAATAAAGGTGTGATTCTTATGTCAGCAGAATCTATCAGAAATTATTGTCTTGAAGAATTTGTTCATTCTTTGTCTCTTCTGAGTATTACCCAAAACCTATGAAACTCCTAGTGAGGTAGCAACATTAGTCCTGCTTGAAATTACCAACCATGGAAGAAAATGAACAAGGTCCTGCCGTGTTATACTAGTTTCTTGAGTTGATTTAAAAAATAGTTCCATTAACATGTTTACCACATTTTTTTTCCCCTGAAAAACTGTTTCAGAATCTCATCTGAATTAAATTTGCAATCTCCATATGTTAGCAGCCGATATAGATATATGGGTGTATTTATGTGTGTGTGTATATACTAATCTGTTTATATCTAAGCAGTTTAAAAGAGACTGACTTTCCTCATTGTTTACCTCCACTTCATATTTACAAAGGGTAGGATTATCTCATCTCAGCCTTAAATGAACCATGTTTGTATGTAAGGCCATTTTGATTCTCTCCAGCTAGGACTTTTCACTCATTGAGATTAAAGTGGTGTGAAGTATTTGAAAAGTTATTGCTTCTATTAATGCTGATCTCTTTATAGGCTGTGGTATGTTCGGTGCAAAATGATAGGGCAATGAATCATTTGCCAATGAAAAAGCCATTGTTGACTATAGCGTATTTTAAATCCTGAACTTTGTTATTAGCAGGAAGTAAAAATGTTGGAAGCAAAGCTCAGAACCAGGGTATACTAGTTTGGAATATAAGAGAAATTACCTGGTTGAGAAACGCACACATGAACTAGAACAAATCTGGAAAAGGAATAACTCTGACTTGCTGGAAATCCAATCAAGTCACCACAGGCATTTTCCTGTAATAGTGTGAATTTTGCAGGGCTGTTATATTTCCCTACAAAGTCAATGTTGAAGTGCCACTTGAGAAGGCTTGCCCTCTTAAAGATTCACCATGCTGATCTGTAGAAGAGTCTGAATGGCTGTAACATACAGGCCAACAGGATAAAAGGTTCGAGTTTGTGAAGTGGAGCCTTGGTAGCACAGCCAGACTCTAGTCTGTAAAAAATGAAATGTTGAATCTGACCTGTCTTGCAAAGCACCTTGAAGTCTAAGTGATTTTAGCTCTTATGTATTACTCAGATCTCCTGAAGATTTGACAACAGTGTTGCTTTATTGAGGTCTGTTTTGAGGTGACAAACCACTATACAGTGTTCCATGAAAGGAAAATAACTGGGACTAAGCACACTGTTGAAGATAAGTTGTTTGAGGGCTCTGCTTTGAGAACTTCCCCCTGTGGAGAAAAGAGGAATACAAACCCTCCCAATGCACTGGGCAGTGCCAGGAGCGCTGGAGCTGGCAGGTACCAGGAGATGTGAGGGGTCCACTCTGAGCATCACCAGCCTTGTTCCAGGGTTCAGGGAGCAGGGCAGGGAAGGCAGCTGGGGCATCCCCAGGTGCCTCTGTGGGAATGGGGATGCCAGCTGTGGGTTGGCCTTGCTGTGGTGTGGCTGGAGAGCTGGACCCCTACAGCAGCCCTGGGACATGCTGGCAGCTCTGGGCTGGGCTGAACCAGAGCCCTGGGCATGGAGCAGGGCTGGGGGAGCCCCAGGGAGCCTGGATGGGGATGTTCAGGGCCATCATTCCCCTCAGCACCCTGACATTTAGTGACCCGTATGTGAAACATAAAAGGTCAGTTTGTCTTTGTCAGAAAGAATGGCTACATGCATCTTGATCTTCTGGGCTGATGACCTTTCTGTTCACATTGTTTCCACAAAGATAAAAGAATCTGGCAAGGAAAAATAAAGAAACATTAATGTGAAGAGCCATTTTTTGACATTTCCTACCTACGCTAGGGGGAAAAAACGGATGACAATACACTTATCATTTTCTTTTAAATAAACAAGCTAATTTCAAATTAAAGCACTGTGGATTTTAGTAAATTTAAAAATTAGAGTATTGCACTTATTTTTCTCTTGGTGTTCAGGCATTTGATGACCCTTTGATTTAACACTGAGATATGTTGCTCATGGTTTGTATTGCAGATTGCTTAAAGAAATGAGCCATCATTTTCTATCTCTTGCCTTTTCTTTCAGAAGTTCTCTGCTGTACAGAAAGCCCTTTTCTTCTTCAGCAATAGAATATCAAAGTGTCTTTACATGCATGGCATGACTGCTATAAGAGCATGTCTTTCAATTCTTGGTAATGAAAACCTTACTACTTATACATGGCATTAGTTGTTCAAAAATATAATACCTATTTTTCATTTACTGACCAACAAGACTCTTTCATTTCTGACTTAATTTCACAGCTGCATAAATGACATCAAAAATCAACACATTTAAAGCACTCAGGTAAAGTAAGGGACAACTTACTACCATGAAATAGCAAAGTGTATGAAAATAGATGAATTGTGAGCTGAACAGTAAAAAAATCTTTCTTAACAAGGAATTACATATCTTTGGAGTTTAATTACAATAAGGACTGTCACTATAAGATTAATGATGAGCAGTTTTTCACTTCAAACAATTTCAGTTGAGTTAACCTAGTGTCATTATTCTTAGACTGATAAGGTCAAGCAAATGAGGCAAAAGTGGGCAAGAAATGGAAAGCCAAGCTGCACTGAGAGAACATTCTGTGCTAGTCTATGCTATTTAAAATGTTGCAATAAGATGATAGAATACTAAAAATTATATATTTTTTTTAACCATGCAAAATTGTAGGCTCTAATGCAATTTTCAGAACTGTGAATCAGATATAATTTGTACATTGGCATCTCTCACTCTTTTGTGGAAATGTGAAAAACTTTTCTGGTATGTACATATTACGTTTTCAGGTATTTCATATAGTACTCATAGGTAGGAAGCTCATCTGACCATATGTTAGGGGTAAACTCTGAATTGGTGATTGTAAGATGATCTTTTAATGACTGGGTAATGTAACCCTGGGAGTCACTTTAGTTTGTGCCCTTATACCTTGATATATAAAGGCTGTAGTCCTTTTCCTTAAGGAAGAGACATTGAAAGAAAGAAAGGATTATTGTTACTAATCCTCTTATGTCAGAATCTGAGAAGAGGAAGTAGGTCCATAATCTTCATTTTCAGCCTGTTTTCTGGAGACATTGTCTTTGAGCATTGTTTGCATTCTCAAAAATTCTGATCATGTTTATTTGAATCAGGAAAAATAATTTTCAAATGCTGCACCATAAACTCTGGTCCATAAAATTAGGCCACCTGAGGACACATATAGGGGAAGTGCAAGTGACATTCTCAGTCCACTGACCCCTCTAATGGAAAACATTCCATTAGGCACAGATTTACTTTACGTCTGTTTCTTTATTAAGTGTTAAAATACAATTTAAGAAGGCCTTAGTAAAAGTGGTTAAAATACCCTGGTAAATCATCACAAATTATATTTCAGTTTTATGTGTTTGGTATAATCAGAGTTAATCTTCTACTTTTTTTTTTTTTTTTCCCCCAGTGTCTAAGGAAATGTGCATTTCCCTTTGCTTTATGTACAATTTATGTCAATTTTTGGTCATTACTGACCTCTTTTGATACCTTTAAGTATCTATTTTATATTGATTAATGTAAATATATATTCAAAACCTACTAGAATATATGATGAAATAGAAATCACATCAAAGGTTTTTGAGAAGGAATCAAGTTCTGTAACTCATGAGGATACCTTGATAAATATGTAGAAATGCATTTTCTGTCTTTATTTATCTGCCTTTCTAATAAAACCCTAGGGAGAGTGCAGAATCTGGCTTAGCATTAGCTATATCAAGAAGCAGGCATAAGTAATGTATTAGCAATTTACCTTGTTTACTCTCTTAAATTCAGCACATAATCTCACATTGCTTTCAGCCTGTGAACTAAAGAAGCTGCTCAATCTTCCTGACTCACAACAGAATAAATTAATCAATAAACATGATTTTCTGTTTTAATTAAATTAATATAATTTGGAGTAATCTACAAGAGAACAATAGTGCTAGTTTTTCAGCCCACTTCATTAATAAATTAGTTTGTCTGAGAGTTGGTGCTTATTCTGAGCTCTTCTGGATATGAATCACTTAAATAGAAATTAAAAACAGAATAATCTTTCAAATTCTTATTACTTGGGAAACAGATGTTTCACACTCTTTTTGAAAATAATGCATACACCTTTTTACATGCAAGTGGATTTTAGGAAAACACAAACAAATCCTTCTTGTTTCCTATGTAGTCTCCACGAATAAGCTGCATCTCTCATCAATCACCATGTAAAATACAATATATTTCCTTTTAGGTAAGAAAAATAAAGAACAAGTAATCCTTGAAGTGATAAAAAGCCAAAAACAATCTCAAAGGATGCTTAGATCTGGAGATGTTATTGACTCAAAGAACAGTGCCAGCATAGCATAGAGAATGCAGCTCAAAGATCCAGCTAATAGACCAATAATTATATAAAAAAATCAATTCTTATTTGTATATCATAAGCATTCCGTCCAGAATCCAGCAATGTAAGGATCCCAATAGAAATTTTATAATACAGCTTGGTGCCTAGTCAAATTTGAGTTTTTTGCTTTTGAAACTGACCTCTAATGTGGGACTGCAATTGGGATTCCTCTATAACATGCACAATCTGCATGCAACTGGTGCTCATAAGAGTGGCCCTGAAGCCTGAGAGAGGAATCTGCCAATTTGTTCATTCAGACTTCAAAGTCTAGACAGGACTTAGACACTACTACTGAGAACATCACAGTCATAACCTGCATGGTCACAGATCATCTGTGCAAAGCAAGGTATTCCTGAGCTCCTCAAAAAGGCTGAGCTGCATTTTATTCTATTTATTCTGTGTTTTATTCTATTATATTTGAACTAGATTTTTTTATTTCATTACTGTGTATTTCTGGAAGTGCATATAATGTTATATATTTCTGCATATAACACTACCTATTAAATGGCTTTACACATTCATTTTAATTGTATTCTTTTGGGGGCAGAAAAAGACTACAAAATCCTGGTATTCTTATACAATTGACAATATCAGCTAAAACTAGTTTATGATAGGTGACCTTTAACTGATATGAAGAGAACATTAATGACAGTGCTGAAAGGAAAACCACCCCCCCCAAAAAAAAACCAAACAACAAAAAAAACCAAAGAAAGTGCAACAGCATATTGTTTGTAAGTCAGCAAACTTCATTTACTAATTTATACTGAAGAATCTTTAACACATACATTGCATTGCTAATGCATAGAAACCATAAATTTTCCTTGCTCAGGGTGGTGTAAGCTCTGAAGACAATAAATCCGGATATACAGTTAGTACTGCTCTCTCTTGCCCATAAATTTAGTAAAAAGCAGAGTTTCCAAAAATATATATTGCACATATAGAACTCCCTCTAGACAGAAAAGCAATATAGTAAAAATATGTTCTTCTTTTTCACAGTCCTTTTATGAGAAGGTGTATAGCTTCTCTCATTCAATATATTCAAAACTGAGTCTTTCACTCTAAATCATCCAATATGGTATGACCAATATAAGTTATATTATTCTGAGATTATAGTAAATGAAATGCAAGCCTTAAGATTATCATTATTTCAATATTGTTTATGTTTTGAGGGTCAAAATAAAATTCAGAAATTGAATCCCCAGCTTGACCATTTATATTTTTTAAACCATAGTTTGTAAGCTTATAAACAGTGAAGCAAAAAATATGGATCTAAACAAAGTTGTTTTAAAATATCCTGAAAGAAAACCATTCCACTTGCATAGCAAATTTTCAATGTTTCTTTTGCTTTTCATGTGATATAATTAATGCAAAATGTCCTCTGAATTCAAACTGTCCAATTTTTACTATTTTCTCTGCCTTGCAACAAGTCTAACCCATTAGAAAAATCCAAACACAAAACAGGGAGTAGAATTTTGATGAATTATGCTTTTCTGCTCAGTAAAATAAGATTTCTGTTCTACAGAATACCTTCAGCAATTTTTTCTCCACTCAGCTCCTCCTTTTTCCTTTTTCTTTTATGGAAATACACAGAGAAGTAGGTCAATAATGTACCAAACAGTTTTCACAGCTGTGTACAGACAGGGCTTCATTATGACTATTATCAGTGGTCAGCCTATGGGCTGGCTTTTACATCTGCCATGCTTCCATAACTCCAAGCAGTAGAACAGGTTGCCCAGAGAGATTGTGCTGTCAGTCTCCATAGCTGGGGGTTTTCAAGAACTGACTGGATAAAGCCCTGAGCAGCCTGGTCTGATCTTACAGCTGACTCTGCTTTGAGCAGAACATTGAACTAAGGACCTCCTAAGTCCCTTCGGGCTTTAATTATCCCATGGTACTGTGATTTTGAGTGATATTTAGAATTTCTGGGATAAATTCACATGTGCACATAGTCTACTGCAGTGTCATGTAGAGAAACTATAGAAATGCATGCCTTCAGAGTACTCCAATGTGCTAAGTACATGTGCCACAATGTACCCTTTCGAGGATATTGGAATTGTTCTATTTTTAATGCAATGAGAAGTGGATTCATAATTTCTGTATGAACTTTATGATTTTAGTTTCTTTTTTCAAAAAGTTTTGGGACACTCAAAACATCACACTTAATGAAAATCTGCTTTTCTTTCCTATGGAAGTAATAGAGCAATGACTGCTGTGGTTGAAGGAGCTGCTCTACTCCCCTGAGGTGCAATAAAGGTTCCAGTGTTTGATTTTTTACTTACAGGTTTATTTTAAATTACTTTAAGTTTTATTTTATTTGCAGTGCAAGTAATTATGCATTTCACAGGAGTCTTCATTAAGTGAATAATCATTTGTGTTTATTCCTGCTTTATATCTATGGATCGCAAGCTACTGTACCTGTTCATGACATTTGCCTATTTCCACCATTTTTCTACCTCATCTTCTTCAAGTCCATTGTAGCAGTGCCTTTGCTCACAATCTATCTCCATTATTCATGCATAACTAAACAAGTAGGTGGGTTTTTATTTTGCCACTGCTATGGATCACTTCCTTTGTTCCATTGTTTTCATTTAGCTTCTGACTACATTCTTAAAAGAATTTAAATTAAATTCTCTGCTTTTTAATTCAAAATAGAATCTGTATTTATTTTGAATTATAGATGCAATTCAACAGTGCTGAAAAGACCTCAAGTAACCAAATTTTGTTACCATTACAGCTGTTGACAAAATTGTCTTCTGAACTACAAAACAGTATTCGGAAAAGTTTCAGTGACTAAAGCAAGTCAAGAAAAATCTGCTATTCTGCTATCACATTATGGAGACAGAGAAACATCTGTTTTAAGAGTTTAAATATAAATGCTGATTGTTATTTTACTGAAAGCCATGAGAGTCTAGAGTTCAGTGATAGTGATAGGATCTGTCATATGCTGTTTAGAGATTGCTTATTTTAAAATTAAAATCTCTTTTTTTTGTAGCATCTTTTGTCTCACTTTTGGGGGTTTTTTTGGGTTGTCAGAATGTGCACGCCAAACAGGATTAACTATTACTTCAATACAATTAAATAAGACTTTCCATGAAATCCTGTTCTGTTTTCCAATGTGGGTCGTAGAATCTTATAGTCTGGGGTTGGAAGGGATCATGTACTTTGAATCCTCTTGCCACCTGCAGAAACATCTTCCACTAAACCAGGTTGCTAAGGGTCCCACCATCCCTGACCTTGAACACTTCTAGGGATGGGACATTCACAACTTCTCTGAGCAACCTGTTCCAGTGCCTCACCACACTCATAGTAAATAATTTTTTCTTTAATCTAATCTAAATCTCTCCTCTTTTAGTTTAAAACTGTTCCTGTTTATCCTATCTATCTGGGCAAAAATTCTCTAACCCCCTTTTTTATAAGCCATCTTTAAGTGCTGGAAGGCCTCAATGAGATCTCCCCAGAGCCTCCTCTTCTCCAAGCTGGACAGCTCTAGCTCCCTCAAGTTTGTCTTCACAGGAGGCTTGCTGCCACCCTCTGATCATCTCCTCTGCACTCAATCTCACAGGTCCGTGCCTTTCCTGTGCTCAGGACCCCAGACCTGGATCCAGCAGGTGAATGCAGATGTGGTCTCATGAGCACAGGGTGGACAGGGGAATGATACTTCCAGCTTTAACCCATCTGAAGCAGTGCAGTTATCTGGTGATTAACTGCTTTTTCTTGAGGAAAAGAAGGTAAAACCAGGCTCCTGTTTAACCAAGAGCACTAAGAGATACTTCATAAAATACAGCTTCCATGGAACAAATATTTCATGTGAAAGGAACTGTTTTAAAAAATTGTGTAAAAAACTGTGCACATTGCTAAAATTTACAGTGACAACATTCATTTTAATATGCAAATTTGGAGTTGATATAAGCTATATTTCAGATGTAGTATGTCAGAAAAAAAAATAATTTTTATAGGGTACAGGAAAACACCAAAGCTTTCAAAGAGCTGCATATTTCTAGAGCAAGCTTCTCAAGTCAGTGGAAATAGCTGCCACTGTGGAACTCTTGTTGACTTTATTGCTTATATGTCCCAGTAAAGACTGATTGCCTCAATGTAATTCAAATTAGCTAAAGGCAGTGTGTAACCTATTAAAAAAAGACACCCTGCATTTAACCAACTGGCACAAACCAAAATAAGTCTTAGCTTTCATTACGTGACCCTACCCATTTTATTTCTAATCAAGATGTGCTCGCTTTCTTACTTTACTTTCCCTATAGCACTGTGATTTCTTAATGGAAAATAACGATAGTATTTCAGAGCTGTTTTTTTTTTTTTTTCCCTATCACTTTTCCTTTAAATGCATGTAATGGGCCCCATTTCAGCTGAATATTTGACACTACTTGCAAAAATGAGTTTACACATAGCATTATCAACACAGGTGTCCTGCAATTGAATTTGTAGGTATAAATTTTCTTTGTTACAATTTTAACTGATCTTGACTGCATTGTTAACTCCATATTTCAAGGAAAACATTCCATGGAACCTGACACAAAAAACAAAGGATGAGATGCAGGGGTTTTTTTCCATTTTCTTCTTAGTATCTGGTATGGTGTTGCATTTTGGATTTAGCATGAGAATAATGCTGACAATGCACAAATGTTCTGGTGTTTGGTAAGTAGTGCTGGCATTAAGTCAAGTGTTTCATGCTCAGTGAGCAGGTGCACAAAACACTGTGAGGGAGTCTGGCCAGAGAGCTGCCCCAAACTGAATAAAAAGATATTCCATGTCATAGAATTTCATGTCTAGTATATAAACTGGGGGGCTGTGCAGAAGGGACCAGTGGAATTTAAAGATAGGCTGGTTTTCGGTCAGGAGGTGGTGAGCTGTTTTATTGTCCATCACTTGTTTCTTTTGGATTCTGTTACTATCTCTCTCCTTATAATTACTATTATCATTAATCATATCATCAGAATGTTGCTATTATTATTATTATCATCATTATCATCATTATAATCATTATTATTATCATTATCACTATTATCATTATTATTGTTATCATTATCACTATTATCATTATTGCTATTTTTATCATTAGGATCATATTTTATTTAGATTGTTAAATTGTTCATATCTCAACCCATGGGGTTTATCCTTCTTTCTGATTCTCACCCCCATGGGGTGGGTTGGAGGAGTGAGGGATGAGCATTCCCATGGTACTAACTTGCTGGCTGAGGTTAAACCATGACCATTCTCTCCTGAGAATTAAATAATAATTCACACTTCTCCTAGAAACATTTAACATGTGCTAATTTGTTACCTTAAATTCTACTCTGATCATGTATGAAAAGTCAGACTTCGAGTGCACGCCAAAATCTTTGCTAAATTGATTATATTTTTTTCTCTTTTAGATTAAAAAAAAAAATTGTTTATATTACTGAAAATCGTTTTCTTATAAAATGATGTCTGACAAAAACTTTCTAACTCATAATTTTAAGGAAGCCTAAAAAAATATCTTCAAGTCTATAGAAGAACCAAATGAACAAGAAATATGTTCTACCTTCTTCAGTAAAATTCTAAAGCTGAAAGATGAATAGCCCAGTATTGTGCCTGGCCCTATAAGCACAGAAATCCTTTTCTTATTTGCTATTTAGGTATTTACTAAAGAGTGTGGACTAATGGCAGTTTTATATGTCATCAATTACCACTTTGAAACCAGACACATTTTCTAAATGACAAACACATAGATCATAAAGGATATTTCAACACTAATCCTTAAGTAATCATGAACTTAAAACCTTGAGGGAGGGTCAGACAGATTCAAGAGTAGAGTAGGTTAAAACACACTCTTCATTTAATTTCCTAACTGATCCTTGAATAATAAACCAGAATGTAGTGCAAAAGTTGTTTTTTGTTTTGTTATTTTTTTAAATTACAGATAGAGAATACAGGTAGTAGAGTTGCCTGTACATTGGTTTTAATTTGCTTAATATCTTGAAAATGGAACCTAATAGATGAAAGACAGTAATGGAAAAAGAAACAGCCTGAGGCCCATTCTCAAAGAATCTCAAGAGCTGGAGCCTACACTGTGGTAATAGATGTTGCATGAAGTCCTTGGGGATATTGGTAGAGGACAGTTTATCTTCCGGCTTCCAATTACTCTTAAGCTCAAGCTCCACTATACTGTCAAGACATTGACAGTTATATTTTTATTGATTTTAGAGTGAATGGTTTTTAGGTTATTTTTCTACCAAGGTCTACCCCTCCCATCAATATAAATCCTTCATTTCATCTACAACCTGATATTTTGCAAGAATAGTCACTCAGTTTTCCTGACTTCAAACAGTATAGCAATTAGCAGAATGGAGTCAAATTTCATATTACCAGTCAAACTTCAGCCAAGGGATGAAATAACTGTCCAGGTTCCAAAATCTGAATTTGACTAATTTCCTTCTTATATAATTACATTGTTACACATTGCTCAATTTGCTAATTGACTACATAATTTGCCTGACATACATATATACTTTAATCAGTAGTCTTGCTGGAATTTGGTCATGGGCATTCCTGTAACATTTGGTAAGATCCTGACTTGAAAGGAGGTTTTGAACTGCAATTTTGTATGCACATTTGTGTACATATGTATGTACATATGGCTTTCACCTAGTACAGATAATTCCTTTGAAATTTTGTTTTCACTGATGTTAGTGCCAGCATAACATTACTCAGCACTCTTCAGTACAAGAAAAGTCTCAGCAACTTCTCTGCTTGTTGCCGTGTAACACTTTTATGATCACCTACAGCACAAGATATGTCCCAGAAAAACAGGAAAGTAAAATAATAAAGTCGCTTTGCTTTCTCCAAGTTTTAGACTGCAACTTTCAGAATTTGAATCAGGCGTTTAAATGCCATCTAAATCCTGATTTTTGTACATCTTACTGGCTCAAGACATAGTAAACTTGGTCTGAGAACTGGTCAGTAAATAAGAATATTAATAAAAATTCCTAGAAGTGTTGATGTGGGCAAGATATGAAGCAGAGAAGGAAAAGGCAGATGTCGTTAAAAACAAAGAGCTTTGAGAGGCTGAGATCTCATTGGAGATAGTCCACAGAGAATGGATGAGCATGGAGACAAAGGGTGAAGAGGGGCAAGACCTGAAATGAGTCTCACAATAGAGCAGGAGATTGGCAAAAGGGTCGGGGAGAGCATTGCCTATACAGTCATGCTTTGTTTATTGTAAAAGCTGAAGTAATTGAAGGTTGATGTTATATTTGCAAAAGCTGAATGTTTGTATGGAAACTAGATTCTGTCTATGCCTCTGCTACTGATTTTCACTGCATTTGATAAATCTCTTCAACAATACTTTCTAAGGGTGCATGTTCATTATAGTCAGAACACATTGCTCCTCAGTAACAGCAATATTGACTGTTCAGAGATGTAATTAAAGTTGATTTGTTATGCTATGAATATATGAAGATCCATTAATGCAAATAATGTGAAAAATAAGGTCATAGGTATTCAAACTTGAGATTTTTTAATCTTAGTCCTTTGGTGTTTCAGTTCTCTCTCTCTAAAATGGTGACAGTGCCTATATATGAAATTAAATTTATTAACGTTTATAAAACAGTAACACATTCTCTGATAATGTTGTAGAGACATTTCCAGTGAAATTAAAAATTCCTTCTCCAGACCTGGCTTTCAGTCTTACAGAGAAAATAAGGAAAAGGGCCAGTGGGAGGAGACCAGGCAGTGGACATTGAGAAGAATGTGAATTATTGAACAGATCTGGGAAACACACTGTGATATTGTGGAGACAGGAGTCCTAAGGAGAACAGAGGTGACTAGTTGATACATCACAAAACATATCTACAACAGCACTGCATTAACTTTACAGTGAGTATCTTTAATCTAGTCAAAATTTTTCCATGGCTTGATTTTTCAATTAAGAAACGAACGGAATGGAATGGAATGGAATGGAATGGAATGGAATGGAATGGAATGGAATGGAATAGTTCGAAAGGGAAACAGCAGTCATTCATTCCAGCTACCTGACCAAAAGTTAAAGTGTGTTATTAAAGGCATTTTCCAAACAACTCTTAAACACTGACAGGAATAGGGTATTTACCATATTCTAGGAAGGTTGTTTTGCTGTTTGGTTGCACTCTTGGTAAAGAAATACTTCCTAATATCCAGCCAAAAATTCCCCTGGTGCAGCTTTGAACTCTCCCCAAGCATCCTGTCACTGGTTACCAGACACAAGAAATCATTACCGCTCTCTCCACTTCCCCTTCTCAGGAGCTGTGGTGAGCAAGGTTGCCCTTCAGACTCCTTTTCTCCAAACTAGTTAACCCATAGTCCTCAGCTGCTTCTCACAGGACATGCCCTCCAGCCTTGTCGCCAGCTTTGTTGCTCTCCTCTGGATACACTCAAGTACCTTCACATCCTTCTTAAATTGTGAGGCCCAGAACTGCACACTGTGCTGAAGGTAGTGCTGCACCAACACTGAATACAGAAGGATAATCGTCTCTTTTCACAGCTGCTGATGCTGTGTTTAATGCACCCCAGCATGGGATTTGCCCTCCTGGCTGCCACAGCACGCTGCTGGCTCCTACTGAGCTGCTGCCAACCACCTTTCTGCAGAACCCTTTCTGCTGGGCTTTTCTCCAGCCACTTTTTTTCCCAATCTAGAATTTTGGCTGACCATACTCCATCCCAGGTTCAGAATTTAACATCTGTTCCTCTTAAATTTCAGACCACTGAAAATTGCTCAATGATCCAATACATCTAGGTCCCTCTGGAAGGCATCTGGTCCCTCAAAAGAGTCAACAGCACCTCCCAGCTTAATATTGTCAAAAAAACTTGCAAGTGGTGCATTCACGTCCTTCATGCAAATCAACACATCCCTTTCAGCCCTGCTGTTCATCCAGTTCTTCACCCAGTGCACTGTGTACCCGTTCATCTCACAGCTGGACAACTTGATACTGTGAGGGTCAGTATCAAAAACATTAATAATTCCAGTAAAGCTACATCTGCTTCCTTCCCTTCATTCCTAGGGAGATGACCTTACATTGAAGGATATCAGATTAGTTAAACAGGATTTTCCTTTTGTGAACCAGTGTTGGCTGTTCCCGATGATTGAATTCTCCTTTTAATTTCTCTCAATAGCTATGAATATGGTCTACTAGGTACTGAAGTTAAACAAACAGGTCTGTAGTTTTCTGGGTCTTCCCTTAAGCCTTCTTTTAAATTGGAAGAATGTTGGCAAGCTTCCAGTCAGCAGGGACTTCCCCAGACTGCCAAGACTTTTGATAGATCAAGAATGTTCCTGCTGTAACATTGCTAACTCTTCAAGTTCTTTGGGATGAATCACCATCAGGCCATACATACAGACTTAGGAACGTAAAACTGGTCCCTTAGAATTTTAATGTCCACAAATGGAAAGACACTGTTTTCATTGTCCTGGACTCATAGAATCATAGAATATGTCAAGTTGGAATGGACCCACAAGGATTATTGAGCCCAGCTTCCTGCTTCTTGCAGAACTCCCTACATGTAAACCATGAGGTCATCATCAAGGCACAGGTTTGGTGCTACAACCAGAAGAAACTGATACCACTTGGTATCAGTCACATATTTTCCTTAGACCCCTTCTTGATTTTCACATACTTTATAAAGCCTCTTTTTTTCTGACACAACACTGGCCAGTTTCAACTGTACTTGAACTTTTGCAATATTATAAATTTAGCTTCAATTTCTCAGTTAAAGAAAACCAAACCAAAACAAACAAACTTTGTTCTTCTCCTTCCTATGTAGTCTATTTCCCAAGACCATATCAGATATACAGAGAATTGTGGACACATGGATTTTGATTATATTTACTAATATAAAGATACCTGAGACTAGTGTTTACATTGATGAGTTGATAAATGGTAACAAAATGGATTTACATTCTGTTACCAGTTACTGGGTAACTAATGTTTAATAAATCATTGATCAACACTTAACCTCAACTTTCCTTTCTGATAGTTGGATAAAATTATGATTTTCTTTGTAAAATACTATAAGAAGAACTATATTATTAAACTGTTAATCTATATCCTATTAAATATTTTTCCTTAAATTCATACTGATATTAAATGTTCATTTATTATTTTTACTCTAATGCAAAAAAAAAAAAAAATTAATAGCTAATTTCCTAAATTCAGCTTCCTTTGCTTTTGCCACAGATTACACTCAGTCCTACATTATTCCTTTAGGAAGATGATGTATGGCACTCTTATGTCTGAGTAGCAGCACTGGATTCTTCTTGGGCTGGCATCCTATTTGGGAGATGATGGGTTATTTAGATCCATTTCAGAAAAGTTCCACACAGGCTACCCTCCATCCACCACCACCAAGACCTGATAGGTGTGACCACAGGACAGACACCCATATAAATGTGTTACTTTTTGACCAATACACCAAGGGAATTTAGAACTAAAGGAGGTTATGATAATCTCTTTTCTCACCTCACTGGCCCACTTTGTGATGGCTTTTCTGAGGAACTGGACTATTTCTTTGACTGGAGACTGACAGATTGGACAGTTTGCCCATACCTTCATAAAATACGATAATTAAATGCCTAAAAACATTTTATCCTTGACAGGTTTAATTTCACTTCTTCCTAGTATGTTGTAACCCTATACCCTGCTACTTTTCTCATTTATGATTATTGGAAATTAAATTGAAAATATAAGGTTAAAAAGGGAAATAGTAAATTGCACATACAAAAAACATCAGGGAAAGGAGCAGAGGCAATAAATTGAATATAAACAAATGATACCAGTAATCTGATGACTCAATATGTATGACTGTGGTTCTCTAAATATGTCAAACACATTCTGGAATGAAAAATCAGTCTTTCACAAAAATAATACAGTTTCAAATTTCTACAATTATAAGAAGGGTATTAGATTATTTTTTTCCTGGAAAAACTGGTCCAGAAATAAGAAAATCTCCTTTGTAGAAATTCAATAAGGATATGTATTATTGAACAGGAAACAAGAACCAATAAATTAAGGTATAACCTGGTGTATGCACAATGAAGAATCAATTCCTTGTTGCCACACAATATAGTATATATAATTATATATAATATGTCCATAGGGACAAAATAGAAGGTGGTTAGCCATGTTCTGCAGTTTCTCTCGGATGAAGAATTTGAAGGTTGTCACAGTCATTCTACTTTCAATGTACAAATTAATTTTTTTTCTGAAATTTTTATATGGTGATTAATCATCATGAAACTAATAAAACTTGAATCGTTCATAAAAAATTAGTAAATTACATCAAACTCTTCCCTCATACTGTTAGTTATTCCCTCTTTTTATTTGTGTTTTGATCTTATAAACAGGCATGTAGGGGTATTTCAGGCTATGATTGTCTGTTTCATCAAAGACTAATAGTCCCAGTCCTGTCTATCTTACATGCCATGACATCAGAAGGCACAAATTAAAGTACAGCAAAGTTAACCATCTCGCTTCTCAGTTTCTATGTCTTAAGCCATCAAATTGACCATCAGGTTGAGATGATATGAAAAACAGTTTTTCTGCCAATACAGTCTGAGTAACAGCTGTGTTCAGACAAATTGACACTACATGAAGGAAAGAGTAATATCAAGAAAAAACTAAAAGCACATGTCACAACAGTACTTAAACATTATTGGATTTTACTTTTTTTTGAGAACAACAAGGATTGGGAGCATAGATCTCAGCCCGTGATCTCTTTTTTTTCACAGCAAGGGCTATAACTAGTGCACTATAGAGTACACCTCACTTTTTCAAGTCCAATAAATCTTAAATTGTTTTCTGCAAAGAAACTGCCTTCAGCAGACTAACTTGATAATGCCACAATAGCAGAGCAACTCAAGAACACATTTTTAAGAGCTGGGAGATGTGAATGTTGATCCTTAAAAAGTAAAAGAGAGCACTTTGGTATCTATAGTACTAGACAGTATGTTCAGGGAATGATTCTGCTTCTCCACTATGCTTGCTTGTTCTGTTTTGAATATTTATGCTGTTGTTACTACTCCTAAACATCAAGGTGGGTCTTTCATTGAAAACTAAATTTTCCTGGCAACTTGGTATTCTGTCTTATAACTACAGTCATAAGTGTGTTGGTTTGTTTCTAGATTTTTTTTAAAACATAGATTCAGTTCAGTTTCTATGGAGGTGTATAATGGACTGACCAAAGCATATCATATTATGAAAGACAGAGATTTAATAACTGCTTGTGTGGTATATTTGGGTGACTTCATATAGAGTAAAAACTAAAATATATGGTTTAAAATATTTACAAATTCATGCAACATAAGGTTTTTAAAATACTACATGTCAATATCATGCCCTTCTAAACAGAACTGTAAAGTACTGGGCTGAACTGAGTATCTATGCTTTTTTTCCACTGCAATCACTAGAATGAAGACATGAATTCAACTGGGTAAGTACTGTGAAAGTGGCAAGCAATTAACAAATTGACAAATGAACAAACTGAGAAACAAAACCTGACAAATAAACCAATTGGCAAACTGGAAAACTGACAAATTGGCAAACAGCTTGGTAAGATGGAAACATGCTTGAAGTTTATTAGAAAGGGCAGTTTAGGTAGTATAGATTGGGAAATTTGATTCAAGGTTGTCTCTGGCACTAGGTAGTAGTTTTTCACCAAGATACTATGAATAAGAAAAGGAGTAAAGTTTAAGACTAGAATATGGGCTCAGACATTTTAAAATCAAGTTGTGTGAGAAGTAAATATTACCTGAGAACTGGTAATCTTTGGACTACGACCTAATTTATCTTTACTGTACATAGCTTTTTGATGAAGAAGTGTCCCACACTTCAGAATGCAATGTCTAAATGGTAGACTGGATATCATGAGTAGCTCTTATATGAAGTATGCAAAGGCATTGAGTAAGACTGCTTGATAGGAAGAGCTGGTTCACTTCCAGACATCCTTGGGCACAATCCTGAGCCCACAGGGTAGTTTGGAGACAATGTGATTCACATCACCTCTTATTTTAGCTTGCAAGTTTTAAGTTGTTTGGTTATTTGTTCATGTGGTGGATTGGCCTTGGCTAATGACCAGACACCATCCACCCACTCTCTCTCTCCGCTTCCTCAACAGGGCAGAGAGAGAAAATGAGATGAACAGCCTCATGGATTGAGATAAGGGAGATTGCTTACCAGTTGCAGTCACTGGTAAAAAATTACTTGACTTAAGGAAATTAATCTAATTTGTTAAAAAAAAGTAGTGTAGGATGGTGAGAAATAATGAGAGAACTAAAACCACCTCGCACAGACACAGACACAGACACAGACACAGACACACACTTTTCCCAGACTCGATTTTACTTCTTAATTCATGGGGCTCCTCTACCCTCCTCCCCCTGCTCTAAGCAAAGGAATGGAGGTTGCAATCAGGTGCTAGGAATTCCTCTGTGCTGCTGCTTTCTTCTTACACTATTTATTGCTGAAGTACAGGTTCCTTCCCACTGGATATAGTTCTTAAACTTCTCCAAAATGGGCCCTTTCCACGGGCTTCAGTTCTTAAAGTACTGTCCCAGCATGGGTCCTTTCCATATGGCACTGTCCTTCAGGAACATTCTGCTGTGGCACGGATCACATGGATCTGGCATGGCCACAGTTCCTGCCAGAAAATCTCCCTGCATGGGCTCCTCTCAATGGGCTACAGCTCTTGCTAAAATTCTGCTCCTGCATGGGCTCTCCATGGGCTGCTGTTTCTCTCAGGGCGTCTCCACTTACACTGGCATGGCTTTCTCCACAGATTGCAGTGTGAATTACTCTGCTTCAGCATCAGCCTCAATGCAAGTGGCCAACCTGTGTTTTCCATGGTCTTTTCCAAAGGCTGCAGGGGCACCTCTGCTCCAGTGCATGGAGCATTTTCTCCTCCTCCTCCTTCACTCACCTTGATCTCTGTGGGGTTGTTTCTTTCACATTCTTCACCCTCCCTTCTCTCACAGCTGCTACACAGTGCTTTTTACCCTTTCTCAAGTATGCTGTAATAGAGACACCACCAGCATTTGGCCAGTGGCAGGTTTGCTTTGTAGCTGGCTGGAACTGCTGGGTATGGGAGCAGACCCTGGCCTCAGAATAACCCCTCCAGCTTCCCCCTACCAAAATCTTAGCATGTAAATGCAATACAGCTGAAATTCACCCAGCAGTCCTGCTGTAGGTGGGAAAGTAGCCCCAGACTCCCAAGGCTCCAGGTACTGTAACACACCATAGGCTATGGAGTTTAATGGCATTAATTATCCTGGCTCTACAAACTTCAAAAACTGTATATCCCCATAAGCAAACTGAGAAATCTGTCTTGAATAAGATGTACTTGCTAAGGGAAAGCTATGATCTGCAGTTAATAGAGATGACCAGGTTCACTTTAACCAAAGATGGAGATTGTTCAAATACTGACCAAAATTGCCTGCAATTATCATTTCATATATTGCTTTTTCCTATTAAAAAATTTTAGATTTTTATATATGATGCATCTTCAGGAAAAAGTATTCATAAAGTTTTAACAAAAAAAGAGAATCAAAATACAAAATATGCTGAGAAAAAAAGCTATATCACCAGAAGCTATGTCGTAAAAAAGTAATGGTAGATAGAGGAAGAAAGTACACCTAAAATTATCCTCCCTCTGTCACAACCTTCTTAGAACAGTAAACTAGAAAAAAAAATAAACATCAGAATAATATTTATTTTATTTATTTTGGAAACAAAAAAAAAAATAAAAAATTTGGCCTTGATATAAGGGAAGAGACCCCCTCCAAGGCAGTTCTGGAAGGCACAGCAGATATGGCCTCATGCTTACTAATGCCTGATCTATTTGGGTGACTGTAGTAGTGTTTGTGAAGAACACATTGAAAATGGTATAGAAACACTCAGGAATTTTATGAAATAGAAAACAAAAAGAAAGAAACAGGCATTGATATTTAAAAAAAATATATGAAAACATGACTCCTAAACACTACTTCCAAATTCATAGTTTTTCATGCCTTCATAAAAATTCTCTAAAATAGATGGAAATAGGGATACCTACAGTCCTGTACAGTAATAATGGATAAATTCAGTTGACAGCGCAAGGCAAGCTCTCTGAATGTTTTTTCCTTTGTTGTTTCTGCAAGGGAACTTATATATAGGTCCCAAAAGCTCTAATAGGTTTTAATGGTGATGAAGAGCCTCTCCTAGGAGCCCCACACTCAGAGGCCCAGAAGTCTCATCCATCTTGGTCTGTGCGTCTATGCAGGAGCGGGGCTATGGACTTAGCAGCTTTCAGCTCCATCTGCACTGCAGCTGTGCCTGGACTTGTGCACTGCTGGTCCTGCCCTGCACCTGAGCCTGGCCATCCCGTGCTATGTCTGACACTGGGTGCCCTATCTGGCACTATCCTGACTCCCACCAGGGGAGGAGGCTTCTCCTTGAATCCTGTGCTCACTTTTGGGTCCTTCGCTACAAGAAAGATGATGAGGTACTGGAGCATGTCCACGGAAAACAGCAAAGCTGGTGAAGGATCTGGAACACAAGACCTGTTGAGGAGCAGCTGAGGGAGCTGTTGGGTTATGCTGCCTAATGACTGTGTCCCTGAGCCTACTGTGCTGTATCTAAACTAAAGAACCCTTAACTGCTTCGCTGCTTCACAGTAAGTATGTATTGTGGCACGACCTTTTCATGCATCATCCTTCTTCCAGCATAGAAACATGGGGAAAAGTGAGAGCAGAAGTCAAACGTACATCATATAAATTTCAACTATTTTCCATTTTGGTACCTTTGGTCTTTCAATAAAAGCATAGTAAGCAACAAAGAGTAGATTCCTGGCTTATCTGGGTCAACAAAATTATGTTAGATATTTAATGATCAGAAAGTTCTGCACGATGAAAAATTGGGACAGACTTTTATAGGATATAGGTGCCTTCAACACTGTTTTAAAGGTATGGCAATAACATATAAAACTGGTGAGACCTAAAGAATCTCACCTATAAAACAGTCTCGGAGAAAACTGTTTCAGGTTTGCTTTAATGAGTTCTGTCTGTATCAGCTATGAACTCTGCCTTGGCATTGCTATCCAATCTCTCTCTTCAAAAGCACACATATTTGAAATAAATTTAGACTAGAATAAAGTACACTGTCTTCCTGTCAGGCACTTTATCCCCCAATAAGAAAGTATCATAATCATGAAGTATAGATGTTCAGCTACCTCCAAAAGTATGACAGTTGAGACAGAGAGGGAAAAAGTATAATTATTGTTTTATTATTGCACAACAGAGTGCTGAAAACTGGGATTTAATCTCTTTATAGGTATCTCATTGTAATATTTGAGTATTTTAGAATCATGTTTGTTGACAACATATAATCCTAAATAAATGTGTGTCCTGAGAGCCAGAATCTTATTTTAATTGCTCCAGCTGGTATTCCTATTATTTATTTTAAACGTAATGAAATAATTTTACATATTCCTTGTCTAATTGAAGTATCATTCTTCCCCAAGAAACAAGGCATAGATAAAGAAAAACTACTGTAAGCAAAAAGTCATTTTAGTTTTAAAGACACTTAGATAATAAGTTTCTATAAACATTTATCACAGCATTGTCTTGACACAAAGCACAACCATATTGAAAAATTAATGACCAGCTTATACACTTATTGGAACAGAGATATCCCCCTTTCCTCTTTTTTCATAATCATTTCCCTCAGCAGGGAAAAAAATTAATAAGTTAACAACAGTGGAAACAAGAGTATGTTGACTGAATAGTCTGAATAGTACCCTGCATTTTGTTTTGGTACAGAATCTTCATACTTGTTTCACTCCCCATCAGCTTTATAAACATTTCTGGAAGAAGTGAAATCACTGAAATGTTTCCTTCAGAGAGAAAAGGATGTTTTTGGTTTCAGTCATATAAAGAATTAAGTAGAACACTTTACCTTTCAGCCAAATAGTTTCTCTGGGAGATGTCCTAAGTAAGCAAATACTCCAATGAACTGGAGCATTTAAATGGAGGTGGAAATACTTCATCCTTCATAGAGTATAAGAGTAACAGATGCAATACAGAGATAATGTCAAAGAAACTGATTTGTTTCCTAGATTAATACAATAGCTTTATCTTATTCAATTATCTTTTAGTAGTTAATTAGTTTAGAACTGAATATGCATTCCTGAGAGAAACTTGCATATTTTCCAGTGCTTGCTTGACTGTAAGACTATATGCCCTCTCTTCTAACTGTTTTGTGTTAACTGCCAAGCAATTATTGATGACTTTTTTGAAGCTGCCATTGCAAGAACTGTAATGAATTGCTCTTTTGCAAGGTTGTATATCAATTCAAAGATCTCCAGGTATAAAGACTGTTTAAATCTATCTCTAACGTCCTAGGTTGCCTAAGAATCATGCCTTCTGTGCATTTTTACCCTCTGTCCTTTAACTTATGGGCTTTCATTATTGTCAAAAAACCATAGGAAAACACATTTTGAAAAATCAGCCTTGATAACTCCTGCTGATAAAAAAAGATGAACAGGTCACAGAAGAAAGGCATGTGGAAACCTCAATTTGCATTATCGACTGCCACTATCTCAAAAGATTCACTTCAAAGGGACCAAGAGCTTTTTCTGGATAGTAGCATATAAATGAGCAGAGTACTGAGGTTATGCACTGGTTATGCAAATGCCATTTTACTGGATCTCAAGAAGACCAGACAGGTACAAGTTGTCTTTTTCATCCATATACAGTCCTTGAGGATTAATAATTAAAGTGACTTTAGAGCTTGCCAATGGCTACTATTGTTACTACGAGATTTTCCTTGTGATAGGCTTCATCAAGAAGAAAAGTCCTAGATTTTATTATCACTTTCTTCTAGAGCTTCTCTGATTTAAGAAATAAATAAAACCAAACAAGAAGGACCTTCAAAACACTATCAGAAGGGGAAATAAAAGTACTTTGAGAAATTTCCAGTTTTCATACTTCAGTGGTGGCTCAAGGAAGAAACTATAGAAAAATCATAGAATAAAGTGTTTCTAGTTTTCCAGATTGCAATTGAGTATTGTGAAAGAAAAAATGATGTCAAGATGAAAGAGGTTGTGGTAGGGAAGAAAATAGAGCAAGCAGAATCATTTTAAGGATGAAGGTAAAGAAGTCTGGACTACTGGATTTCTGGTTTGAATGAATAGCACACTGTCATCCATATTGGTGGAAGCTAATATAATATTTTTTTCATTCCTGGTGGCCATGTACAGTAGCCTCTTCTTTATTAATGAAAAAAATTTCTCACTTTTGTCTCTCTTAAAATAATTTGATTCACATGTTTTGTTATGGCTATGAATGGTGGATGAAAGAAGAGAGAAAAGTGATGGGAGTAAAACAGAAGAAAAAGCTTTTAGATGTGATGCAAACTTCCTGGCTCTTGAGACACCATAGAAATAAATACTGTAACTGGACAGTTAACAGTGCCTGGGCACAGGCATATGGTTAGAAAGTACCATTTCCATACATTAGGAGTGAAACCCCTGTGTGTTTCTGCCTCTTACACATTCTGTCAATTCACACCTGCCATCCTTCAATCTTAAACACTTGGAACATAGCCTAGAAGCCAAGCTTTTCATGACAGCCAAATATGACACCCCATAGTAACTGGCATGCACTGGTTGTACTCCAGTAGCCCATCTTCTAATTCTCCTTACTCTGAAAGAAATCCTACTTTTATCTTTTGAAGTTGTTTCTTGCTGTGAGCCTGATTAGGGAGGTTGATTGGGAAATTCACTTCAAAAATGCATCTAATTAACTAAATCCTAACAAGTTATAAACTAAAAGAGAGAACATAGTTAGTATTCTAAATTATACTGTCTTAAAGCAAGCACTTCTCAGACTGGAGAACTGAACAACTGCAGAACTGTCTGTGTGTCATCATGTGGTGAGTAGAGGTAAGATTTATTCTAGCTGAGCTTCCTATATCTATATATAAAAACTACATTCTGTCTTTGAACAGTTGTATTCTGCTTGATTTACCTTCACCTGGCTCAGTGAATAATGTTTATTAGGAGAGCTATGTATTTATGCTTAATAGTTGACACAGCTTGAGCCCCAGTTGCAAAATGCTTCCTGAGACCCCAAATAAGAGATTAATTACAAACATCTCAGGTTGACCTGCAACTTTTGATTTCAAGTCATGCTTTATTTTGAACAGATGCTCTGTATTATTCTCCCCAAATTAACCTCTGTTATCACACATAGCACCAGCTGAATTTACAGAAGAATGCTATTCAGGTATTTAATTAACTTTTTATTACAAAATTAGAATTACTCTTACGACAAGCAATAGTAAAGACCTAAGGTGCTTCTTGACTTGTTCCAGTGACTTAACTAGCTTTGAGGGGAACTGCTGTTTGAGTCCCAGGTGGCTCAGATTTCCAAGGACAAATCATCCCTCCCTCTATATTTCAGAGAACTTCATAGCATCTCTTCAGATTCTTCAGAGCCTAACTGGGCTTGCCATTCACCTTTTCAAGAATAACACAGCATTTTGTACATAATATAACAGAAAAAGTATTTATTTTGCATACATGTGGTAAGGGTAACAGTCAGTTGTGTGACTTGACACTTTTGGCAGCAGGACCATATTCTCATTTACCCTTTCCCTCACTACCAGCCTTGTCAGTTCATTACTTTTTATACTGTGTTTGCTTCAGGGGAAAAACCAAAACAGAACAAAACATAAACCACCCTGCCCCCTATCAAACTGTAACAAAATTATTTTTCTGCCCGTCTAAATTTTTCATAGATGTCTGTCGGAACAATTTAAAGAAGTTTTTCTGTGCGTTTTTTCTACCCTGTCTCCAAATCAAGCAAACGTTGGAATTTCTTCTGTGATTCGTGCGCTGTGATTGAGTTCTGAAAACACAAGCAACTCTGTAGCAAAAACAAAATAAAACCCCATTATTAATATTAAGCATATTGAAAAAAAAAATTATTTTTAAAATTAGAAATAAAAAAGAAGATTAAGTTTATAGAAACTGGATGTGGAAGCAGAGGGGACAAGTCCCATGTACGTAGAGTTGATAAAGTCTCATCGGTTTATAAATACTAATATATATAATAACAATGATATAGTCTATGACTTAATTAAAGTCTGGTGATGTACTTAAATGAAAATGCCACCTATAATTATGAATTATATGAATAAATATGAACTTACTTTTCAAAAACCACTCCTATTTCTGTCAGCAGAGTAAAAATAACTGCTAAATTTGCTAGATGTGATGAGCTCTCAAATTGTTAAACTTTTAATGAAATTAATCTTGATCATTCCTTAAGATTTCCGGTAGTCACTTATCTTTTCAGTGAATAAAGTGCTATTAATTGCATTTATGTGCTTTAAATGAAGTACATCTGATACTTTTTACTGATGGTTTGCCAACCAATATACATTATAATAAATAAAATTCCGAGGATCTTACATATAGTGGGGAATTAATGTGGTCAATATAGAAATATACATGTAGTCTGAGACATCAAATAATTACACTGTGGAGAAGTAATTACAGTGTGAAGAAACACACAGTGAATTAAAAAAAATAGATAAAATAAAAAAATAAAATTCTAGGAAATGCAGTGCAAGTTGGAGTATTCCACACCAACACAAACACAGTATATTTCCTTTTATTTGGCTTTATTTAACAATTTAAACTGGGGGATTGCCACATGAAAAAATAACAAGCACTTGGAAAAATGGGCACACATTTTCAGGAAGTTGCATTAAGCCATAGAATAGCTTTGTTATTTTTGCCATATCTTTGTTATATAATTTTGTTATGTAACTTGTAACACAAGTTTTGTGTTAAACTTAACATCTAAGTCAATGATTCAAAAGTATGCTTATAGTACCCAAAATGATGCAGCTTCAAGGCTGCTATATAAACTGCTGCTACATTAAAAATGGATGGTGTCATAAACTGTTGGATGCCTTAGATAATATTTGCTATGTAAAGGAAAACACTGTTTAAACACCAATTGCCTGTGAAGAAAAGCAATGCTGTGTTGCTGAATGTCTGAATTCCATTTTTGTTATGAACAGATGTTAACAGGAACAGTCATTATATTAAACTGCATTAATTAAATATTGACAGAACAACCTTAGTAGATGAATTTATTAAAGCAGCGTGGGGGCTGATTAGCAATTAGTAGATTGATGTATTCATGATTATTTGCATGTGACAGCAAACAATCAGACAGTAGAGAGAATATTTTCCATGTTATACTTCATGTTGTCCTTTCCTACTATTTGAACCAGGAAATTTCCTGCTGGATTAACAAACAGAGTTAATGACTCCCTTAAATTGTTCACATGTTTGTATTAATTCTTATGACATTCTGTTACCACTGATTCTGTTAACAACTTTCCCAACAAACAAAACAACTCCAACCTGTAATGCACGTAACAGTCCTAGATGATATGTTGGTAAGAAATGAAACCAATATTTTGATGAGCTTTTTGCCATCTAAAAAGCATGTAGAAAATTCGTCAAAGCAAACTAGTGTTCCTTTATTACAGGAAGACATCATTCCTTTAGTCTATTAAAATCAGCATATCCATACAGTTCTTTTTCTTTTTAATATCTTTAACCTTTCACCATAAGGTTGAGAATTTCATGAATGGTGCTGTGATTCTAATAAAAATAATTGAATATTAACTATTGCATTGATTTAAAGGAGGTAGGTAGTCTTATCTCATTATTTCTATAAAAAAGACTGTTTCTTTCATTTATAATGTCTCTGGAAGGTGAATAATTATCTACTGTTATTTTAAATGTATCTTTATGCCTTCCAAATGTAATAGATTAAATTATTATAATTAGGTCATAGAAACATACAATATAAGCCTGTGATTATACTTTTAAGAAAAAACTTTTAAATACCCTTCTTTATTGCTATATTCATGCACACGCACAGTTAATCTCACATCTTCATTATTTTCCACAAGTGCCTGGTCAATGGCAAGCAAAACAGTCAACGCCTACTGACAATCTGCACTTAAAAGTGCCAATACACAGTCTAGTGCTGTCTACTGCAATCTTCCTATGGTGGCTGATAAAATAAATGCCAACAAGAACCCCTTCAACCACTCATTCCCCCCAGTGCAATGGGGAAGTGAATTAGAAGGGTAATAGTGAAAAGAACTTTTCTGTTGAGACAAAAAAAGGTTTAATAGGGAAAGAAAAAGCTTTCCACACAAGCAAACTGGGAATTAATTCATCCTTTTCTATGGGCAGGCAGGTGTTCAGCTATCCTCAGGAGAGCAGGGCCCCATTATACATCATGGTTACTTGGGAAGACATCTCTACTCCAAATACCAGCTCCTTCCTTCTGCTTCCCCAGCTTTATACGCTGAGTGCGATGCCACATGCTCTGGAATATCCCTTGGGTCAGTAGTGGTCAGCTGTCCCAGCTGTGTCCCTTCCCAACTCCATCTGCACCCCCTGTCTCCTTCTCGGCAGGAAAGAAAACGTCTCTGTTAACAACACTTGGAGACACCAATCCAAAGCACAGCCCCATACCAGCTACTATGAGGAAATTTAACTCTTACTCCAGCCAAAATGAGTGCTAAAAAGCATTTGGTAGAGAGAAACTTCTCATTCAATTTCTTCTTGCAGAACTTTAGGTAGAGCACATTAAAACATCTACTGAACTGAAATGCTGTGTCACAACTGGGCACAGCTAAGGGATTTAATTTTGTGCTATTGCTACAAACTGAATTGGCAATGGAGTTGCATTGTTATTAGTAAAAACAAAGCACTTGGGAGAAGCTCCTTCCCATACCCTATTAATCATTATTCAAAATAGCCACTTCAGGAGGATTTATAAGAATCAGGAATAACCAAGTGTTTCCCTCTTCCCTGTGCAATAGTGTAATGGATCTGTGAGACCATTCCATGCCAAGGCCTTGAACAAAGCAAACTCTTCTTAATTTTCCACTGCTTAAATATGATGAAATGAATTGTCAGTTTCTGACCTTAATTAATTTTTTTTTGAGGTAGCTGTTCTATGGAAATGAATAAGTCAGAAGGTTAACCATGAAAATATCTTTAAATATCGTATTTAATATGTGCATTTGTGTGTGTGTATGTGTCTTCTTCTGGGAAGTAATGACTTCATAAAGATCAATAAAGTATTTAGTAGTTATACTAGATGATCCTAAGATTTAGACTGACTGAGGAGTCAGTACTTTAAAACTGGCACGTCACATTTCACAAGAATGAGTTTAAAAGCAATTTCTAATCTGTTTCCAGATATCTACTTCAGGCTACAAGGCATATCCATCTACTTGGGATCTGCAAAAAAGCCAGCCTTTCAAAAGAGAAGAATCCAAGGCTTTCTGATACAGTAAAGTCAAAGAAGGAGATTTTCTGTCTGTATAATATTTTTATACACACATTTAGACAGACGCTATTTCACTGCAGGGTCTACCCTGCTAAAGTAAATATAAATCTATTTCTCAACCCCCAACAGTACCTGCCTGCCTGCATTGGCACTTCCCTTATCCATGTCCTGCCCAATTAGAAAAGAGTTCAAGGCATACTGCTTTGGAGAGCAAGTTCAAGACTGAACCTCTGTCACCAGCAATGCCACTTGGTCACTTTGACAAGACAGAGACCTGGCTTCAATGTCCAACATTAATTAGCTGGGAGAGGACTTGATTAAATCTAAATTATTCTTGAATCACTGAGTAGATGCACTTTAATGAAGTGAATATTAGAGATAAATTTTGCTTAGCTGTGAATGGCAGATCCATAGATACATTTCTTTAACTTTAATATAGTATATTTTTTCTGTAAGTCTTCACGGCAGAGCAGAGCATTTGTTCTCCTACATCAGAGCCAAGTTCTTCATTTCCATCTCTGTCTGAAATCATCTTCTGAAGGTACTTACTTAATCTTTGAGATTAGATTCATACTTTTAACAGGTCACAGAGGAGCTATGAGAACTTCAGGCATAATAAAAAGTTAGCAAAATTTCCAGCAGTAGAGCTCTTGGTCTTCCCCGTTGAAGGCTTCCATCTCTTTATGCCTCTAGAAGTTTTGAAGTTCACTAAACTAATGAGTATTACATGAAAAAAAATTGCTTGAATCTGGTTTTGTTTTTCAATTACTGTGTGAAAGCTGGAATTCTTTGTGTTTCTGTGAAATTATGTCATAACGAAAGAAATTAAAGTAAGTTTGTAACCCAGCACCAGTAAATACAGATGTGTAATTTCAGTAGTTGTGAGTAGCAGTGCAAACTTCTTTAAGCCTACACAGAATAAGTCACTATTCTCCAGGGGAAACAGTGTGTCACAGATGCATACCAAGGAAATAGAAAAGTGACATGATTTATTTTATATTATAATTTTTAAAAAATCATTGAATACATAGGCTGGTCCTATGAGTGTTGATGTAGTTTCCCCATCAGACAAAAATAATACAATTTGATTTGGTAATTTTACAGTTCTTTAGATGAACAATTTTGCAGGTTTTTAGATAAACAACTGATTAGCAAAATTCTGATTTTTAATGGAACAGTAATATAAACATAATAATATACATAAAATTTAAAATTATTAATATTATAAAACAATATATATAGGTCCTAACTATGAATATAATCCAACACTCAGCACACATGAGCTTCACTTTTCATTTTATCTGCTTTCAAGAAGGTAATTTAACTGTGTAATTTAACTGTACTAAGGCAAACCTCTGATTCACTTAAATAAGATTTTTACTAAAAAGTTCTTGAGCTTATCAGTTGCAGAAAGATGTAAGCAAAGTTTTGTAGTATAGGAACTTTTCGTTGGGGTTTGTCTGTGTTGTTTTCAGTTGGCTTTTGTTTTGTTTTGTTTTGTTTTGTTTTGTTTTGTTTTGTCTTGTTGTGGTGTATATTATTAGGGGTTTTTTTACTCATTAATATACAATAACATGTAAGTCATCTGTCAGTCCAGAAGGTCATGGCATCAATTGTGCCATGGGATACATGTTCAGAGAATTTCTTTTGATGTTATATCTTCTCATCTTTAATTGACACTGCATAACACTTCACCATCAGTGTCAAAATCCATATCTGTGGAAACCACACCATCATGTTTTGGCGAGCACATACTCATAATTTAAACTCTGTAAACATACTCATCGGTTGAAATGTAAAATTCTGCAGAAATTAAAAAAAAAGTTTGGCAGCACTTAGGAATCCCCACTCATTTTTCCCTATTAAACTGTCTCTTACTATTTAACTAAGGCATTATTTCTGATACATAATTGTGGAAAATATTGGAAGAAAATTAAAGAAAACTTCAGTTACATTCTGCAAGATATTTTTGTAGGGTAAAAATCTCACTCATACACTAAGTCCATATTCAGAGGCATGCACCAAACCCCAACATGAAAGAATCTATTGGGTGGTACTTTGGTATTTTCAGGCATGCTTTCCTCCATTACACAAATCTTTTTTCAGTGCAAAACAGTCTAACTATGAGCAACTTGAGATAAATGTTTGCTGCAGGTGAATAAGGCATCTGTGATGCACTCATCTCACTCAAGAAAAATAGCTATTAACAAGTTCCACAGCCAGTGAAATATGTAATATAAAAGGGTCACTAATGCTGGAGAAGCTTCTAGAAATTTAGCAGCTGATACAGTAAATGTTCTATTGGAATAAATTAATAACCTGTTCACAAAAATTGTAGAAACAGAAGAAAGATGAGATTTTAAAAAGTAGAAAGCTGAAGCTGATAGAATAATATCCATCTAGAGCTACTTTTAGCTTGTTAAAACAGCTACTGGTGCTTATTTGGGATATTACTGCTTCTGTGCAGCTGCACATTGCAGTCTGAAATCTTATGACATTTAAATTCATTACGGGAAAGATTTCTATTACTGTAATAATTAATTGCAGTGATATGCTAATTCCCATGTTGAAAGCGTCTTAGCTGTAATGAATACACAAAATAATTTTGTGTTTTTATTGCTTCTGCCAGTAAGACAGTGGCCATCTGAAATGGGAGTACAAATTAGAAGCAGGGCAGCTCAAACGTAAAAGCTGTACATCTATTTTTGTTAATGAAATGTAGCAGAGTTCTAAACATGGCAGGCAATATGTTGAAATCTGAAAAGGTCAGATGATGCACAATGCAAAAGCTGTATTTTCTGGAATTATAATTAATTTCAGTTATGCTGCCAAATAGAAACTGCAAGCTACTCTCAGATTAAATTCACCAGAACAATGTAGGTACCACCAGACAGAGCCAAGCTGCCAAGAAAAACTCCCCCTCCCCAGAATTATATTGAAAAAGAAAATATAGCTGTTTATATTTAAATAATAGAAGCATACATATTTATAATCTGAAGTTACTGACTGCCCAGCATTAACTTTAATTTTGAATGTAAAGATCGCAAAATTCATTTATGCATTCCTGCAAAAATGTTTTGAATATTATCTTTTTAAAAGATAAGAGAATATCTACATTCTCGATCATTCACCAAACAATGATTTTGGTGGGAATTTTTGTTTTTAAAAATTTTAGTGCTCTACCTTTTCTTTAAACAATTGTTCCCAATGCAGCAATGACAATTTAGCTAATGGCTGATTTCAGGTTTACTAAAGAGCAAACAGAATAATTTAAGCAAAACCTGTGGACATCACCGGTGGTAATTTTAACTGCAGTAATTTCACGATTACAAGCCGCACCTGATTATGAGCTACACTTCCGGGTGTCGGCAACTTTTCATTCTTTGCCCATAAATAATCCGCAATGGATTATTAGCTGCACTTTTGTTCACAGTGAGGATCCGCGTGCAACTTTCACAGAGTTTCCAATTAGTAACAGAATCGCGGGATTGTGGGGTTTACTGGCTCGGGGCGGGGCCATGTGGGCTCGCACTTCCAGGTTGGCAAATTTCTGAACTTCATCCACATATTGGCCGCATCTGATTATAAGCTGCACTTCTGGGTTCGGACCAAAATTTTAGTCAAAATGGTACGGCGTATAATTGTGAAATTATTGTATTTATATTTTTGAAATACACAAAATTTTCACCTTATGAAGTGGAGAAAAAATAGAGTTTCTTTAACTTATAAATCAAATCTACACACCATTATCTAAAGACATTTTTTTGAAAATTCAGCATTAATTCTCCAGACATAAGTCAATTGTTTTAAAACTCTGACATCAAACTTGTTCAGTTTTGGTTATCAAGAGATGTCAAGCTTCAGTAGTTGCTGTTCAATATGTTCTTAATTATTGCCACATTGAAATCTAATCCAAAATCCTTATAACACAGACCCACACATATATAGGTATAATCTGTCTTTTCATCAGATACAGAAAAGAAACATTTATTGAATGATATTACTGAATTCAGTTCTCTATTTCTATCTGGTAATTAGCCGTTGGTAGTGGTTTATTTAGCAATAAATAAACCATACTCACCATCTTCCTTTACTCTGCTGGCCATACAGTTGTCTATATTTTTTTTTCCTCATGTGTTTTCTGAAATTTTAATTTAATGGTTAATATTAACTATTGCCAGTTTTCTCTTTACTGAAGTTTATTGGACTTTTTTTCTTTGTCTTTTAGAAAAAGCTGATTTATACCAGAAAAAAACCTGAAGCTTTTGGGGACTCTAATAAAATCTTTTAAGTAGCTCCCAAATATTAATTATATTGGTGTTTTTTATCTTCTTTTTCAGTGTGACTGGTTTATAATTTTATATTTTCCACTTTGTGAAACTATCACAGCATCTAAAGTTTAAACTAAACAAACTGGCACATCTACCCCAGAATACAAAAAAGGCATTTCAGGCTGCTTGCAAATGTAGACAAGTTACAGCCATTTGGAACTAATCATCAACTAACTTATAGTTCTGTGATCTGCTTCCCTATGTTTCATGGAATGAAGTTTGAGGGAAAATTCAAGTCACAGAGTATGCAGTTCCTTGATTCTCCTTAGATGTAGCAATTGTTTGATGTAAGCACTTACAAATTGCACAGAACAGCTTTGAACCAGTAACCCCAGGCTTTTGCCACAGACTGAAGTTCCTCATGGCTTTTTTACTGTACTTCATCAAGAGTATTTAATGAGCACATCTCTTTCCTAATGGGATGCTATGGTCTTTAGCACATACCTTCTTTAGCACAGCTTCAGTTTTATCCACTAGAGTAACAATCTGTGAGTATCCAAGAATATTTGGAATGTAGTTTTTGTTGAGGTGAAGACATACTACACTAGACTAGACTACACCAGACCAGAATCATTAGGGTTGGTGGAGACCTCTAAGATCAAGTCCAACTGTTAGTAAGTTAAGGTCTTCCATTTGTTTTGTTTTCAATTTTGTTTCTTTAAGCTTTCCTAAGAGATTTCTAGTTTGTGATATTCTAATCATACAATTCTATCTACTACTTTTCAGTAATATCAACACAATTTAATTTATACCCAGAAATGAGCAATTTATGAGCTAAATTTCTCACTGTTTAGAAGCCAGTCTCTTGGAAGATATATATATATGACATGAAATATTGTATTATTTTCATATGTAATAGCTAAACAGTGAAATTCTTCTTCACATTTTTATTCAAGGCTAAATGAGTTATTATTTTTTCTCTTTTGTATTTGGTTTAGTCCATGTTGACTCAGTCAACTGGATGGTCATCTTGAAGGTTTTCCCCTTTTCACTTCAATAAAGCTTATTCAAGCTTATATGCTACTCTCTCAAAATAAAATATAGGTCATTTACCAAAGTTTCTGTCCTATTCTATTCACTGATAGATATTTGCTATAAGAATTTTCAGGGAGGGAAGATTTCAGGACACAGTTCTTCCAAGCTAAGAGAAAAACTCATAAGTAATTTCAATAAGTTTCAATTTCTTTTGATTGCATGTGTAGAGAAGTCCTTACTGCACTGCCCCCATGTTCCTTACTGTGATGGCAAAGAGTTCAAGACAGGATGTAGCCAAATAAGAACATCATTACAAGTCCCATGGTCAGTTTCAGATTTTAAATAATGGAAGTGTAAGATGTTTTCATCTTCTGCTCCCTTGATCAAAATTTCAGTTTAGAGCAGTTTAGAGCAGAGTTGCCAGCAAAGATGTAGACATTCATTATCTGTTCAGGGATCACTTACATTTTACAGAAGCAATCTCAGTGATATTCATTACTTAGTCTGGAACTACCATCAGCTTTATTGTTTACATGTATAGGTTGGATGTGAATCAATGTAATCATCCTAGTTATTACTGAAATCCAGGGTACACTCTTCTCAAGGCATGACTTTTTGCCTTTGGATCAATATCGAGTTCTACAGGACTAAATCCAGGAAGCTGCATGGCCCCCCATACTAATCTGTGGGATCATGACAGTGAGTCTGACAAGACGTATCTTTACAGACCTTTCTGAGTGAGAAACAGCTTTCAAGAATTATGATGCTTCAGAGAAATTCCCCCATTTAAAAGGAAGAGATCGCTTGTCACTTCCTGTTCTATTTATTTATATATGCATCTATTTCTAATATCTCAAAACTGAAAAAACCCAGAGATTTGGGGTTGTAGCTGTATGGGCTTTTTTTCACTTTTTCTCTCTGTTCCCTGCTCCTTCCCTACACCCCTGAGTTTTACTTCCATACCTCCTCAGAAGTTAGGAAACTGAAATATTTGTTCAAGATCTCTTTGTAGGTAAAACTCCTTTGTTAACTTTGATATCGAAAGATAAAAATCTTGAGTCAAACCTGCAAATGAACTCAGGCAGCTTATTTCAAACTGTGAACTGAAAACTCCATTCCAGGTACTAAGGCTGAAAGAGACTGAAATTGTGTAGTCATGGTTCATTTTTTACTATGTTTCTGTAAGCACATAAAGTCACATCTTTTTCACATCTACTACTAACCTAATACTAATTTTCTGAGGAGTCCTACACTCAGTTCATGGCCAAAAAACACACTAAAATCTTCCTCAGTCCTAAAAGGCTTGTAACACATAAAATACTGTGCAAGCACCTACACCTATGCAGCTTTGTAGTATGTCACAAATCCTAATGCGATACCATTCCAATTTAATTTTTAAGCAAACTACAGGGAATCTAATAAATAAAATAAGGGATTTGGATCTCCTTGAATAAGGTGTTACATTCCTTATATCTTCTATTAAATCTGACACATGGAAGACAGTAGTGCTATTACATGTATTTCGAAAAACTCTCAGATTCTAAAACGTCTAAATATATGCTAACTTGAGATAAAGGACTTCAGTTTGAAAGAAATTAAAATGAAAATAAAATTATATTGTTCCACAAGAGTTGAGTGCCATTATTTTCTCTACTTGATTTCTGTTGTACCATTTAAGCTGTTTAAGGCAACACATTACTTTATTTACAATGCTTCACTACGATATTTATTGTTCTAATCAATTCTGCAGCTGGTTTTCTTAAGTGGAGTTTCAGTACTAGCTCCTTCATGAACAGCATTGAATCTCCTTAAATTTAAATATAGTGCTCAAGACAATATGTTCATCAGAAAAAAAAAAATTAAAACAAAAAAAACATTCTGTTCATTCTGTTTCCATTTTAAGGGATGTGTTTGATGCATGTTAATGTTGAGCTCTGCAATGTTTTCCCTTGAAATATCATATAGACTGTATTTTGCTAGAATATATGTCATAATGTTTTCTGATATTTTCAGATGAGCTGAAGTGCATATCTGTTCTTAATCTATTCCCTCTGCTGAGGCAATGTGCATCTTCAGCAGCATATTTAACCAAATAGATTTTTTTTCCTTAGCAGATCAAACTGAGTTCTGCTTCAGGCAGAGAACTTCCTATTTAAATGACAAATGTCTCTGCTTGCAGATTTGAAAACTCACTTATTGACTCTTTCATCTTGTGTAAACAAATAATCAGCCCATCACCAGTATGGTGGGGAAAGACGAAGAATTAAAAGGAAAAGGAATTTTTGGGAGTACTGCTGAATATCGCATTACTTAGAATAAAAAATTACTTGTTTGCTGTTAATGTTGCCATTATACACAAATAGACAGCAATGGTGAAAAAGAACAAAGAAAAATCTATAAAGTTTCTGTAATACCAAATACTTCACACTTAAAAGGCAATGAAGTTTTGTTTTTTTTCTATAATGACAGGACAGAAGTCCTGATTTTTAACAAAATATTTTGAGCTTCTTTTACAACTAAATTTTGAGAATGCCATTTAAGAACATTTCAATTCATTCTTCAAGGGTCCAAAGACTTTAAATCTAACATCATTTAATCATTTTTGAAAAATTTGAAGTTAACTTGTTTATAATTGTTGTTTCATTGGTTTTTGGTTTTTATTTTTTTTAAAAGTGCATATGTATCTGATACATATATGAAGCTTATATGTGAGATATATATATATATATATATATATATATATATATATATATATAAAGGTAATGGATGTAAGGCATCTCATAGTCTTCGTTGTTCCTCTTGTTTGTTTGCTTTCTTAGCAAACTGTTACAAGAAAAATGAAAAATCAATGGTTCCTAAATAAAATTATACCTGAGTGGTCTTTTTTTTCTCTTAATGGTGCTTTGAAATGTGCTATTGCTGAACAGCTTAACAGGGTAAATAAAAACAGTGGAGTTGCTCAAGGGATAAGGCTGCAGGCACTATAGGTAAAGCAGTCTTGGGGTGAGGTAAATCCATAGGGAAGAAAATATATACTGCAGGATTTAGACCTAATCTGCAACTGCTATGCTTACAAAAACACACCAGCCTATATTGAAGAAAAAGCATTTCTGTGTTAGGTCCTTGGAATGGCATTGGTAAACATTGATTTTTGGATCTGGATAAGTAAGATACTAGGATTTGTTCTTTTCTTACAAATATTTTATGGCTCCCCTAAATTAAAAGAGGACTCCTCATGAAAGCAGAAGGAAGCGACATGTTACATCAAAACCTCTGAGAACTGTATTCAGTGAAATTGCTGCTCTGGATTCAGCTGTTCCAGCTATTTACAATGCACCGAAAAACAAACCTAGAAGAAAGGAAATAATATTTTTGCCCTAAATCTTATCATAAATAATTTTTCAAACTAAGGGGCAGAAGTTTGTTAATGTTAGATACTATTGCTCCATCTATATTGGTGATTTTTTTTGTGTGAATCACTTAGAGCAAGTCACTTCCATTTTTAGACATTATAGAAAGCTGAAAACTCACACTATACGTAATATAAAACTCACATTGTAAAAACTTCACAGGAACATAAGAATTTAATGTTTTGAATCAATCTGGAGGATGAAAATATATGTACATAGAAGACCTGCAAGCATTTATCTAAAGAGTGGTTAATTGAATACTGTAGGAATATACTGTGTTGTAACTCTTGAGCTCTTCATTTAAAAGTAGATTTTGAGTTTTACTTCATCACTAATGTATATTACAGTAAGTGTTGGAAAAATCTCATACAGACATATGTAACAGGGATATTTTACTTCTAGTTGAAAAAAATCTCCACATATTTCCCCCAATAACTTTTTCCTTCACTAACAAAACTCCTTAAATCCTCAGCATTAATTATCTTTTGCATTTTCTTTCCTAATCCTTATAGTGATTTTGCTCAATATTTACATATCAATTATTGCTTCTACTGGACATTTGGATGGAGTGATCCAGGGATGATGACAATAAGAAAAATAGAGAAAAGTTATTTATTATTATTTATTGTGACTAAAAAGAAATATAGAATCATAACAAATGAAATTCAATGAATAAAATCATATCATGTCTTTAAATGGTCTCAAATTATGTAGTACTTTCCCCTTCAGATTCAACAGGGGTTTTTTTCCCTCTCAGTGAGAGAAATAAGTTAACTCAGAGGAAAAGCAAATAAAATAAATTAATGATAAAATATAACCCTTGGGGGAACTTTTTCTGTCAGATGGACTGATATAAAATCATTATCTCATTAGCTTCTTTCTTTACACCATATTTATCTTGAGATAGTTAGAGTAATATTTAGCCCATAAGACCAGTTACAGCAATACAGCTCAATTGATTGAAATGGGAATGATCTATCATGCTAGCATAAATTAGATCTGGAATATAGTCTTTATTTTCAGTCTTCTGTAGATACTTCTCACATGACTAAAGAGAGTAGAAAGTAAGTTATTTTGGTGTTTTTTTCAGTTTCTGAAAAAAACCTCAAAACAAACAGTTAAATCAACCCAAAGAGTTTTGCACACAATCATCCACAGTCATGACTATCATATCAGCCACCACCTCAGTTTAAAATTCATTCATTATTTATAAAACTGTTATCTTGCTTTCTTCTGTTCGCTGGGCAAGGAAGCTAATCAAAATCTCACAGCTTTTGCCATCACTCAAGGACTACTGGACAGAAAGTAATCTAAAGCTTTGGAATGCTAGAAGCCAAAAGTTGGGCAGCTCAGGAATCTTTTTACAAAGGATGGAACCTATCTCCCTCTGAATCACATGGTTGATTATATTTATGACTGGCCAAATCTTCAGTTTATTTAGACAACCACACCATTAATTTGGAAGTTCAAAAACGTAAGAGATAGCTTCAGCAAGCATTTTTCTTCAAGAGGACCTTTCAACATGATGTGCCTCTAATGACTGTGAATACATTTTAATCAGGAAAGCTCTCCTTAAAAATCTCAATTAGATTGCTTATATGATTGAGGACTATCCATGCAAGTCTCTACCAGGCTCCAAAGCATAGGGTGGAATTTGAAGTGTGGAATAAATAAATGCATATTCTTCACTGAGTGTTCAGTATGTGTATTCTAACAGTTTATTCTTGATCTTGATTTTAGATAAATAAAATTAAAACCTGGAGAAGGACTTTTAATTTTACATCCTGGCCTAGTAAGTCCATCAGTCACCAGGCACAATTTGCATATTATATGCCTGCTTGAGTAAACTGTGCATTAGGTACATAAATTTTTCATGGGTGTTTTGGCCATAAGAATGACAAGCTGGAGTGAAAGCAAAGAAATAGCTGAAAGTGAAGATTTTTGTTTACCATTTCCTTCAGTGCAGAACTGAAAGTATTCTCTGTGAACAAAAAAGAGCCCAATGCATTCAGACTGAAAACTGTGGTGCTGTATAGTAATACATAGAATAGAATGGAATTTCTGTGTGAGATTTTAAAAACAGTTAAAAAGGACTGAAATTTAGTGAGAATTAAGTGCTTAACTTACCTATGCTTCTTCAGATGTAATTTGCTTAAAGGTAAATATCTAGCTTGAAATTATATTGAGGTCTTCAGTTACAGTTTTCTCAGCAGCTATCTACAATGAAAAAGGTAGTTGGAGATGACTGCAAAAGTTGGATGGATATGAAAAATGTTTCTGGTATCACTACCATATAATTTTAACAAGAGTTCAGAGAAATTATAGTATCCTATTAAAAGTTCACAGAATTCACAGAATCACTAGGTTGGAAGAGACCTTCAAGATCATTGAGTCCAATCCATGCCCTAACACCTCAACTAGATCATGGCACTGAGTGCCATATCCTGTCTTTTTTTTAACACATCCAGGGATGGTGACTCCACCACTTCCCCAGGCACGTCGTTCCAGTACTTTATCACTCTTTCCGTGAAAAACTTTTTCCTAATATCCAACATAATTTTCCCTTGACACAGCTTGGGATTGTGTCCTCTCGTCCTGTCAGTTGCTGCCTGGTGAAAGAGACCAACCCCATCTGACCACAGTCACCTTTCAGGGAGTTGTAGAGAATGATGAGTCTCTGAGTCTCCTTTTCTCCAGGCTAAACAAGCCCAGTTCCCTCAGCTGTTCCTCACAGGGTTTGTGTTCCAAGCCTCTCCCCAGCCTCGTTGCCTCCTCTGGATGTACTCAAAGCATCTCAGCGTCCTTCCTAAACTGAGGGACTGAGAACTGGACACAGCACTCAACGTGAGGCCTCACCAGTGCCCAGTACAGGGGAAGAATGACCTCCATGCTCCTGCTGGCCACACCATTCCTGATCCAGGCCAGGGGCCATTGGCCTTCTTGGCCACCTGGGCACACTGCTGGCTCATGTCCATCCTGCTGTTGACCAGCACCCCCAGGTCCCTTTCTGCCTGGGCACTGTCCAGCCACACCGTCCCCAGCCTACAACACTGTAGGGGGTTATTGTGGCCGAAATGCAGGACTCAAAACTTGGACTTGTTAAACTTCATCTTATTGGACTCTGCCCATTCATCCAAGCAGTCCAGATCTCTCTGCAGAGCCTCCTACCTTCCAACAGATTGACACATGCTCCCAGCTTAGTGTCATCTGCAAATTTACTGATGAAGGACTCAATACTCTCATCCATTTCATCAATAAAGATATTAAACAGATTGGCCCCACCATAAACCCCTGAGGGACACCACTGGTGACTGACCCTCAGCTGGATGCAGCACCATTCACCACCACTCTCTGGGCCTGGTCATCCAGCCAGTTCTTAACCCAGCACAGAGCTTTTTTCTTCCCTACACTGTTGTTTATTATTCCAATATGCTTCCAGCAGTATTAACATTACTCTAATATGAGTATAACTCCTCTTAGTGTATCTTCTGTCTTGATGAGCTTGATATGTCTGTATGCATATTTGATATGTACATAATAAAATTAAAATGTAGAAATTAAAGAATTTCTACAGTCTGCAGGGCTTGCAGAATATTACAGAGGACTTTGCTTCACTTTGGTAGTAGAAATGAAATAATGGAAAACCTTTGAATGGTAGGCTGTAATCATAATGTATAATAGAACATTAAACTGAAATTGAGGGCAAAATAATGTGGTTTTCCTACAGTAAGTGCCTCGCCACAAAGAGGAAAGAAGAACTGGTCCATTTTTCTGAAAAAGTCACCAAGACAGAACTTTGAAGAAAGGCTACCTTCTAAAAACCCCAAAGATCTGCAAGCAGAAGAATCACTCTTGGCTGGTTACTGATGAATACTAGAAATATTAAATTTGCTGTTTCTAAAAATTCCAAAGATTAGTTTGTTTTTAACCAAAAACCAGGTAACTGTTGTGTTTTACCCTTTTGCATCTGTTCTGAATGAGTGTCCAAGATTGCCTTAAAAAATCAAGGGCATGAGGTAAAACCAGATTTAATATTAAGTGACAGCAAGACAAAGTTTGCTGGCAAGATTCACTCTACTACTCACAAGAGAGTCAAGTCACACCAAGGAAAAACAAGCAACAATACCACCAAACAAAATCTAGATAATCAAAACAGAAATGCAGAGAACTACTTAGGGGGTGCATGTGTGTGTGTGTGTGTGTGTTCAGGTGCATTGTGCGACAAAAAGACAGTGAGGGCAAGGATAAAAAGAATTATGGCCTTAAAGTTTAATAACACTCAAACTTAACAGTGTTTTAACTTCACTTGCACCTTAAACCTAATGATTTAACAAAGGAACAACACTTATACCTGGCCTAAACTTCTACCCTAATTTATCTTAACTGTAGCAATTCAACAGACGAATAACACTTAATAGCATTTAACTGAACTTATAACTTTGAAGTTATACTTAGCTGTTTAGTGACAACACTTAGCAGCATTTAAGTAAAATTAAGAGTTAAAATCACAAGCTTACTCAGAGGCCTAATTTACTTAGACATCTAAGGTACTTACCCTCTAAGAAAGCAGCATTTCTCCCAGATTTGCTGTGGCATATGCCCATGTCCATGCACAGAGACACAAAGAGTCAGTGTTAGAAAGGTACCTCTGTTGTAATATTGAACAAGTCTGAGTCTTGGACATGTCTGAACAAGTCCAGGCCGTGGTTCGGGTTGTGTGCACCAGCCAAACTATATTTAGCTACTGTTGTTCATATTTAGATGCTTTTCCCCTGTACTTTGCAGAACTTTCCCATGTTTGGCTGTTTTTGTATACTTCTTAGTTTAGAACAATGTTTATAACAGGTGCAGGGGGGAGACAACATTGGGGATTTTTATGTACAGTAATTTCACAACCATATGGCGCACCGGACTATAAGGCGCACCCGCCGGGAGTTGGCAAAATTCGCAACTTTGTAGATCAGATAAGGCGCACCGGACTATAGGGCGCACTTTTTTTTTGCAGCGAGGCTCCGCCCCCAGCTCCCTCTGCGCGGTTGCTGGCCGAGGCCCCGCCTCAACCCGGCAGTCATTGGCCCCCGGGCCCGCCTGTACCTGGCAAGGGCGGTGCCGCGGGGCCCCAGGCCCGCCTGGATCCGGCGGGGCCGGGGCATGGCCGCCACCCCTCCGTGCTGCCTCTCCGGGGCCGGGCTATGGCCGCCGCCCCTCCGTGCTGCCTGCACGGGGCCAGGGGGTGCCTGTGTAGGGGCGGCTCCGCCTGCACGGGGCCGGGGGGTGCCTCTGGACACGCAGCTTCGCCTGCACGGGGCCCGGGCATGCCTCTGGAGGGGCCGTCCCGCTTGCACGGGGCTGGGGGGTGCCTCTGGAGGGACGGCTCCGCCTCCACGGGGCCGGTGGGTGCCTGTGTAGGGGCGGCTCCGCCTCCACAGGGCCGGGGGGTGCCTGTGGAGGGGCGGCTCCACCTCCACGGGGCCGGGGGGTGCTTGTGGAGGGGCCGTCCCGCTTGCACGGGGCCGGGGGGTGCCTCTAGAGGGGCCGTCCCGCTTGCACGGGGCTGGGGGGTGCCTCTGGAGGGACGGCTCCGCCTCCACGGGGCCGGTGGGTGCCTCTGGAGGGGCGGCTCCGCCTCCACGGGGCTGGAGGGTGCCTGTGGAGGGGCGGCTCCGCCTCCACGGGGCTGGAGGGTGCCTGTGGAGGGGCGGCTCTGCCTCCACGGGGCCGGGGGGTGCCTCTGGAGGGGCGGCTCCACCTCCACGGGGCCGGGGGGTGCCTTTGGAGGGGCGGCTCCACTTGCACGGGGCCGGGGGGTGCTTCTAGAGGGGCCATCCCGCTTGCACGGGGCCGGGGCGTGCCTCTGGAGGGGCGGCTCCGCCTCCACAGGGCCGGGGTGTGCCCGCCCCTGCTCCACCCCACCTCCACCTGGCAGCCATGGCCCTGCCGGCTCCCCCCGTGGCTCGCAGCTCTCACTTCCGGGTAGGCAATTTTTTTGAACTTTGTCCATCAGATAAGGCGCACTTCCGGGTTCCAGGGAAAATTTTAGTCAAAAGGGTGCGCCTTATAGTCGTGAAATTACTGTAACTTGTTTTGAGACCCTTCAAGGTTGCTGAAACATAAACTATGCTAAATCGACAGAGAAGGGAATGAAAAACAGGATGCCGAGATTAGAAGACCTGAGATAAGGGTGGGTGGTGAAGATCTGGACAGTGACCAGTCAGCACCTGGAGAGCCTTGAGCAAGACATGTGGGCAAGGGCATTCTCCAATAATAATGCGTGACCATGGGGACAGTAGTCTTAGAGTGTATAACTGGGACTAAATGTAAACAATAAATTGGCTTCTGAATAATCATATTGATTTGGTGTCCAGAAGTCCGTGTCTCTCCCGCACCTGTGAAAAATTCCCCTGAAGGTCAGTGAAATACTCACTTTGGACGTCTTTGCAAGTCCCAATAGGTGAAGGGTTGGGCCTGGAGGATATCAGCCCAGGACTTGTCATTGTTCAGTGATCCTCTGAGTGCAGGAAATCTGAGAGTTTGAGGGTTTGCTGGCTCTGAGAGGTGCTCCCCAGAGGGAAGCTGCTGGTCTCCTGCCAGGTCCAGGAGTGTCCTGTTTAGGATTGCTGGTGATAGGGTCACAAGAGAGGCTTTGGTCATACCAGTTTAATCCTGGCCACAGTTTGATTGGCACTTTCTTGGAAAGAGTGAGAACAGGAATGTTATACCATTTAGACAGGGAAATTATTTTCTAAGTCTGTTCATAAGGAGAACAGGAGCTCCTGGGACAGCAGTTTCTGGCAGCAGACGGTGTTTCTGATAACCTCTGGAAAATCTGAACCCCGGTGCTGTTTGTCAACGCCAAGGCCTAAGGAGCATTTCTCTGATCTCAATGTGGACTGGAAAGCATGTGTGTGTGAGAATACACCACCATGGGATCTTTCAGTATTATTTATTACTGTATGTTTTAACCAAAATACTTACTGCTCCCTTACTTGTTTATTTGTCTGTTTATTAAAGCCCTTGACTGTGAAAAAAACATGCTTTGTGACACATGTTTTGAATGCAGAATTGTTTGTGACTTGAACATGTAACAATCTCCAATTGCTGTAAGCTCACCAGGTGTGCTTGTTTTTTCCAAATACCTGGTGAGGCACTGACGTGTTGTCTTAGCTGAGTATTTGGTTTTAGCAACAGTTCTATCAATGGTCCATCATTTCAGTGTGACTGGCAGCATGGCAATTAGGGATTATTGTCTCTTGAGTGCTGATATTGTGCTTCTTGAGTCTCAATGTCTTCTACACAGAAATGTATTATTTGTGGTATCTGTTGTCCCATTACTTCCATTTTCTTTTTCTCCTTTCTGTTTCTTTGACTGTCTTCTTTTGGAGCTGTTTCCATAACATGTATCACAATGATGTCTATGACCTTTACTGACATTAATGCATTTTCATTTACTGTAAGACTTTCCTGGGCACAGTGAGTCATGTCATGTCATGGTAGTTGCCACACAAGGGAGGGAGGGAGGTAATAAAAGATGTTTTGTAAATCCCGAATTTGCCCCACTGAAACAGGAAAGATTGAAATTTCAGTGTGATGAATGTTCCTTATTTGGAGTTTACATCTATGTGCCAAATGGCTGAAGTATTGAAAAAACTCACTTTTTGCACAGATCTTGTTTTGGGTGGGTCTTTTTTTTGTTGTTTGTTTGCTTTCCAGTAGTTTATTTCCAACTCCCTCTTCCTTATTTTTAATTGGAAGTATCCTAACTAATCATTTTGCAACACAGAGTTTACTCTCTGTTAGATGATAGTTTTCACAGTTCTGCATAAGACTTGTGAGATTCAGAAAAGCTCTTTTGTTTGGATATCTTTGCTTTTATTTCAGATGATTTTTCCCAGCACATATATGAATTCATTTCAAAATAGGACTCTCATATTTTATTTTCTGTCTAGAAAAGAAAGCTTTAAAGACATATCCTGAAAGGAAAAACATACATTTTTTAAAGTCAGACTCATAGCCTGTATGTCAGAAAATTAGTTTTGTTTTGTTTTCTATGCTTTTGAGTCTCACATGGAAATGAAGTGACCCAAATCTTCTGGAGAATTGAAGGTAACACACAGTGAAAAAATCCAGTTTATATTGCAGTGTAATTGTTTCCTACCCTTCTGTGATTGCTTTGAGGGAACTAGGGGCTTGAATTTTAAAGTCTTAGGTAAATCTCATGTTACATTCTCAGCACAGTATTAGCTTTCCTGTCAGTTACTATTCACCCAGAATGTGTTACCAGTAAATAGAGATTGTGAGAACAGATTAGGAGTAATGAGAGTTATTGCTATTAGTAAGCCAATGAAATATATTGGTTCTATAAATATTTTACAGGCTTTTCTTGCACTTAATTTTTCTCATGGTTATGTTATTCAGTTTTAGGACATTGCCACTTGTGGCAATAGACTTGACCAAAGAAACTTGAATAACAGAGAATGACACCTTTTATGATACCTTGACATATTAGAATAATTTTCCTGCTTGTAAAATTTTATGTTTTAATACCCAGACACTGCCTTCTTTAGAATATAACATTTTTTTGGATAAGTTAAGTATGTCTGTTCACACTCCCAAATTAATTTTAGGGAGCAAATGTTACAAAACAGGAAATTAAAATCGTTCTTATCTTAAAATGTTAAAATTTATTTAATTGACTAGAAGTTTTGGATAATTTTGAGAAACAAACATCTACTCTGCCTCACCAAGGATTTTTCTTCTGTTTGCAAAATGAGAAATATGGTCAAGCTGCCAGCAGATTTCACAAGTTATGAGTAGAGAGGATCAGGTACTTCTTCTATTTGTGTGTGTTTTGAAATTAAACATCCCTTTTGTGTCTTGTCAAATGCAACCGGCCCTCACCATGACTGATGTAGCTCTCCAATGTGCATGGAAACGCTACAGCAATATCCACCATATGAGCAATAAAGAAATATAATTTAGCATTAGAAAGTGCTTCATTTTATTTGGTTCATAGAATTCAGAATGTTCAAAATCACAAGAAGAGGTACAAGGCCTGCCCACCTGAAATTTAATTGGATACAGGATTCAAAGGAATATCAGGAGCAAGTAAAATATGCACAATAAATACAGTAATTTCATGACCATAAGGCGCACCGGACTTTAAGGCACACCTCTGGGAGTCGGCAAATTTCGCAGCTTTGTAGATCATATACAGCGCACTGGACTATAAGGCGCACTTTTTTTTTTCCCCGCGAAGATCCGTGCCGCGCACAACAAAGTAGCTAATTAGTAACGGAATCCCGCGATCGTGGAGTTTACTGATAGGTACTCAATTTGAAAACATTTTTCACAGATTGGCGTAGCCTTTAAATGCAGCCCCAAGCGCCCTCCCCGTGCGCGGCGCCCGGCACTCCCACCCACCCCCGGCGCCGGCTGGCGAGGCGGGGCTTGGGGCTGTCGCGGCCCGCGGCTTCTGCGGCAGCACATTCCCTCCCTCCTCGTGCCGCCCCGGTGCTTCGGCAGCCCCGTGAAGCTCCGGGAGCCCCGCGCTGCCCCCGCGCTCCGAGTGCCCCAGGCCATACCACCACTGCCCCGATGCCAGTGGGCTCGTGCCACGCCACCACTGCCCCGATGCCACCGCTGGGCGGGCTCTGCTCGTCTCGGAGTTTTTGCGGGCTCACACTTCTCGTTCCCCCCGCACCCGGGCTGGGACCACCCAGCTTCTGTTTTCCCCGCGTCCAGGCCGGGGCCAGCGGCAGCTCCCTCCCTCCCCGTGCAGCTCCTGCTGGCCATGGTCGCCTGCTCCTGCCGCACCTCGTGACACTGCCCCCACCATTGCAGCTCACACTTCCGGTTTGGCAAATTTCGCAACTTTGTCCATTATATAAGGCGCATCGGATTATAAGGCGCACTTCCAGGTTCGGGGGGAAATTTTACTCAAAAGGGTGTGCCTTATTGTTGTGAAATTACTGTAATCCTGGCAAAATCCTCACCAAGGGGGGAGAACTGTTATGTACTTTCTGTGTGTTGTGATGTCCAGACTGGTGCAAAATTTTTTGCATTAGCCTCCAGAAAAAATTGCTATTCCAAGGCTCACAGAAACAGGGACACATAAGCTGAAAAGTTAAAAAGCTCTTGACCACATATTGGCAATTCTGTTGTTTTCCAATGACCAACAAGTACATAGTCTTCTGCTGTTAGTGTTATATCAACAATGAATAATTCATGTTCTTATTTTGTATAATATTTTTTTACTTAAACCTCCAATGCATTGTGCTGCCCCCTTCATGTCATTATAAAAACAGGACAAAGATTTTAATGAGATTTATAAAGTGTAGGTGGGAGTGTGCAACCATTTTTCCTAGGGTAAGAGCTTCTCCTGGATTTGCTTTAAACATATATGTCAGGGTAGCTCTGTGCATTATGGAGGCTGGGTGGAGAACACTCTTTTGGCTAAAAGTATTTGTACTGAACAAAATCAAGACAACCAGCTTTGTTCAGGCTTAAGAACTTGCCCATCTGGTAAGAACAATCCAATGGTTTGGCTTTGGCATAGGACTAATGTCAGAAACTACTAAAGAGAAAGAGCATGTGGAACATTCAAAATTAATACCTCAAAGTTAAATTCATTATAAAATTACCAGGTATATATATCCTTGACTTCCTTTAGTTTTCTCTTTCAGTGATGATAGATACATTTTTTGAAATTCATGCAATACTCTTCTTTGTCAGTTTTTGTGCTTTGAATATCATTTCATAATTGGCAATATTATAAGAAAAGTTCTAAGTGTGTACGGCACTATTTAAAAAAAAAATGCAAAGTTGTAAGTTTAGGCATTCAAATATGCATCTGAAAGCTTATTTCTTTCATACAGCAATATCAACTTTGCTGCAATATTGATGTGCTCTGCATTTTAAATGTGTCTATCCTAGTTTCAGAGGTATACTACATATCTTAAAATTAAAAAAAGAATTCATGGATTCCTGAGATGACTGTCAAAAATGGATTCAGTAATGGAAAAGAAGAAAATTTACCAACTGGTTTGTTCAGCAATTCCTTTTGCGTTAGACTGATTAGATTTCTGAAGAAAGATGAGAAAGAGCCACCTGGGTCGTTGGGATAACTTAAGATTGTTTCAGCAATATCTTATACCCTGTGAGAATGTGATGATATAGATAACACTCTATATCTTACCTCCCAAAATGCCATTCTGGCATCAACAGCAAAGACTAAATTATTATTTGATGAAATTAAATGTTGCAGGAATTCTTTGTGCATAAACATCACACATATTCTTTTTGCTAGGACGCATTGGAATCTAAAAATAACAGAATTTCCAAGGTTATGACTATTTTTCTTCTATTCTCTAAAAAACCTTTTAATATGTAAAACCTTTTTCAATATGTAGTGTTTTAATGACAACAGCTCATAGACCACTGAATAGAAATGTTACACTACATGAAAACTAAAAGCCTAGTTCTTTTGAAAATTAAATTAAAACAAGTTATTTAAGAAAAAGTCTATTCTAAGATTTTTCCATAGAGGAAAATATATGCATTGACAACAACTATAAAGGCGTGACCTCAAAGTTTTCTGTGATGAAGAGTATGTTTTTAAAGTATCTTAGGCAATTTGTTCACGTCTTTCTTCCATTCAGATAAACTACCATATTTTATAATGCTAAATAAATTATATAGCCATTAAACTCTTTTAAAAAAGTCTTTAAGGAGAAACTCTTGTAATATAACTGAGATGAAAAAAGAAATCTAGCAATCATGACGATAACTCTCAGCACATTACAAGCTATATTTTTAGAAAGGGTTACATAACAAAGTATAAATGGCAGTTAATATTTCAGAAAATATGTGCTTGTGATAATCTGGAAATGTTTAATAACTATACTACACCTTTCACCTATATTTTCCAACTAAAACAAATTGTAGGCTTCAACTGAGCTGTTGCTTCTGAAAATGGAAGGGATTGTTTTTTATTAGTAGTTATTTAGTAGAGCAGACTCTACTTAAAAGTAATGAACTCTATAACTGCACTTAATCTCTCTCTCTCCCATATTGAAAGGTGGGAATAAAATTCTCCTTAAATTTTTTGTTTAAGGGAAAATTAAATATGAAAATGTCAATATAAAACTTATAGCTGAAGTCTAAGAAAGCTCAGAGGTTATATGAAAAGATAGCTACACTACTTGCATTTCTTTGGTATGCATAGATTTTTCTACCTCCTTTTTTTAAAATAAAAAAAAAAGCTATGATATTACTTCTTACAGAAGAAATATGTATTTTCAGCTCAAGATGACAGATGTAGAGCCTGCTAGTTTACATTCACTGGTGCTTCTTTTATTACTCTGACCTGCATGGACTCCATTTGTAGGTCTTTCCTCATATTTCACTTTGTATTTAAAAGATAATCAAAGAAAATTATAGCGGAACCCATAGAAGTGGATCCTCCACCCTGATGACTTGAATTTATTCAAGTGTAATTTTGTAGACACTGTTATGGCAGGACAGGGAGTCAGGTTCACTGATTTCTATTTGGTTTCCATTAGAAACCAAAAATCTTTTCCCAGTGCTAGAAAATCAGCCTAGGTATCTCCTCATTCAGTTCCAATCCACTATCACATTTGCAAGTCAGAAAAGCTCTCTGAAGTGAATGATGAATGAATTGTTTTCTGTCAATCATATGATAAGCTGGCTGTGAAACCCAATATGTATGTATTTATATCTCAGTCCTTCACAGCTAACTTCCATAAAATGTAGGAAAAATAAAGAAACCAAGGATTTTTGATAATCTATGGGACAACCAAAATAATGAAGTTATTACAAAATGTTTTTATTTAAAAACATCAATATAACTAAGAATTTAATCATAGTCTGAGCTTCAATACCAAGGAAGACTTTTTCAATTGAGACCCAGTGATTTCACAGCAGAGTGGGGACAGATGTGGGAACAGAGAACGGCTTCTTCACTAATCCTTCATCTCAGGAATTCAACTGTCTGTGCTCCAAACCCCTTTTTGTTAAAGCATGGTCATATGTCTACGCCTCAGTTTTACTGTAAAAATTGTTTATTGGAAAAAATGTGTAAGAATACATAAGTCATACCATGCAATATAAGAAAAGTAAATCCACAGAAGTGCAATTGCTAAGTTGGGAATTGTTAGCAGATGGATTCACAAGGTAAATACCGGAATAAGAAGCAAACTCCTAAGAGGAAGAACAGTGAATCAAAAGAGAGCAAGATAGCAACATGAAAGATCAATCCAGTACGAGGAAAATCAACTCTTCCTATCCTGAATGACAACTGACAACCCTACCCAGCCTCATCACCTGTCTCACTGCGTAAGTGGAGCTTATTAATGTCTTCCTTACTGACATGCTGAAATCTCAGCAAGCTACTCTGTTTACCAAAAATACCTGCTATGTTTACTTGAGTTATTTAGATCCTGCTTGTAGTGTCTCTTCACTAATGTCAGAAGACCTATAACTAAAATGACCTGTGAGGGTGGACAAAAAAGGACTAAGAATTCCCCTCAGTATGTGTTCTGCTGGGAAACAGTGAGAGAGGGAGAAGGATGTGGGCAAATATATTGAATACTTTGAAACCTGGCCTGGGAAACTGGTATAAATAAAACTCTAGAAGCTGACTGTAAAATGTCCTGCTGCTGCATAGTTTTGCTTTTCATGCAGCTTCCCCTTCTTTATTGACTGGTTGATAGGAAAAGAACTTGCTGCTTTAAGTATGCCTTGGTACCACGTTTGTTCAATTTTGTATGCGAGTCTTTTTGTTATCTTTTCTTCCAGGCCTTTTTCACTTTTGTTCCTTTGTTCACAAATAGCCTTTAACTCTCTCTGAACAAAGTAAGTATTCCATGCTTCCCTCTCACTCCCTTCTCTTCTGTCATGTAATCAAACATTCTTTGTGTGGCTTTGTTCATAGCAGGGTTTCATAAAATTATTCAAAATTGATGATAGTTTGAAGAAGGATTGAATGTACTCTACATTTAGCTTCCTTTGTCTGTGTGAAGTCTTGCACAAGTACTATCACTTCCTTTTATCATTTCATCAGAAATACAATCAGTACAAGATACAATTTTCTCCATTAATGCATGAATGTTTTTCTCCTTTTTTTTTTTAATGTTGTAGATTATATGTTATAGATTGTATGTTATTATTTTGGTTGAGCATCTAACATATTTAATTTTTAAGGTTTCTTTGAAACAAAAATATTAATTTTATTAGATTTCTTTGTTTACAGTTAAGACTAGCATCTAATTATCTTTTTAAGTTCAGTAGTTTTCATGCAGTACTAATAAATCACAAAACAATGTGCTTTTAAAACATCACATTTTATAAAAAATATTAAGCATAAGCAGTGAGTCACATCCAGCATTATTTTTAATTTTCTTTTCCTACTCTCACAACAAATGAATTTATAATGTGCCACGTGGGGAGATTTAGTTTTGTTCTTTCAGCAGCTATTTGAAAACTTTTACATTATGGCTGAGGTGGAAGCCAAATCCCTGGGGTCAGGAGGTCCTTTGTGAAGAGCTAAGTTTCCTTTGCATTAGGGTATTCATGCTGCAGCCTCAGAGATTGGAACTGGGCTTTTATTTAGTATGCTCACTTTAAGTTCTGCTTCAAAGCTATGACCTACCTTCCATCCAGCTCTTAAATACAAATGATGGCATATTTCCTATAACTATGCTTCCTTAAGTAAACTGTATTTTCATTGCTCGTGGTAGTAGATCCATTATTAGCTACAAATTTTAGAAGTTTGTGTCTTGTTTCTTTTCCTTCTTAAAATGCTTTAGTAATTAGATTTTCAAATTAAGAAAATGTTACTGTAGCTTGAAACCTTTAATCTGAAAATTTGGAACTTTTATATGTGGGCATTTTAGAAAATGTAATAAATTTTCTATACATTAAGTTTTGACAGAAGTGAAACTAAAAGGAGGCCTAACCATGGATGATAGGAACTTGTTAAAAGAAAACATAATTGCTAATTTTATTAGGAAATTATTTTAAAAGTTTACAAGAATAAAAATAATAATATACCTAGTTTTTTATTTTAGATGAGGAGTAGCAAATAGAGCACCTCATTGGAAAACAGGACAGAAGAAAATATGACTCCAGATCCTTTTTTTCAGATTAAAAATAACTTTACAAAGAATATATGCATGACCACAACTAGTCAAATGCAAAAATTATGTTCTAAATTACTCATATGAGGGTTGGCTGTACTGTTTTCACACTTTTGAGCAAGATATTACTTTCCATATTCGTGTTGATACTTAACTATCAACTTGTTGTTTTTTTTCTTTTTTTTTTTTCTTTTTTTTTTTTTTTTCTTTTTTTGGTAGAACAAATCAAAGGGTGTAAACTTGGTTAGATCCGAATAGAACTAACTGAAACTAAGTAGTGCACCATAAGGCAACTGGCCTGATTAACTGAAAAAAACCCCAATTATCACTAATATATTTCAGGTCACAATAATAAAGCATGTGCTTGCTTATATCTTATCTTTCTCTCCTCCCCATCCCCCTGATGGGAAGTACATGCATCAGGAAAAATGGCAGGTGCCTTGGAAGTTGCCATCACCACTTTGCCTTTTGGATACATTTGTTGAGGCAAATAGCATAGCCTTCCCAAAGATTTTTTTCAGCCACCTGGTAAAACTGTTTGTTTCTACTTTCCCTATAGCTGTCTATCAGTGTATTTGGTTATCTTGACTAGGAAAGAAGTAAAACAGAACTTGATAATGGCTGGTTCATTCATTCTCTCTTCTCTATCCTCTTTTCTTCTGTGGTGAGAAAGAACACATATCGAGTAGTTTAAAAATTTTACAATTATTTAAAGTAGCACCCTCTATTAAAATAAAAATAAAATCCAAAACACACCAAACAAAAAACCTTAATGTTTTTAACTTACTGTGTCAGTGATTTCAATGTTTCCAGCATATAGAAAACTCTTCCTGTTGGATAATACTGATTTAATGAGTCATGTATTTCAGTAAGAGTTAGCATGCAAAGCTGTTAGGGATACTGAAGAGTGTGCAAATGGGTAAATGATGACCTGTCAAGGTGCTCAGGAGCTGCCTTTACCCTTATCATATTTCTCCAGCTGGTCTGTTTCTGCTGTATGATTTAATTGATCTTGCCTACAATCTCTTTTACAGCCCTGTAAATATATATATTTTTAAAAATAGTAAGTAATTCACAGATAAGTCTAGATAGAAACATTTCTGCATGCAAATAAGAAAGAAAACTTGGTCATTTTGGTCTTATCTGGAATCTTAAGGAGAACTAGTGAGTGTATTGATTTTAAATAGTAAAACTTCATTTATCATTTAAGACAATAACTCCCTCAAAAATCCACTAAGTAAATAGGATGAAAAATAAGTAAAAAAGAAATAAAACAAAAGGCTAATTAATCAAACTCCTCATTTTAGGAAATAATGGTGAAGTAATGAGGCATATGCTAGGCTGAAATCACTAAGACTATGTATTTTTCACTCATGTAAGCATTTTTTTTATCTTCCAAAGGGCATCATTTAAATCTCTCTCAATTAGTGAGTAAATGATTGGCAGATTATATTACAGAAGTGTTTCATATTTTATCAAGCAGAAGCAAAAATAAAGGGACAGATTTATGCAAAACTTCTATAGTTTTTCTGATGTTATGCATCAGTTTCAAAGCCATCATTTTATGCTTCAAAGGAAGATGCATGAGTGTTAAAATTCCTTTTTTTCAAATTCATAGATTTTCTTGGTGTGATTAGAAGTACAAGTGTTATTAAAGTGTAAAAAAAAAGAGGCAGGTCCTCTAGGTGTCTACTGGAATTGGTAAAATTCAAGTAGGGCAGGACAGAATATTTTAATGCACCGACTGATTTCAGTGGGATAGTCAAGTAATTTATGGTCCCTTTTGTGATATATTTTGACTGCTAATTACAAGTTAAAATACTCTCAAATTCAGACACAGGCAGTATAGTAAAAACTATTTTCCTGTCCTTTGTGAGTTTGAAAAATTCTGAAGTTTTACTATTACACAGATGAACAAAGCCAAAGATTTGAAAAGTGTGGTGGGGTGTTGTTTGGGGTTTTTTGTTGATGGGGCTTCTTTTACTTGGTTGGTTGCTTAGCTGGGGATTTTTTTTTGTTTTGTTAATAATTCAAGTTTCTACAATCACAAAAATACAAGGCAAAGAATAGATATGACTTCACAACTGCTAGCTGACAAATTACCCTTCTACTCAACATGTTGCAGAGCGGTAGAAAACTAAGTATTATGAACATGTTGATGCAATAACTGGCAAAACTGGGGAGAAACAAAAGGGGTGTAAACAAAAACTAATTTAGTCTTCTTCATTATTTTTATATTTTCTGTGGTTTTTGTGAAAACAAAGACTGTTGACCTGATCAATCAATTATTTTCTTTTACATCTTGTTGTGGAAATTGTACCAATTTAGATTTGTTACTATGGTTTGAGTGTGGTGTTCTTTCATAGAATTGAATAGCTATCATGAACCCAAAACATTTTTAGGAAGCTTGGACTCGTAGGTTATTAAGATCTCAATTTCAGTATTTACAGAGGATAACAAAAATTAGTTTCCTACCAAAAGAAAAAAAAAAAACAAACCAACCCTTATCTACAATCTCCAGAGTATTTGTTTGCTGTGAGCAGTGTTCTTATTGCAAAACTCATTTCCATAGTTTTTTTAGAGAACAAGATGAGATATAAGAAAAAAAATTGAAAAGCATTGTGAAAATTCTTATCTATAAAACACATCTGAAGAAGTTCCTAAAATCTGGAGGAGATTCAACATGAGAACACATACTCTTCTATTTTGTTTATTTGCTATTTCCTTGAAAGTATGTTTTGAGAAAGATGGTCTTATGTTTTCTGTACCTCAATTATTTTCATAGTCTTCAATTAAGCAGATCTTTCTGCTATTGCAGTTGAATTACAATGATTCATTCCTCCTCTATTTGGAATGCAGGATATGATACTAAATTGATATTTTTTGAACACAAGAACTTAGAAAAGACAATTTCCAGCTAATTGAAAAATCTCTAAGTGCAACTTTCATGTTATTTTCTCTTTAATTTATTTTTTTTCCCTTTGATTAGGGATGGATAAAGACCAAGAGTAACCATAAACACAGTTCAACAGCTGGTAGAAACAAGTTCATAGCAACACTGAGACTGATAAGATGGTAGATGGGTGTTAACCAACAGACCATGAATAGAGGGTTGAGTCTGGTATTACTTGAGTGAAATCAACCCTTATGTTTCCATGCAACTTGACATTCTGACTTCAAGGGTGCTGAGAGAACATAATGTCCTTGAAAGAGAAAAGAAGGTGAAAATTAAAAAGCCTATTGAAAAAAACCTTAATCTACATAGATGTAAAGGTAATTTTATTTTCATTTCACTAAGCTTTTGTCCAGAAGCATAGGGCAGATTATTTATTGTGAGTGAAGTGCAAGAGAGACCTTCAGACTGAATTTCAGAACTCCATTAAAGATGAAAGTGATGTCAAAATAGGGGCAATCTTGAACCATCCTATTTGTTTCCACAAAAGACCAAAATGAAATATATTTATTGTTGGTTACTGTTATCTTTCTATTCATCTTAGGTACATCTAACATTAAAGGAAATTACAAACATAGAGAAAGGCAGCACTGGTCTCGGGAAAGACATGCAGTGTGGATTCAGCATAATACAACATGAAGCTAATTAAGTACTCAGAAGCCTGAGAAACTGGGAGCCTAGAGAAAATAACACACTAGAACAGCTCATCTGGCTTTATTGCTGACAGCTTCCACCCAAAACTGGCTCAGGTACCTATCTACTGGTCAAAAAGAGACATTCTCCATTGCACAACATTAGCCTTTCATTCTTCACTCATCTAGATAGCATACATGTAAGCTGCCATGAATTCACACAGTAAAAAAAACAAAAAAAAAAACAAAAACAAAAACAAAAACAAAACCAGAAATAGAAATAGAAATAGAAATAGAAAATAATATGCAAGCAGTTTATCTATATGCTGGCATTGCCATGCCTAATTCTCTGCAAACTCTGATTACTAATAACATTTATTCATTCCAGCAGTGCACGTTACAGAAAAATGTGAGTCATTATTGGTCAATGTGGCAATTATTTGAAAAACACTAAATGTGTTTCTCATTGCAGTAGGACAAGCGTATTACCAACAGGTGAACAGATGTAGAGCAAAAAGTGGATAGTCTGTCAAAGAAATCTTAGCACATATTTTACAGCCAGAATGAAGACCATTTACTGCTTACATAATCAAACCCTTTTTTTGAAGAAACCTTGAAGTCATGGGAGTCTAAGTAGTTACAGCAGGAAAAATGGGTCTTAAATAAATGAAATTCAATAGAAACACAGAGCTATAATGTATGTTCAGCAAGCATTCCAAGTTTAAACTGATAAATGTAACTTTTATTCAATATTATATTCTCTAGATTTAATTTAATTTAAATGCGAACTTTAGAGTGAGTGAAAGAACTACCAAAATTAACTTTGAGAATTTGATAAATGTGTGCTGTACAGCTACCTGTTACTCTCGTAAATCTAATTGTGGCAGAAGAGGAGATAGTCTGAATTTTTTGAGAACACATCTTCCCTTGATGGAGTGGCACTCTCTCTCTCTCTCTCCTTTCTCCACTTACGTTCTACTCTGTCACATAGCACGAAAATAATTTTAAAACTGAAAAATTTATAGCTCAGAACAATATTCATGGAACACAACATTGCTGCATGAATGTGTTGTTAACCTTTGATATGTAGTCATAAAACAGAGAGCTGATATAATAGAGGATTAATTTTGGGGCTGATTAAACTCAGTGGCAAACATTCTCTTGGTCTTGAAGAATCAAGGTTTTGACTGGTGAATTCTGTTTGGCATTTTAAGGCCATGATAGAGATTTATAAAGTCAGAAACCTTGGCTCTCTCTTAGCATAAATCCAAAATATTGGGCATGTAAGGTATAAATGAGCCCATTTGAAAATCCTTTCATATAAAACCATTTCAGACTCAAAATGACATTGCAGCTTCAAAATGACAGCACTTTACCATATATACCAAATATATGTCTCTTTTTCAGTTAAGAAATTCACTAAAGGTAAAATTGCAATCCATTCTAAACATGGTGTGGCATGTGCCAACAGGCCAAGGCAAATTGTCAATTCCAGTCTCTGAAAAGCAAAGATAAGATAAAATATATTTTAATAATCAGGCACTAGTGTGGCAAAACACTATATTTTGAATCCACTTGGAGTACAGTGCACTCTGCAAAAATATTCCATAATTCTATTCCAGCCAGTGCAGCTGTAGATGTCCTTTTGGGTCTTCAGTCTTCCACCATTAACACAGCACCATGTGTTGGCAGTAAATATTATATCTATTTGATATGTCAGAGGAGGAAGACGTAAAAGCAGTTTGCTAATGGTAACCTTTCCCCTCCATCAACTGGTACATTCTTCTGGAAGGAACAGAGTGAACAACCTGTTCATCAGCTGATGGTCTTTTGATTTCAAACCTTCTCATTTGTAGCCACCAAAGAAAGGGAATGTTTATTTTTAACATCAAAAATAAAAAGCTATAAGCAACTGCAGTGCAGGTATTGACTTCTTGTTCAACAAATTCACCTATGGAAAATAAAAGCCTCAGTCTTATGCCAAAGAAATGTAGGACTTGGTGTTTTTTTGTTCAGTTAGAAGAAAATTAGACCAGATCTGAAAGCCTGAGAGAGACAAGGTTTCCTCAGCTCCCTGCTGCCAGGTTCAAAAGGTAGCAAGGCTGAGCTCATTCCCAGGATATGAATGTGGAGGTTTGTGGAGCACAAATATAAACCAGAAGTGCATGGGTCTGGCCACACATACCCTCACAACAAACTGACAGGCAGTCACTTGAGCAAGATGACGTGAATGGCTTCATCTTGGTCCCCTCTCTGCTGAGCCCAATGGAGTCTGCTGCTGGGAGTGTGTATGTGAGCATATGTTCAGAGTGGGCTGCCCACAGTGGGCTGCTGGCACAAATGCTCTTGCACACAGAGTGAACTTGGGCTCCCCTGGCTCCCAACAACCACCCCACATCCCATCCCATCCCATCCCATCCCATCCCATCCCATCCCATCCCATCCCATCCCATCCCATCCCATCCCATCCCATCCCATCCCATCCCATCCCATCCCATCCCATCCCATCCCATCCCATCCCATCCCATGCCATCCCTGTGGTCTCACTCTTTGAGATCCACTCATCCCCAGGACCCCAGATACCTACACTGACTTGGTGATTCACCTGGTTTGATATTTGCTAGCGCTCACACCCTCAATTTACACACTCCAGTGGTGGGCACTGTGGACATCAGTGTCCCTGAGACCCAAGGTCCCACTCCAGTTTCTGGCATTGCCATCCACCCATTGGGCTCTTGGCAGCTGCTGCCACCACAGAGACACAGGCCCTCCAACCTGTGCTCTGGCTGCAGTCACAGCCCCCTACACAAACACATGAGAGACCCTCACCCTGGAAAAGAGTTAGAAAGGAGTGTCACAGGAATCACAGGAATTCTCAAAGCAGCATTTTTAAGTAAGCAGTTTTCATGCTTTCAAGTTACCAACCACTACTGTCTCAAGTTTCAAAATGAATACTCATATACTCAAAATGAACATGGAAAGTATCAAAACAAACTGGGCAGAACTAAAAGTCTAAGTAGTATTCTTACTTGAAAGATAAAAATATCAACATTTAGGATTTAGTATTTTTCCCAAATGTTCGGAATTCTGAGGAAAAGAAAATAATTCTGAGAAATTTAACTGCCATTTACAAAAGTTTAAGCAGATTTTTGAACTAAACTTATTCCCATAAGTCTGTACTTGCTTTTCTCCTATCAGTCTTCTGTGGAAGAAATGTCTAGTATGCTCATGTTCCCAACTGGAGTGTGTTGGTGAGTTTGAGAATCAAGTCTGATTAAACAAATTCTGTATTTTATAAACAAGGAAAAAAATAATTTTAAATTGCAAACCAAAACAAACAAGCAAACACACAAACAAACAAAAAGTATTTATGAAACATATTGAGATGTCAATTTCCTTCTGTACTAACAACTAGAAACCAAGTGAGATACTCCAGAACATCTGCATCTAGGATAGTGACCCAACTTTAGCTTATGCGTGGTGAGCTCAACTTTCCTTTGCACAGATACATTTGAAATCACTGGATTATTAGTGTAGTCAGTATAAATCCAGCTTCTCAAGTGAGGTTTGAATCAGTGCTATGTTGCCCCAGCTGCTCTGTGATTGGTACTAGAATTATTTTGAAGTTGAGTGCATATCCATGTAGACATCTGGCAGGAAAGGACTGTAGTCCTGCTATATAAAGTGAAAAAAAATACAGCTATTTCGACTTCATCAGTTTGGAAATAGAAAAGGTCCTGGGAGAGAATGTTTTCTTTCTTCTATATGACAGTTGCAAGAAGGCAAGATTTAGGAGAAAAAACTGAGTAGAATGAATCCTTCTTTCAAACCCTGCCTCATACAAAATTTCCTTGCCCATTCACTTGGGCCTATTCTTTTCTCTCCTTATACATCCTGTGATAATTCAAATCTTGTCTCCAAAATGAAAATGGTTTCTCCTGTCCTTATAATTTTGCTAGGAGCTTACAACCCATTAATGTTAAAGGATAAAGGTGGTAGTGTTTGCAGAGAGGATCCTGCTGAAAAGTGTGATGTATTTATGCCAATAAAATAAGGATGATTATTAATGCTGGCCATGACTAAAGTAAAATCTATTAAAATTAGCTGATTATTCATGAAAATATTTTTATATTCTTATGCTCCACTCTAATATTGAGAACCTCATTAAGACAAATATTTAAGCTCAAAGGAAATGCCAGACTGGTTGGATAAAATCCACTTTTGGTAGAGCAGGATTTATTTTAATAGCTACAGCCAGATAGATGATTTTCTTAATGCTTCTTCTTACATTTTATCAAACCTAAATTGTTTATAGCTCCTTTCCTATAGTTTTCCTTTCCTTCATTTTATTCCTCTCCTTTTGTAAATTGCAAAAGAGGAATTGCAAATACTAATTTTGCTTCTCTTCAACCATTAAGTACAAAACCTGTTGATAGGTTTAATAGGAATCCATGCCACTGATTCAGTTTCACCTGTCAATTTTTCAGTATCTCTGATAAAGATTACTCAATCTTCCTGACTCCAGCAGTCATCTGAGTTTTATTTCACTTCAGCTATTGTAATTTGCATTTCTATATAGTTATTCCCGTTAGCCATTCTGCCTTTGCCACTGTTATAGAGTCCTCTTTATTGAAAACTGAGATGAAACATTCAATTTTTGAGCCAGATCCATATTATCTTTAGGACAAAACACTTTTAACACATTGCTTCTCCACTTCTCTCCCTATTTACTAGAAAACCTTTCTCACTTATTATAATTGCCTTTGCAAGGTTTATTTCTGCCTGACTTTCAACAATTCTGAATTTATGAATAAGAATTAAGTGAGGTCTCCACCCTTTCAACAGTCTTTTCCACCTACTGAGATGTAGTTCTGCCACTTATTTATCAACAGTAACTTTTCTGTTATAAGTCTATTTGACAATGACTCTTTTTACTCAGTAACCTTAATTTTCCACTGCATCTTTTTTATTAACCTCTCAATACCCCATACCCCATTATATCACAAACAGCAGAAACTTACAGATCACATTTAACAGAGGCCAACTAGAAAATAGCACAGGAGTCACACGTACCTGGCTGTTGTGAGCTGCAAACTTCTCTGTAGATTCAGCATTGTTCTCTACACACACATGCTCGGCTGCAGCCTTTCTCCATTGTCTTGTTTTGGCTACATCTTGGATGTGCTAAATCACAGCTTAGTTTTGTTCAGCAGAACAAAAATTTATGTAGATTCATAGAATCATTAAGTTGAGAAAAGTTTAACTTTTAATTTAAGAGCCCAACTTTAAACTAGTACTACCATGTTCACCACTAAATCATGTTGTAATGCACGTTTTTTAATACTTCTGGGGACTGGGACTCTACTCTACTTCCCTGGGCAATATGTTCCAATCTAATCTAAATCTCCCCTGGAAAAATTTGGGGCCACTTCCTCTTGTCCTGTCATATATACATAAAATAAAAATATAAATGTATAAAATAGGTTGTATTGGAAACAATGTGTACAGAATTTCTGAAACTAATATGTCAAAGAAGATGTACACTTGCTCCTAGATACCACCAGCTGCAGAAAAGAGCAGTCACTGGAGTTATACCTAGCACAGATTTAGAAAAAAAGGTAGGCCAAGAGGATTCTAATTCTTTGCAGAACTTGGGCCTGAGAGTGATGGGGGCAACCTGTAGTCCAAGTACTTTCATATCCAGATCAGATCAAGAACAGTGCCCAGTGACTGAGGTCTAAAAGTATCTCTTATGCTGCTGTACAGCAGAACAGCTTCAATGCTGCCAGATCAGGCAGAGAAGCACAAAGCTTTGCAAAGGCTTCTGGCTGGCTGGAATCAAGGATGCAATAGTGAGGGACAGACACGTGGTGCAGCCTCCTTGAGGGAATCTCTGAGCTGAAAATGGGAGCATGAAACTGGGGCTCTCTGAAGTATAGTTCTTCCTTTAGACTGCTCTCTTCAGAACTGTAAAACTCTAAGGCAATACCCCAAGGCTGGACATACTTGATACTTAAAAACTTCCCAGTCCTACCCAATGGCTAGAACATACTCTTACACAGAAGCATGCTCTTATTTCCTTTACAAAAACATAAATGAACATCTCTATGCTGTTAATATTCATTTATTCCATATAGACAGTAGGTTCTTTATAATGAAGTTATCATAAATACACTATATACACTCTCTTTTCTCATGCCCTACACATTGAAGAAAGGTATAAAGTCTTTGATGTTTTGCTGTTAAAAAGGAAAAAATGTCTCAATATAGCTGCCATTTCCCTAGTATAAATGTCAGACAAATCCCCCTCTGTTTCTTTTTCTCCTTCTTTTCCAATAATAAACTGAAGAACTTTTTAAAAGAGCTGCATATTCATCATCACAAATGAAACTTCACTTTTTTCTGTCTGTGGAGGCAGTAATTACAGGTTTGCACTTCTAACTGAAGCATTGATGAACATGCCTCACACTGTAGCAAATATAAAATAATTATTAGGCAGGTTATATGGTTTTCTTTGGGGGCAGGACCTAACTAAAAATTGAAAGCATCAGCATGAATCCTGATAATGACTACCCCAATGCTTTATTTCCTAGTATCACCTACTGTCAGAAGAAATTAAACTAGCGGGGGCAGGGCATTTTTTTAGAAAATGAAAAACTTCTGGTTCTTCCTCAAATAACAATCACCTGATGCCCAGCAGTCAGATCTAACCCCTGTATTTGTAGGGCAGTTTGGCCACTCCTCAAAGCAAATAAAAGGGAGCAGAAGCAACGTTTCTGGACAAAGGATCCCCAAAGAACCAACCAACCAACCAACCAACCAACCAACCAACCAACCAACCAACCAACCAACCAACCAATCAAAAAGTATTAAAAAACAGGAAAACCATGTAGAGCAGATTAATAACTTCCTTCATCTGTTAGAAGGACGAATCCAAGTCTGCCTCTTATGGTACAGAATGGAAAAAAATATTTTGATTTATGGTTGGTTTCTCCTTATCTCCTCTTCTTGTTCACTAGTGTGTATTTTCTCTGTATTTGTGCCTCAGTCTGAGACACTTTTTAGGAGCAAACTTGGAGTTGACAACAACAGAAAACCAAACCAACTCCCCTGTGGTTCTCTTGAAAGCAGCACTAGATGCACAGTTCAACCAAACCACTGCTTTGCACAGCTTGAATAGGGCAGTAGAGTCTATTGGTCTCTGAAGTTATTAGTTTTGGGGGTCTGTCTACCCATAAAACATAATGAGATTATTAATAGCTGATGGAAACTGTGCCAATTTACATTACTGGAAGTAAAACCTGTAGATTTGAATTTTGTTTAATATAAAGAAAAAACTAGAAAATTAGGAGCAGTATACAGATTTTTAGACTTTTGTTTGCATTTCATCCAAATAGTTTGGGTTGTGGATTTCCATCTGTGTTTTCACAATGAAATTTCAACCACTTAAAACTGATTTAATTCAGGTCAGAAATAGAAAATCTTGATTGTTCTGACTGTTGCTCAGTTTAAAATGTAGCTGAAAAAAATCCCCAAAACTGAAAGAGTAACAGCCAGAGGGAGTTCTGCTGTAAACTAATAAGAGTTAGATCAGAGAAAGCTCTTATTTGAGATATTCAGCTTATTGGTAGGGAAAACCAAAAAAGTTTAGAGCTAATTACAGAGAAAAGAACCAAACAAATCACAAAAAAAATTTTATGCTATGACAAATTTAAAGTATATAGAATTATGAGGGGAAAAGGTAGGTATTCTCTCCCTAATTTCTTTTGTTCAAAAATAAAACCCTGTTTTTGAATATTCTTCATATAATTTTTTTTTTAAAAAAGAGCATATGGTTGTCACAGATCATGAATCTGACAGCCAATTCAGTGAAAAACAAACTAGCCAACCCAAAAAGACATGGAGCAGGAAAATCCTCTCTTAATGAATTATGACTGAGAGACCTAACATTAAGCACGTTTTAGAGCGTTCCGATTAAAGCCTCCTGGCTTACTGAAGGAAAAACATTATAAAACTCCAGGTAGCACTTTAAACCACTTAGACTGAACCTCCTGTGCTCAGCTGCTTGGCATTTTGGAACTAGCAAATTAATGCCAATATTTAGCACAGGAACAGGTGGGAAAACTAATGACTAATTTCTTCTCTCTTACAACTCAACTACCACCACTGTCTTTTAAAAATACAATTCTTACCACTGCCTGCTGTTTCCATTTTTTGTCAATCTCATTGCTCTGACATGGGGCTGCAATAAACAAACAGCTAGACACATCATTCTACTGCGAGTGGAGCAGCTTTGTTCCTGCAGCAAGAGCCTTGTCTTACTGTGCTCGCGTTGCCTCTCTTGGAAGAGTCAAAAAATCTGAATTCTTCTAGCAGGGGGATAAGCAGCATGTGTGCTGCAAGTGGCACTGGTTCAGTTTGACTCACAAACTAAATAAGCTCCATTAGAAAGGCACATTTTTTTTACTATTTTTCAGTCATATGTGTTAAAGCAAAGGGAAACAGTTCGGATCCAAACATTTCTATTCAGCAGCTCAGCAATAAGGGTATTCATACAAGTTGTTGGTGAGTGGATACAAATGTCTGCTCTGAATCAGCTGAAACAGGAGTTGATTTAACTGTTCCTGCCTCAAAAAATAACATTTTCAACTTTTCTCACCTCAGCTACTTCAGTCTGTCTCTATTAAGTATATTGCTAGCACTTATTCTTCTTCCTGGATGAATGACTTTGTCAAGTGACCAGAGAAGTTTTTACCAGGCAGATCTAGGCTTATAGCAACTTTTTCATCTTTAGTTCTAACATGCCAAAGGTTTACACAAACAATTGAGCTAAGAAAAATTATTAAAATGCTTAGAAGAAGCACATGATCCTACGCCTTCTTCCAGTGATGCACATAAGAAACACTGATAGGGTGCTACCAATGCTGGCTAAGAGAGGGAGTAAGGAAACTTGCTTTCACCATAGATTAAGGGAGCACAACTATGGAGGAAATTTACTGCAATGTTTTTGGTCTTTTGCCTTTTCTTTTTCTTTTTTCTTTATTAAACCTAAAGAAAGTTATAGAAAAAAAAAAGTCAGATATATTTTAATTGCAGCAGAAAATTTTCATCAAAATTCTCATACATCTGCAAACATTTTTACCTGCTACACAACGGTCTCTCTGGTAACCTAACCATCACTGTAAACCCTGTGTATTTCAACTGCATACATGATAGTTTGATATTAGTGTGAAATTTACTACTAGCTAAAGCTAGAGTGAATAGAAATGCTGAAATTATCACAAAAAGTAACGATTGAGTGATAGAGAATGAGTTTGTTGCCTTCATATATGAGTTCACCTGTGTGTTCAGTTCATACCCTCTTTGAAAAGGGTGAAGTCTTTATTTACTTGGGTCCTGTTGGAAAGCTGAGCTTTTTAACTTTACAGCAACAAGCAGTAAGAATCCAGAGTGTATTAATAAGCAATAATTAGAAAAAAGTTAAAAAGGCTTCACTTCAGATTCCAAAAATATGTGTATATTCCCTTAATTTTGTTTTTAAATATCATGGAAACCAGATGATTTTTAAAATAATTTAAAATTGGTGAAATTTTAAAGTCTTTTAAAATGTTGGTTGGATCAAGTAATTGAGCTGTGAGGGCGAAATAAATTGAAGAGATGGGTATGAGATAAGCATTTGTTTAAAAGTATCAGTTTAATAAAAGGAATATCTTTAACAGAAAAGGAAAAAACTATGATTTACAAGAGCTCAGCTTTCTGAGGACCATGGTATTTAGGCAAGAGGACTTAAATCTGCACAAGACAATGTCAAATTCATCCCCTCCCCTCAGTGACACTGTGTCCACATGCATAGATAATTTTCAGGGATAAAGTTCAGTAGGTGTGTATGAATTTGTGAATTGTTTGAACACATTAGTGAGGTGACAGAATTCCTCACTAAAATCAAGTGTAGTTTTGGTCTTTTGAAGTTTAATACAAAGCACAACAGCGCTATTGCATCAGGTCCTAGTTCTGAAAACATGTTATTTATTGCCACTATCTTCTGTCAAACTCCACTGAAAAATGTCAAGGTACAGTTGATTCATCAGCTGACATTAACCAATGAATATGAGATGTCTCACAGAGCAGAAAGATAGCTTTTGTCTGCATACTTAGCACAGAAAAAAGATATATATTTTTTTACCAGTTTAAAAATAAGATTTTGGGGGAAAAAGAAAACAACCTTGCAGGACTCCTAGCCATTAAATGCTATATATCCATAATATGGAATAATAATGAAAAATTTGAGCCCATTAAGAGTAAGTATGCTGGATTTTCCATTGTCTGTCAAAATAGTATCAGCTTTTTTCTGACTGTGAAGCTGTCTAGAGATAGATAACTCATTCTATTGCATTATAATTTAGTGTGCGTTATAATATTCCAGATTCAAAACCTGTGGCACTGAAAATGGATAATTGATATTAATTCTTTAGCTACTGAACTTTCAAACTGCGACTCACTCAAACCCTTCTAATTCATTTGTACCTGTAGGTAAGTATTGAACATACTGTGATGTGAATCCCTTTACAGGATTTTTGTGATATTATTTTTGATTTTTGTATGTATCCCTTCTGTTTTTCTCTGTTATGCTCCACTGTCATAATTAGATCATTTTAAAAGGAATGGCAATTTTTTAGTAAAAAATGTTCCTGTATCTTAAAAAAAGGAAAGAAAAAAAGAAAAAAAAAAGAAAAAAAAAGGTTAAACCAGTAAAAATTCGTGGTGATATATTTTTGCAAGATTTTTAAACGCAGCCATGATTGGCTGCTTCCAGAATACTCTTTTGCAGGTAGCTCAAGTTAGTTAGCTAAGAACAGTTAAAATAATTTAAGAGAACAATCATTAACTACTTCAGAAATATAATGGTAGTGCAAATTATGACACTTAGTATATAATGGTTTTAATAATTGCCCAAGGCACGAACATAATAAGTGATTACAAAGAAGGAGAATGATGATTTCTTCCTTCCTCTTTCTTGGATACACTGATATTAATCCACAGTAAAGGACAGTCTCATCTACAAAATGGGAATGTGAATCTGGGCTCCAGCATGCAAGCAAAAGAAAAAAATACTTATGATAGATTTCATCAGAACATAAACTATAACTTTTAGCATTGTAAAATAACAGGAAATTCAAGGACACCAAATAGAAATAAAACATTTATAAATCAGCATATCTGTCACATACCCTTTCAGAACAACATTCTCCAGTGTGGTACTCAAGTGATGAGCAGCTCCCCCATTTCCTCTGGGACTTCCAGAAGGGTGTTTCTTTGCAACACTTTGAAAGTCTGAACCTCTATTCCTTTCAGGACTCAAATCCACTCTAGGACCTTCTCCTCCTACAGGTGGTGGACCCTGTGTAGAGATGTCTGATTACCAAGAAAATGTTTAAGATGCATTTACCCTGAGCACTAATAGTATTCCTCTCATTCATTTATTTAACATTTATCCCATTTTGCTGTATATGAAATATATGTTTTTCCTGTTTCTATATTATATCCTGTGTACCTTATAAACAAGATTCAATTGGGATATTAAACCAAAATTAAATGCTACAGTTGAATGGATTATAACTATTATACTTTTTCAACCTGGCTATACCTCCTCACATTCAGTTGAATTCAGTGAGAAACTAGCAAGGTCCAATACGTCACTGAACCTGTCAGTATGCTTAGTTGAAAAAGATAACATTTATTTTTCTGGTTAAATCTCGTTTTCTATAATAAGCATATGAATAACTTTATATTATGAATGTTTTATAAATCCTGGACTGTCACTTTTCAGGAGACTGGTTTACAGTTAAGGGTCTAAATGTGGCTTATTATTGGGAGATATCTGTAGATAAAGATATTGGTTCCATAACAATTCTGTGATTATTTTTGCCAAACTATCCATCCTCTGCAAATAATTTAAACAGAATGTGCCAGATTATAGCTTTGCAGAAGGTCCCAGTTCTGTCTTGTAGTAACATTTAAGACTTTGACATTTTTAAAATTACAAACTGGAATAAAAGCAAGATTTAAAAAAAACCCAAAAAACATTTAAGTGAAAATTAAATCTCACTGCATAGATTTTCCAATGAGATTTTCCACTCAGTAAAGGAAAAAAAAATAAAAAAATTATATACACCCTTGTGCTTAGAGCACAGGATTCAGTGACATGACAGATGCAATATTCCACATTTCATTTTAAGCTGACAAGAGTGGTAATGTAAGTCAAAATCTCCCATGTTGCATAACACAACCCTTCCCATGAAGTTGCAGAGCACTTAAGAATTTTTTATTCTTTTAGCGAAGTCAGAATTTCCAGCAAGTGAGAAATCACTGAAACTAGATCCCTTTGACACTGCTTTCACTGCACATTTAGATTACATCTTAACCAGAAGTGTCTATTAGTCCTCTCATACTATTTCAGACAGAAGGAGAAACTCTTACTAGTCATGGAAAATTAGCTCAAACCTTTGCAATTTCACTAAAACTTTATAAATAATGCTAATTCTTTTTGGTTTTTCCATTCAACTCTTTTAGGAAGAATAACATCATGGCCCTTCAGTTGATGACTCCTGGTATATAGACCATTTCTTCAGAGTAGCAGGCATCAACTAGAGCACAATTTCTGTTCATCCAACTTGCAGTGGAATTTTGAGATGACGTCAAATCAACCCCACAATTCTTCAAGTAATATTACAGTCAATTTCTTGCGAAGTTCAAGTAGATAAGTCAAAAGCATTATGAATGAAGATGACTATATGCTGAGCTGTAAACATAGCTTAAATTTATCTTTATCAGTAGTATTTCTACATTTTCTTTTATTAAGCTTACAGCAGCTAAAGCTTAGAGGTTATGGAGAAACAATACAACTTTCATAAAACCTTTCTTTAAGAGACAGCTTCTTTTACATTAGTCAAATGCTTAAGAAAAAACAACCCCTAGCTGGAGCAGAAAGCAAGATAAAATATTTCAGCATTCTACCACAGAGTAGAGAGAAGCGCTTTGATTATGATAATAGTAGAAGCAAATTCTGGAGCAAGATCTATCAATAGTGGCTCCTAAAAGCTTTGCCAAATTAAAAGAGAGTACAATATTTTATGTCCTACTGCCACTAATTCTTTTAAAATTCATGAATAATTTGTCTTTTCTTCTATCAAATAAATCATAGATTTATGAAGTTATCAGAAATATTTCTTTTTGTTAGGTTACTTCAGAACTGAATATTATGATATTCCTTGGAATTTCTCCTGCTGTAAAACAGCCACTGACACAAACAATTTACCATACAAATATATATCTTTTTAACATGACTGTATTTTTACCTACTAATAGGTTTTTCTTGCAAGCTGAAGAATGTGAAAGAAAGGTAGGATTTGCTGTTACATATTAGAGAGCAGAGCTGCTGAAGCAGTTATTTTGCTTCTCAAGTTACATGATTTAATAAGCTTTACAGGAAAAGCCCCCTCCATATGCACAGGAAGAGTTATGTGCTAGTATTTATGTTGGTAAGTGAAGAAATTCTGACCCATGCAATAATCAGATGGGAATTTAGAGCAGAGATAATTCTGTCACTGGATAGTCTTGCTATTGATTAAAAGATCATCTATTCTAAAAAAGTACAAGAAAGAGGTAAAACCATTGTAAATATACATCAGTGTGAATTGCATTTCAAGAACAGTAGGTTTTCTAGATGTGTTGTTTATTATTTTTCTAGGCATTATTTCTTCATTCTTCACAGCATGTTATCAGACTTAACACATGATTTACAAACTAAAACTATCTTAAAACGCAAGAAAATAATGTTTCTGAGACTTTTTGTGCTTAAAGGTTTTGCAGTGCTGAGCCAGACTGAAATCTGCAGTGCCAGTGTTTCTAACTACCTCAGAAACTCTTCAAGTAGAATACAAGCTGACTGCTGCCCTGGAGCATTGGATGTAGTCAGCATGGGATGATTCTGCAGTGTGAATTATAAGCTAATAGGCACAAAAGGACACAAATATTTACTTTGAGTAAGACTTTTCTTTAGTCTTAGGTTCATTCTGTTATCATGGTGACAGTCTGAAAAAAGTGTGACAAATTCTCAGTTCCAGCAACTTCTCAGCATATGTATGTGTGTGTATATGTATATATGTAGAGAGAGGTATATATACACACTTGCATACACACACACACACACACACACACACACACATATATATTTATGTGTTAACATGTAGCCAGATAAGGCCCGCAGAGACCACTTTTTCTTGAAGTCTCACCTCAATACTAATTGGGCTGATCAGAATTTCCTTACCTGCTACATTTCCCATTAACCCAAAATTACGACTAAAGTAATGTTGTAGCTGCTACCAAAATACTGCTTTACAGTTGTGCAGGTTCTGCTACACATACATAAGAGTTAGGGAGAAGGAAGTGTGACTGGGAGACAGGACAAGAGCAGGACTAATAAAAATGCAGGCTTCCATCCTGTTTACCATAAACAAATGTTTTAAAGTAGCTGTGCTGTATTTTTCAACATGTGCCATTTTCATGAAAGTAGAAGAGACTCATTTTACATCCCAGTGACCCAGTTTTCCAGGAGGAAGGCCACATATATCGTTATGCATAACCCAGCAGTTTTGAAACCAGCTGCAGAAGAGAAACACAGAATAATGAGGGGAAGAAGGACTACAGGGATTCAGGAGTTAGTACACTGGTGAAAATGAAGCTAAATATGCCTGCAGGCAGCAGCAGCTCTAATGCTTCTGTAGGAATGAATTAAAACTCAGAGGCAAAGGATAAAAATTTCTGGTGGGGGCAAAGTCCATTACTCCTAAATAAAATCCACCCCTGCCTGCAATGCATGAGGACATAGAAAGAAGACAAAGGATTGTGAAAAGTAGATTTTCACCTCTTAGCTAATTTAATAACAGAAGGCAGAGAGCAAACCAACTAAACAGCAGTATCAAGGGGCCAAAAGAGCCAGGCCTCAGATTCAGGAATATGATTGCCCAAATATCTTTTGACTTCTGAATGTTCCAACTCCCCTTAAAATGTTTACAGTTTTGTCTCGTAAACAAAACAATCTAGAATAGTGTCCCAGCTGCTTAGAAGGAAATTTTATTTACCATCCCCTTGTAGTTATAAGATGGAAGTCTTTTCTCTAACTTGTTCTCTTTCTGCTGTCTCAGTATGATCCTCATGCAATGTTCCTGAGCAAGGATTAGGCATGTGACTGGGCACTACAAAGTAGTTTTTCTTGGTAGAAACCTACTTTTCCGAAAAGAGCTAAGTCACCAAAGAAGACTCAAATCAAGAATTTTAAACTTGAGAGAAGTTAATAACTGCTGGAAAAAGCTGTAGGCAAAGCTGAGGTTTCTGTAATATGGTAATTAATGCTTTGAATCTAAGCCTTTGTTTTGAAACAATCTGTTTTGTACTTTAGGAGAAAGGAGGTGATTTACCAAAATATGAGTATTGGTCTAATACCGATACTCAACTGTGACGAACAAAAGACTCTCTAACAATTTAAAGTTAGAAAGGGTATGTTTATTCAGCGTTGGGCAGCAGCGTGGGGTAGCCCCCTAATACACACTGCAAAATTACAGGTGGTCACAGAGTCTATTTATTGACAAAAGATTCCAACAAATACATATCCATAATACCAGCCCCTCCCATCCCTGCTTCCTACGGTAATTAGCTTGAATAGCTGTTAAACATGCGTGGTTGGCTTCTTGAATTAAGTCTGGGGTCGTTTTTGTGGGGAGGGGTCTTAGAAGGAGGAAGTAAGGCGAGTCTTCCTCACCCTGACCTCTTCTATTAATGACAATACAAATGGCTTTTGGGGCAACTCCAGTTTTGCAAAGAATGAGTTTCTGGTTGCAATTGTTTGTGTTCTTTGGACCTAACTACTAGTTTTATCCTTTCCCATTGCAAGTATAGCTAAGCAAACATAAATTGACAGGCAATCAATTATTTAAGTTTCAGGTAACTATCTCAATCCCAGTTTCTAACTTTTAACTAAAATCCTAATTTCTTTAAGATTAGTGTTTCAGAGGGAGTGGAAGTGTAGATCCAGGGTGAATCCAGTGGGTATCCTTAAAATAGTCAGGAACTGTTTGAAGGAAATTGGCTTAATACTCTGCTCCATATTTCTGCTTAAAAAAAAAAAAAAAAATTATAGGCAATCTTGCCTTAGCTTCTACTTCCAACCAGGAAGCAGCAGCTCACTGCAGAAAAGCAGCTGATATACTCAGCCTAACGGCTGAGCACAAATGAACTCCACTCTTTTTATTACTTCATTTTAACACTGATGACAGGTCAGAAGGAGAAAGGCTCTATGCAGTAGTTTCAGGTCATTCCTTCCTAATAGTTGCAAAGCCTGTATACTTAACCAGAAGAAATTTAAATTATTTTTGTGTTAGTCATACTCTGGAGAGTTGCAGTGTCAAAATTATTTAATGACTTTGGATTAGCCACATTCTAATCTACCTGAGCCTTACTGCTTATCTCTAATGTCAAGAGCTGTGTGTGGAAACAGAACTGCATGAGAGACCCAGTAACAGACCCCTTTTCATATAATTATATACAAATATTGGTTTTCCATCCTTTTGGTATGAGACTGCTAACCCTGGGACAAGAACAAGTCTTACATATTCAGTAAACCACGTTCAGATGCTGTCCTAGGTTTGCTCCCCGGGGGTGGAGCTGAGAGCCATGTGGGCATGGCCAGATTGTTATTCTATAGCACTTTCCTCATAGTCAGGGACCATGATTTTGGAGGGAAGAACAAAGGATCTATCTATCCCTAGAAGTGCAGCATTTTATTCACCCTCTTGATCAGGAAAGGTAACTGTGGCAGCACTGTGCACTCCCAGGACCAGCACTGCAGACTCTTTGCTGAAGTGGTGAACACCTTTTGTGTGAAAAGTGCCTTCTCTTTTGTGTTCTTTGGTTGTTAATCATTTTGCTATTGCTGTGAGTTTCTAATTCCATTGCTGTTGTCTTTCAGAAAATTGTTGTCTCAACCCATAGTCTCTCTGCCTTTGCACTCTCTCACCAGAGTGGGGTGGGGGGAAGAAGAGTGGCTTATTTGGAATTTAAATCCCAGGTGGTGGTAAACCACCACAGTGGTCACAACATAGTGTTGTAAGCTCTCTCTGCAGCCTTAAAATTCCAATTTTTCACACATTTTCTTTCTCAATTTGATTCAATATCCAGGGGAACTCCTACCTTCTTAGTAGATTGCCACAGGTTGCTCAGATGATTCCAGAGAAATAAACACAGGCAGGGTTAGAAAATGGCTTTATCTACCTCTTCCCGAAATAGAAATATGTTCAATTGATCGCATGCTGTAAGTAGGCACCTTCGGAGCAAGCAATGAGTTCACCAGAAAAATAGATAGAAAATCAAAGGATCAAGAGGAGATTAATTAAAATTAATAATACCTGTTCTTCTGTTAAGATCACTGCTACTGATGTGACAATCAAAAACCACCAACACGTTGTCAGTGGTAGATAGGAGTTGGAAAACACTCCTGCAATCTGTTATTCATGGCATAATGTCCACTTTTTCTCCCACTTGATCTTAAATAAATATCAGCAGACATAAACTCTGGATGTAACGATAGATAATTTTTATGGCCCTGAAAGTAAAAAGTTTGTAGAAAACTGCGGGTTTAAGGAAGCGTTTGTGGTTTTTTCTTATAAAGTTTAATTATTCATCAGAAAAGTCACGGTTCCTATTTTTCTATTTGTTTTTAGTATTGGGGCTCCGGGGAGTTCTTTTAACAGTCTGATCTTGTACATAATCTCTGGAGTCCATTCCAGAAACATCTATGGTTATGGTTGTACGGTACTCATTCTTTGATGGTCAGATGTTGAACCATGCAGCCTGGCATCATTTCATCTTCTGTGACATGCATCAGTAGCCTCAGTGAAAGATGTTAGAGCACAGATGGCAAATGAACTCTCTACTAGGGATGGGAGGGGGACAGGGTCAGGTTGCCACATATTTGAATTGTGGCAATATTGAATCTATGAGTATGAAAGTCTTGCTTATAATTCTTTCTTATTCTTTCTATTTTCTCTATAATTATGGGTATTCTGGCCATCTATAGAAACATTCAGTTTGTGAATTATTTCAGTTTTGTTTTTGACACTCATGTGAAATTGTGCTTTCCTACCTAAACCTGAGCTGAATGAAGACAGATGTCCTATTATAAGTTTGCATAAGATCACTTTCATCAGCCATTCCCTGCTTGTCATGCTCTGCACACAGCTCAAAGGAAGTGCTCCAGGCCAGGTTAGTCAAATTTGCACATCACTTATCCATGGGAATGTATTCATGGCTAGTTTTGACTGCTAGCACAGCCCCTGTATCCATGAAATCTTTATTGAACCTTAGTCATCAGTCTGCTTTGTGAGTGCAATAAGAAATTTCTGATTCCCTCTTGGAGATGCTGTGATGACTTTCCTGCAGTGGCTTGGATGCAGCCTGATGCAAGGTCAGATGGGAAGTACAAGCAGACTCAGATGAAGGCTGAATTGACTCTGGGAAATCTGAATGTGGGTGTCACATGCTGGGCATATGTTGGCAGCTTGGCTTTAGAAGACCCCCAAAGCCAACCAAGCAAAGCTAAACCACCTGCTCTCCCCATCTAGATCCTTCAATAGATCAATGGAGGGGATGTTTTTATCAATTTCCATCTGCTTTAGATTGCTTATTGCCAGTCTAAATAAAAATTTTTTGTGTGTTGAAAGAGAAAAACTTGAAAATTTGTAATTTTCTGTAAAAATAGTATCAATGATTTTCATAAAATCTTTATCACATTGCTCCATTAGTCTACATCAAAAGTTGCTGAGATTTATGGCCAGGGAGTATATTAAAGAATAGTTTTTGGCACAATCACTTACTTATACAAGTTCAAGATTTGAAAATGACGTTTTTTAAATGATAAAGTTTTTCTCTCTACTTTCTTTGAAACCAATATGAGTATCTCCTTTTTAATAATAAAACATATAAAATATTTTTTCATGAGTTATGTTAGGAAAAGAGCCATGTTGGAAAAGTATACAGTAAATTCACGAATACAAGCCGCACTGAGTATAAGCCACATCTATGGGTGTTGGCAAATATTTCGGTTTTTGTCCATAAATAAGCCGCACCCGAATATAAGCCACTCTGTCGTTCGCAGCGAGGACCCGCGTGCAATTAGTAACAGAACCGCGGGAGGGCGGGGTTTACTGGCTGAGCTAAGGCTGTGCAGGCTCGGCCCGCTAGGGGCCGCTGACGGGGCCAGGTGGCCCAGCCCGGTGCTGCCGCTCGGGGCCGGCCGCCGCTGCCACTGGGCTCGGTCACCCCGGGTCGGCGCTGCCCCGCGGTGGCAGGCAGGGACGAAGCTTCCCCCGCTCCTACGGCAGTGGCAGCGGCGGGCGGGGACGGAGCTTTCCCGCGCCCGTGGCGCCGGCGGTGGGCGCAGACAAAGCACCCCGCCTCCTCCCCGGGCCGCGGCAATGGCGGCGCGCACTTCCCCCCCCCTCCCCGGGCCGCAGCAATGGCGGCACAGGGCCCCCGTCGGCTCCCCGGGCCGCGGCAATGGCGGCGCGCCCCCCCACCCGTCCTCCCCTGGGCTGTGGCAGAGGAGGGAAGAGAGCTCTCCCGCCTCTCTCCCCGCCCCCCGTGCTGCCTGCAGGGAGCCAGGACAACACGGTAACACTGTAACAATTGCGAAATGCCGGCTTTTACTGGCAGGTGCTTGACTCGGCACTCTGGCTGGCACGTCTGGGGTTGTAAATGTCAGAAAATTATTCACATATTAGCCGCCCCCGACTATTAGCCGCACTTCCGGGTTTCCACCAAAATTTTTGTCAAATTGCTGCGGCTTGTATTAGTGAAACTACTGTAGTTGGTCATGACAGAAAAGAGATTTTAGAAAGCTAATTCAATCCAAACGCTATTTTCTGCTTTTCAAAACTACTTATTTATTATCAGGTTTAATGAGCCAGAAATGAAAAGAACAAAATATTATTACTCCATTTGGACAGAAAGTCTCATTATGGTACTTGCTGAAACATTGGACTTGGATTCTACATGGAGTTTGCTACATATGGTATAGAAGTAAATTAAGTATGAAAGGGTGATATTTTTTCCTTTTCCTTCTCCTTCCAAGTTTAAAATATTTTAATTTAAAGCTGACACAGAACTTAAATTATGGCAATAACAATACAAAATAAAGATTTTATAGGTATGGAAAAAATCAAATGAGACATACTTTACATATCTGTGTTCAAAGAGAGACTGGTAAGTGCAAATCAAATTAGGTGAATGTTTTTGACAGGATCTAGTAAAAAAATCAACCATACACAGAGAAAAATCCCCAAAAAGTTAAAAATAGGGGGAGGGGATGATTAAAAAAAAGAGAATCAACTGAAAATCTGTTTCCTGAGTAAAACACAAAGTAAAAGCAAAACACAAAACCATCCAGAAAAAAAACAACCCTTCAGTCACCTTTGGAGCTTTAAAGAAACTAAATTTTGTAAAACTGAAGTATTTGTTGCCATCTAATAAGGAGATATGATCAAATATAACCTGAGATAAGCCCCTCTAAACAAAGAAGTAAGTAGTAGATTAGTCATGAGAGTATAGAAATATTTCCATATGAAAAACTGACTCTTGACAAGTAATATAAATGCATTGAAAATTACAGAAGGTAATTGATCTGACAGTATCTTAGACTGTTTTTGAAATATGATCCTTAAAAGATCAAAACTGTCAATGTCCAGAATTCCTTTTCTTACTGTAAGCAAAGTTACATGAGTATGCATGGTCTTGGAAGATGTGTCTGGTTTGCATGTCTAACAAAGATGTGCTTACAGCTGCCTGCCACTTTTGTGAGCTCAGAACGGTTAAAATTCTCAGGTCCTTAATCCTGGCAAAGAATTGCTTTGCTCAGGGAGAATGCAATCTTGATGCCAGTGAATGCAGAAGGTGAATCCTCCCCCTCTACTCTGACCTAGTGAGGCCATTTCTGGAGTGCTAATTCTGGGCTCCTCAAAATGAGATATGGAGCTCCTGGAGCAAGGCCAGCTGAGGACAGCAAAGATGATTCAGAGACTGGAGTACATCTCTTGTGAGGAGAGGCTGAGAGGGTTGGATCAGTTCAGTCTCAAGAAGTGATGACTGAGAGGTGGCCCCATCAAAGTCTATAAGTATCTGAAAGGAAGCTGCCAAGAGAATGGAGCCAAGATCTTCTCGGTGGTGCCAAGGAATAGGAAAGAAGCAATGGACAGAAACTGATGCACAACAAGTTCCACTGGAATATGAGGAAGAATTTCTTTACAGTGTACTGGGACTTTACTGTTCACTGAGTACTGGGACAGGTTGCCCAGAGGGGGTGTGAAGTCTCCCTCACAGGAATTATTCAGGACATGTCTGGATGCAATCCTGTGCAATGTGCTCCAGGGTGCTTGAGCAGGGAGGCTGGACAAGAGGACACTGTCATCTTTTTCAAACTGACCAGTCTGTGGGTAAATTTTCTATTTCTCTACTTGGCAGAAAATAAAGTTTTGTAAAAGCCTTTCAGAAACATTGAGAAAAACATGAATATGCTTAGATTTGTATGTCCAGGTAGAAACACTGACATTTCTAATGTTTTAGACTTAAGACCGTCAAGCAGAAATTGAAATGGAGAGTTACCTTGTAATTTATCTGACTTGACACTTTTTCTGCCTATATTAGAAGACCAAAACACAATGCCTGGGATGATATTTTCCATAATAACAATATTAATGATGATGATGATAATAATAGTAATAACAACAACAACAACAACAACAAAAACAACAACAACAATAATAATAATAATAATAATAATAATAATAATAATAGTTCTAAGGTATTATATTTTTGAAAGAGAGTTGAAAGCGGTCTATCATTTGGCTTGGTAGGAAATCTCATAATTTTTCATAATCCCAAGAATTTTACTGACTTGAAACCCAATTGAATGCTGTAAATTTTCTTATACTTCCCATTTTACAGGGTATTCTTAGCTTCATGTGTCAAATATTATTAAGAGTGGGGAATGCCTCCTAAACCTTTTCCTACTTTCAAAAGGTGGCTATGTTAATTTGATCAAATATTCTATATACTAGGTATGCACGTGACTTTGACATGCTCACTGAGAAAAGGTGATGTGTTAATATGATATATAATATTGTTCTAAGCAATAGAAGCAGACTTCAGGGAAAAATAAAGATCCAGCTTCATTTAAATAATGATTGGTGGTAGCACATCATGATACGATACCTAATTTCTGACTGGTAAAAACAAATCAATGAATAGTTTTAGATACTGTTCTTCAAGAGAAGGATATATTTAAGGTTTGATCTTAGTCATGAGGTTCAGACGAGATTCCTACTGATTTTACATACAGTTTCTGTGAAAGTGTCATAGCATTAGCCCTAACAAGAAGGAAGTTATTGGAGAAATTTATGTAAAAAGGAATCCCACCCTCAGTGCTCATTAACTATTTTTATCAGGATAATTGATAGACTTCCTGTAAGTGACAAAATATAGGCTTAATTCAAGGACTCTCCTGGAACTTTAGTGGCATTTAAGAAAAACCAATGCTTTCCTCTTTTAGAGGACAGCCAGTTTCTGCAAGAACTTTGTCTGTCCTTGAGTGTGTCTGCTTGTGGGGTCAGAATAAATGTGCTTTCCTTCTTCTGGTATTAACTCTTTCTTCGGATGGTGCATGTTTGAATTCCATCTCAAATACCTAAGAAATTGCCCAGTTGTGCAGACTGATCTTACTTCCTCAGTCATGTAATTCATTTATGGGGCAAGAGGCTGGGTGGTACAATTTAGTTAGGATGGGTCAGGTAAGGCTGGCACACATCCTGGGGGTGGGATTAGAACTGACTTCAGGTTGTAGTTTAATACCTTGCTACACACTGAAGTCTCCAAGTTTTAGCTAGAAGACCAATTAGAAAATAAAAATAATTAGTTGTTGTCCTTTTATTTGTGGTTTCATTTGAGGGTTTTAAAGATGACTTACAGACTTTTTTTTTTTTTTAAATTTAGATATTACTGATTTAGGGTGATTAATAACATGTCTCCAAACAACAGAAACACTTGATTCCAGACTCAGAGATAATTAAGGCCATTTTATTTCTCTGCCAGATGAAGTTACTAGTAAGTGATTCTTTCAGCTGAGTAAGTGGAATTTGGCCTCACTTACATCTTTGATGTAGAGCTGTTTGTGTTTCAGCCCTGAGAAATGAATAATAAAACATCTTAATTAAGTGTGGGATAAAATCTCCAAGAAAACGCTAGGATCTGTTACTAGAAAACTTTCAGAGCAAACAGCTTGGATTAACTAAAGTTTAAAGTACTGTCTGTGGCTTAAAACTAATACAAAATGACTGTCTGATTAACTGGCAAAGCGGGTGTCTCAGGTGAGTAATGGAATAAACCATCTCCAGCTGAGAAACAAAATGACTGTACTGTGTGGATAAATTGACATATATACAGAGTTCTAATCCATGTCTGCTGGTTTAATTGACTAATGATAAAGCTTAACTCTAAATGTAAACAGAGCACAGTTTAATCTGAGATACCAGCACTCAGGAAGCCAGTGCTTCAGCTGCTCTACAAGTTTGTGCCAGGAAGAAACGCAACACATGCAGTGAATATGCAGATTAGGAAAGGCTTGAAAGGCAATCAGATCACTAGTGGTAACAAGTTAAATATCATCACCCCTACTAAATTTCAGCACAGATTGCCCCTGGCAAAAGGAAGGGAGAAATGTGGCCAAGAGTAAAAAGCAACAGGATCTTTAACTAGGCTTCAGCAGAGTACTATTTCCATAGCTTCGTGTTTACCTTGACAATGCAGTCACACTTCTTCAAAATAAATGTTTTGAGAGATCTTTACCAGTAACTATTGGAATTTTCATATGCATCTTCAAAACAGCATCTTTGTTTTAATGGGAAGTCAGTCTTTCCATTTGTTTACTAATATCTGCCTGTCATTTACATAAACAGGTGGAGTTGATGAATATGCAATGAGAGACTGACGCTGCCCATTTCTCCTCAATATGGCTTCCTGCTGCCCCATCCACCTGCTTTGTATTTATTTCCAGAATGCAGCATTTTTCACCATTTGCTCAAGTGCTTTCTAAGGGGAGACTCCATCCTGACCACAATTTGTTTCCCAGTGAATACATAATATGGATCCCCAAGCACCGTTCTGGATTATTATAATTGTTATTAATATAGAGTACTCCCCAACTGCACAGAGTAGCACAAAGTAGAAGCCCACTAATAAAACCATCAGTTAAAGTGTCACAAAAAGAACATATTTTTTCGTTACAGAAAAATCTAAACTGAAGCAGCTTTGTCAAAGGACTGGGGAGTGTAACCTTTTTGCTGTCAGATTCTTTACTAGTTGAGTAGGTCCTAACCAAGAAAACTGCATGGATGACTAAAATGGAACTATGCTGCTGTATTAGTGTTGAATCAACCTGAATGATGGTTGTGCAATGTAGCACAAAAATTGCATGACAAAAAAAAAAAAGAGGTAAATAAGATAGCTCCATAATGCTTGGCTAAAATGACACAATTTTAATTTATATCATCAAACAAAATAGTATTTGGATTCCTGCAGTTGCCTACTTCCTAAAATAGGATAAATTAACTTGTAGTCTTGCAAATCATCAGGATTTAGTACAGTGAGTGCTATAGTTGATCCTTGAAAACCTCCAGCAGTAGACATTCTTGAACATCCCCAAGGATGGATATCCTAAAACAACCTCAACATTTTAAAAGAAATTCAGAATATAACAGACGGGTTAGGCTGAGGAAGTAGAAATTAAAATATGAGAGAAAAAGGAGATCATGAGATGGAGAGAGTGAGTGGGGTTGAGTTCACCCTTAGTAAGTGTGTGGATGACACCAAGCTGGGCAATGCAGTTGATCCTCTGTGTGGGAAAAATGATGCACAATGCAATCGCTCACTGATGCCAGATCCCCTTCCTGAACCCAGCTCAGAGTCCCCTTCTGGGTGACTGCCCCCAGTTTGTATACTGGGTGCGGCATTCTATGGAATGGAAATTCCCTTTGGTCACTTTGGGTCACCTGTCCCAGCTGTGCTCCCACCCAGCTTCTTTTGTGCACCTCCTCACAGGCAGAGCACAGGAGAATAAAAGTATTTTACTGGGGATAAATACAACTTAGCAAAAACCCAAAACATCAGTGCATTATCAATTCATTCTGAATCCAAAACAGCACTGTAACAGCTATTGAGAAGAAAGTAACTTTACCCTAGCTGAAACCAGGACACACTGGAACAGGTTTCCCAGAGAAGTTGTAGTTGCCCTACCCTGGAACTGTTCAAGGTCAGGATGGATGGGGCTTTGAGCAACCTGCTCTAGTGGAAATGTCTCTGCCCATGGTAGGAGTTTGTAGCTATGTGATCTTTAATGTCCCTTCCAACCCAAACCAGTTATAGGAATCCATGATTCTATGATAAACAGTGAAAAATTTTCATGATATTTCAGTCTTTAGTTCAGTACTCCCTAAGTGCTCCCTTCAGCTGACATCATATTATCACTGCAATACAGTATTGCATTGACATCACTTCATCTTGGTGGGCTTTCTACACACTGTAGGAGGGTAGAAATGCTACATATATACAAGTAATATATATTATATATTACTTATATAATGTATATATATTATATATAATATACATAAAACAATCAAAATTTGAAAAGTTGTTTAGGTTTGTGTAGTTAGAAGTTGTTCCTAAGTGTATAAATGTGCTTTATATTGGATTAAAATTATGCTAATTTTGGAAAAAGAATTTAGGAGCATGGAGATTCACAACCAAATGCTGTAACATTTTGATCACTGTTACTTTTCTTACCTTTTCCTGTCTCTGTGGCTTTTGAAGTCCTGGCTGCCAAATATCCTAACTTTACCAACCAATATGGACCACACTTTTAGCTAAAGAATTATTCTGTGTGGTGGTCTGGGAACTCTCATTATATTTACTGGCTCCAAGAGGTTATAGATTGTTTAGAACCAATTTCCTACCTCACAATAATAAACAAAGCTTTGGATGCTAGCCGGTGACTGCTGAAGTCAGTACTTTGATAGTTAATGGATAAACATCTCTGAAGTTTTCTTAATGTTTTGTAGTTTGGTGCTTAATTCCTGACTAGGGTCTATGCTGACAGACAGTAGTGTTTATAAAATGGAACAAGAAACTTCTTAGACTTGAAAGAAAATAAAGCTTGGAGGTTACAAAGAAGTCTCCTCCATTGAAATTATTTCCTATTGAAATAATTGTAGTGAACGATGGGAAATGAAATTGATCATTCTATGTGATAAATTTTTGACATTCTGGAAACCTGGGAGGATGCCCAACTTGTAGTGGTATTCTGAGTTCATTTAGAAAAGAGAAACAAGATATTCCAAAGTTTATTACGTTTCCTGAGTACACCATTCTCTTGGAGGAGTCAGTAGCTTTAGTATTTATCTCAAATAAGCATGAAACTGAATTTGAAAAGTAAAATACTTTCCCAGGTAGTCGTAGTACTTTAAATCCAGATCTGTAGTTCTGGCCCTTATTATAGATATGGAAACATAAGGAAGGCTGGTTATAAGAAACAGAGAATAATTTCTAGAGGATTTATGGTTCACCTTTACTGCACATGTTACTGGTAAGGGGAAAGTAGCAAGTTACTTTAAATTCATAATTAGTTGCAAAGGCTCAGGAACATGAAAACAAAGCTTACTGAGCTACTGAAAATAGCAATGAGGCATAGCTGGCTTTTGGGTGAAGCATAGCTGGCTTCGTGGACACACTGTGTCTATGGGTGAGGAATTTCATATCTGCACAAGTATGGAGAGTGTATAAGTTTGTACTTAAACTTTGCCAGTGCTACCAATCTCTAGAGCTGATGCAGTTTTGCCACACATAGCTATGACATTCCAACTTGCATTGTAATCTTCAGAGCTAGAACTCCACAAAGGAATAAAAAATAGCAGATGGAGTCATGTCATTTACACTGAATACTGCAGGAAAGGCAGCCAGGTCACAGCAGATTGGGTGGGAAAATCCATTTTTGTCACTAAGCAGAAGAAGAAAAAATAAATCACAAATAGAAAAGGATTAATTTCCAAGGGACCAGCTATTAAATGTAGCATGGAAATTGGACTCTCTCAGAAGTTTGCAGAATGTAACTTCACAAAATACATGCAATGGAGAATTATTACTTTAAACTCATAACCCAAGGCTACAATGCAGGGATATAGAAGGTAGAAATTAATTAATCAGCAATCTAAACTGAGAGCAATATTCTCTTTTAGATGCCTGGTGAAATGAAGTAAGGACACCAAAAGGACTTACATAAATTATAGGTCACTGGAGATAACAGCACTCAAATCTGTGAAGGTCTCAATGTTAAATGCCAAAGTGGTGTAACAAGATAAATAACAAGTGTTTAATGGTGGCAGGAAAACAATAATAACCTAGAATCAGATGGGTAATAAATTATGGACAGATGGTAGTTGGAATCTTCAAATATTTCACTGTCCCATCTGCCTTCATCCATTGTTATAATTTTAAATTGGAATCCAAAAAAAAGCATTTTTTTAACCTACAAATACATTATTAGAATCATGTTCTGTGAATCTGCTTCATAGTTTTCTTAATACATCACCAACAGCCCTTCATATTGTGAATTTCCAATACTAGAAAAAAGACAGGGTAATTTTGGTTTTGTACATTTTTGTCTTATAAAATTTCATAAAACAAAACTTCCTCTGTAAAAAGACCATTTTTATTTTAGAAAATATATTCGAAATTTCTCCTCAGACAAGAAGTAGTATGACTTCGAAGTAAAGTAGATTTTTCTGTCCAAATAAATATATTGTACAAACATAGCTGGTGCCCTGACACACAGATAGCATTCAAGGGCAAAGTGTATATATACACACATTCATTTGGAGATGCTGTGAAAATTACAAAAAAAATATTTAATTTCATGGGTCCAGAATGAAGGAGATGAATTTTTCTGACTTGTTAAAGGAAAATTTCTCATTCAGATCAACTACCTTGAACCTTGTTTTTTGACATAATCTTTTCATGCTTTAATGTGTATCATTCTCAGTTTAAGGACGTTGATTCTTAATTTTAATCTGATCCTACATAAAAATAAAAGAAAAAAAATAATTAAGGTCACTTTCTAGGGGTTTGCACAAGAGGGCATTTTCTTTGTAACAGCCTTTTCCCTAGCAGGCAGGAGGGTAAGGAAAGAACTTCAAGTCATTTGAAGCAGGCTGTCCATCAAAGGCACTTGCAGTTCCTCAGACACAACCATTTATCACCACCATCCTACTAGAGGAGAAAAGGGCTTTTACAAGCAACTTAATGAGCTTAATTCTGAAATCTGACAGAGCTTAGCCCCAGGTAGCTGAGCTCTGAATGGTCTTAAATTTAACTGCTTTACAAAATTCTATCTTTTTGTAAAGTGTGTGTGGGAATTGGGAAAGGGAATTGCAAGGGCATCTGTTTTGTTTCTGTAGTATTCAAGGATAAAGATAAAGTTAAGGGTCAGTTTTCTTTGATTTATATACTTATGCCAAACTAATATGCTAATATTTTATTTAAATCAAGGCATATGGATTTGCATACTGTAGTGTTCCATATCCCATTGAGATCTTCACTGCCTCAATGTTCTGTGTTCTCCTTGTGCTTCAGCTGCAAGGGCTTTTTAACCTCTGGAAGAATTTATTATGTGCTTTCCAGATGGAAAGGGGAAAAAAAAAAGCCAGTTTATTATAAAATCTAAAAGAATTATTAACCTTTCATATATGGAACACAAGAGAAAATCTATGGTATTGATATGCCAAAGAAATTTGGGGAGGTGAACTAAATTTTGGAATGGAGAGATTTAACTATGCTTTAATGGATTTCTTATAAATTTTCACAAAGACATTAAACAGTACAAAATAATCAGGAAGCAAGGGACATCTGGGGTGGCTTTTTTCCAAATTGTTTTGCTTTTTTGGGGAAAGAAAATGTGTTTCAGACTTCAAACAGTGAATGATAGGTAGGTTCGAATGGTAGTAAATAATATTCTGATGTGGTTCCATTTGTAAGGTTTTTGTAGAAAAATATAATTTCGGTGAAATTAGAGTTGTCACTGTGTCCTAGATCATTCAGACCAATGACATTTTTTACATGTGAGCTCTGAGAACCAATCACCCTACAGAATAAGGAAACAAATGATTAAGGAAAGTAATTGAGAGTCTAAAAAAAAAAAGAAAAAAACAAGCCAAACAAAACGAACAAAAAAACCCCAAAAAACCCCATGTATTCATTTAGGAGCAGTCTGAAAGAAATACAGTTATCTTTCCATATATTTTTTAGTATAGTTCAAAAGATGTAACTCTTTTTAAAATTAAAACCTCAGGAAAAAAAGAATCCTGTTTGCAAGGAAAGGCTGCCAGAAACATGAAAGGAACTAGATTCCAGAAGCTAAGAGGACTTGGGGAGAATTACAGACCATTCAAAACTGAAAGCACTAAGGATGTTGAAACTGGTAAATTAAAAAGATTTATAAAACCTGGTGAAGAAATGGTAGGGAGACTTGATTTGGAGGACTTCTAATGAGCCTGATTATTATAGGGGTGAGCTTATTTTGAAGGCAATAGTTGAATTTTGTATGCTGTTCTGATAATGAAAGATACAAAATCAGTTTGGGATTGGATCAAAAATGGACTGAAAGTGGCTATTAGAACAAGTTTGGTATAAGATGGAGAATAAGTATTTTACCTGAAATAAATGAAATGAAACCATTTCTTCTGCAGTTCAAAAATTGCAGAATCTGTTTAACTGATTTATTTTGTTGAGTATTTAGTTATTTTGTGATTATTCTTAAGATGTAAGTATAAATAGAGAGAGAATAATTTTTCAGAATTTCCAAATACCTGTGGCTTCCTCAGAAACTGTAATATATGCCTCCTTCCCTTAAAAATATGCATGCAAAAAATTATTTTCCAAATACTTCAGTTAACCTTTTTTCATTATTCATACAGAATTAGATCTAACAGTGAGAAGAGGTGGCAATCATATGCTGTAATTTCTATTCTGCCCTCATGCCAGCACTTTATTCAATCAAAACTACAATAATTTTCTAAGATCCAACCTATCTTTTCTCACAGCTCATCCTCCTAGGAACAAATATGGTCATAAGTTGAAACCTGTGCAGCAGGTCACAGTTTGGCACACACCATAGATAAGATTGTGCAGCTTGAGTTACTTTCAGTCTTGCATGTTTCAAATGTATGTGCTGACTTCATGCTCTGGGTGTTTTGATTCACATCTCTGCACTTTAATTTCATTTACCTGTTTCCTTGCTACACATGGAAGCTGACTTGAGTGCATGCTAGTTAATCATATTCACTTAATAACCCTAGATCAGTTTATTTCATCATAAGCTTTCCTATTTTGGTGTAGTGCTCCTTTTCCCACCCTTCTTTCTCAGCAATACAAGTCTGCTCTCTGTCTCGTCTTTCAAAATATGAGTTAGGATTTAACAGAAGGAGTCAGTCTCTCTCCTTATCACCTTATTTAATGTACAGCTCCTAAATTTTAATAATGTTGTTCTTATTTATATGAAGAACATTTCCTAGAAATATTTTCCCATTTTTACCATAATTCTAATTTTTTAATGATATCAAAACTCTTTTCACTACTTGATGAGCAACATTTCTATTTATCACTGGCTCTTCTACTATGGGAAGACCATTGTTCATCCTTTTCAACTGAGAGAAAAATTCTAAATTACATTTTGAAATATCTTCCTTTTTAACTTGTAAGGTAGACTCCTTCTGTGTATGGATGGCCTTCAGGTAAGTCTTGTTTAATGTAAAAGTTTCATGTCAGGAACGCAAAATTAAATCTTCTTTGATATTTATTTCTCTGGTTTTTATTTTTTCAAACAAACTTTGCATATATAGCAATCTTTGTTTTATGTTTGGATTACGATTATTTTTTAATATACTGACACCAAATTATTTAGATCAACTTCTATTCTTTTGATATAAGGCTACCAGACAGTAATAACAATTGCACGCCATATAGTCATATAAACTGGTGAACCAGTTGCTTGAAATCTGTGAAATGTTATGCTGTATCTACAATTCATCTTTCTCATTTCACCTTCTGCAATATTGCAACAAAAAGATTTGATCCTTTTGAGGCTGTGGGAACAGGCAGACCTAATGGCTCTATTGAAGAATTTATACACTTTTTTCTCCCACTATTCCAGAAACTGAACATGTATGAGAAATCAGTTAATTTACTAATACTACATATTTTGGTTTTAGTCCCTTTTATGTTAAAAAAAAAAAAAAAAAAAAAAAAAAAGAGTCTGATACATAATATTTTTGTTCTAGTCTTAGAAATTAACTTTTTTTCAAATTACACTACTGGGCTTTAATTTATGCCTAAACAGTAATTGATCCTCATTCTTTATGTAAAAGTAGATAGATTTAATTTCCTCTTTTAACATATCAAACAGTGTTAAATTGTATCTTACTGATTTTTTAAAGAAAAACGTTCTGGCTCAAGAGCAGCAAAGGATTGAAGACTAGAAGAACAACTGAGAATGACTAATGTAATTTTCACATATGTCTGCGCTGTTTCCTTCTCCCAAGGGTCTCCTGCTACTCATGATTAAAAGCTAGGGACTACTGGTCCAGGCTGATCTTTGGACTAAAAAGAGTATACTAATGGTAATACTCTTTGGTTTAGAGAGCATTCGTCCCTCAATACAAGCTTCTTTCTGCCATTGTTTAAACAGTCTTTGAAATTCCCGTTATAGGATGGTGTCTAGAGAAAGGAGGTTCAGCCAGATGAACTTTAAAGTGGTTGGATTTATTTCAAATATTTTTATTCACCAGTGTAACTTCTGTTTCTCATGTTTCTAGTAATTTTTACTCATACTGTATTTGAAACACAAAAGCAACTGCAGGTTATCTTATTTCTGATCAAAAGTACAACTTATATCACAATTCAATTCTACCATATTGCCATTTCCTTTCAAAATAATGTCATTAATATTCTCAATATGCTTTTGCTCACAGGATAAACTCTTACTTTCTCCAGGCCTTCTGCCAATGCAATTCAGTGGGTCAACTTTGGAAGAACATTGGCACCAAAATAAGCATGCTGAGATCTGTCCATGTTAGTAACTCTGCAGATGGCATCTGCATGATAAGGAATTTTTTGTGAGCAAATGCATAGTTAGCCCTATTTAAACCTTGCTCTCATGGCAATGTTTCAAGACTAACTTTGTAATGTTTAGCTACGTCCTCAGAGAATAAGCTACCAAGTGAGAGCTGAATTCCATGTAGAAAGTCTGCTGAATTGGCTTGTCATTTTTTTCAAGGAGCATCCAGCTCTTGAAACCTTTTGTCTGTATTGGATGATTGTAGTTGCTCCGTTTTAATTAAATTTTGGGATAAACACTATATATGTAGACCTGTTTGGCAACAGTGCTTTCAGTACTCTCAGAATGTCTTAAAACTTAGTATGATCTTCCATCCCTGTTAACATTTCACATCCTCTATGGTATTTTAAACCAACCAAAAACAAGTATTTTAGACTTCCAGTAAGTAAATATTTCTGCTCTCACTGACAGCAGCCAGAATTAATGTCTAGAAAGACATGGATCTGGATACAGCAGGTCCAGAGGAGGGCCAAAAAATGGTCAGAGGGATGGAATGTATGTCTTGTGAGGACAGGCTTCAAGAGTTGTGATTGCTCAGCCTGCAAAAAAGAAGGCCCCAGGAAAACCTTATTGCAACATTTCAGTACTTAAAGGGGACTTATAAGAAAGATGGGGACAAACTTTTCAGTAAGGCTTGCTTTCATCATGACAAGGGATAATGATTTCAAAGTATGTATATTTATAAAAAAAATATGCAAAAGATTTTTTTTTTATAATGAGGTTGTTAATACACTGGAACAGGTAACCCAGAAGCGGGTACATGCACCACCCCTGGAAACATTGGAGGCCAAGATGGACAAGACTCTGAGAGCCCTGATTTAGTTGAAAATGGCTCTGCTTATTGCAGGGTGATTATACTTGATGATCTTTAAAGGTCCCTTCCAACCCAAACCATTTTATGATTCTATGCACATAGGAATATAAGTATTTGTGGATATTTTCTTGAGCATAAATTTTTGTGATTCAAAGCTTCACATATTGAAGGTAACATCTTTAGGTTCAATAATCTTGAGTTATCATTCTTCAAAAAATATATCTAAAAAAGTTTCTGAAGCCATGTGATCTTTTGGTAATCAAGCATCATGTGGAAAAGAATTCCATTACTTCATCATCATCATAATGTGAAGAAGCGACTCCTCTTGCTTATTTTGAAACTACCACTTTCTCTATCACAAATGAACTTTGCTCACCCATTGAGTGCTGCTGCTCATGATTGTGTAGACTTCTATCATACCTGTTTTTCATGCTAAGGAGTTTATTGAGTTTTACCCCAGTTTATCTAGCTTTTCCTGCAGTGAAGACTACGTCTGGAATTATTCGTACCAGATCAGGAAAATGCTAATTCCCAGATGGTAGCTTCTGGAAGAGACATTTTCAGGGAGTTCCAGTCCTTCTTGTGAATCATGTCTTTTCTTCCCTCTCCCTATACAATGACATTTTTATGTGCTTGTTCTAGACTACTGCTTCTGCCTTGCATGCACACTCTTAAATTTTAACCTTTGACGACCATGTAGACCAATTTTTTTTTTATGGCTAGCTACCTACAGTCAACAGACTATGGCTCCCACTGGCAGTCTCAGAACTAATAAATGGCTTAGATTTGTGTATCAAACAGCTGCTTTAAGGAACCTTAAACAGTTTCAACTTCTGTTTCTATTTTAAAAAAAGCAGTCATTGAAAGGAGCAAATCCAAAGGAACAATGTGATAAAACTTGGAGTGCACACTTCTTAATCCTTTCAGACATATTCTCAATGTGCAGAACGAAAAAACAGTCTCTCCCTTTATTTTGTAGCACAGACCCCGTAAAAAAGTCCCACTGATTTTTCTGTCATGGCTTGATTTACAAAGTTGCCTCTACACTTGATTGTCTGGAAACTGCCTCTCTGCTTCACCCTGAAAGAAGGCTCACCTCTCTGTCTCAGACTTCTTTTAAAACTGTGTGGGTCTGTGAAAAAGGAGAGAAAAAAGAAGACTAAGTACCTGCTGGGTAGTCCATCTGTCAGGTGGTGATGCTAAATTAACTTTCTGTGTAAAAGTACACCTCTTTTTCACCGGTGAATAGGAGTTATTCTGTATTTTCAGATAAAATATGAAATTTATTTATTTTCTTTACTGTGCAATATTGGACTTTTTTTTTTTTTTTTTACATTGTTACCTTTTGTTTAGTTTAGATTTATTCATGTTGTTATTTTGAAGGTGTCCCTGTGGTTTTCAAAACCTGTGGGAATCATGATGCTTCATAACTCAGGCACCCACTTCTGGGAGAGCAATTCCTAGTGTGCTAAACTAGGCATCAGTGCTCTAGATACATCATATGCAGGACAGGAAGGCTCTGACATTCAGCTTGTGTGAGCTGGCAAAGAGCAGCTGAGACTCTCTTCCAGCAGTGCTCAGCTATCCCTTAGAACAGAAGTTACCTTGCTCTAGGATCAGGGTCCAGTCCAGCAGAGCCCTGGCCTCACTTCCAGTCCTGATGAACCCAGCACCTCCCTGGAAGGAGATTTCTGGCAATTCTTACTCTTGCTCTTGTAGTTATTTGCTCTGTAAATCCAATTTAAAATTGATGAAAGGTCATGAGAGATGATACTAACAAGTAACTGCCTCAAATATTGAACATTTCAGGGTCTTAAGGATGTGAACCTTATTTTTCTTGAATTTGTTTCCTAAATCTAGATTTCTGAGATTCATTTGCATACCACTAATGCAATGGTTTTGCTGAATACCTGCCCAGCTATTCTGATATTCATCTGAAATATGAATAGTAGGTAATCATTATCTATACTTTAGGTATTCACATGACTAAAGAATTACTTTCAGCGTCTCACTGGTGTATAATACGGTATCTATTTCAAAGTATTTCCTCTCTTGACTTTTATAGCAGTTGGTCTTTTTATTATCAGGATTGTTATGCTACAGAGGTATTAAAGTTTTTGCTACATCTGAAGAAAAACAGAAAAAAAAATACATCCAAGTTGTATTTATTCCCATTGACATAGCTGCTTTCTTTTTTCTAGAGGGAAAAATTGAACTTCCAGAGATCTTGCTAGCCATAAAACTGCTGAAGCAAGGTCAGGCATTTCAATATGGACATAAAATGTTAATAAATGGGGGCCATTGTCCCATACTCAAAAATTTATGCACTACATCAATATGGATCATTCTTTTCTTGGTTAAATTCACCTAGTAATTTCTGACTCTATTCAATGCCCAAGGATATATTTCTTTACAGTTAAATATCACTGGCTTAGTATTTTGATAGAAGAAATGCAGAATACCATTTATAACCTACACAATAATAAGTGAATTGAAAGTTGCCCCTTGGAAGAAATGCTACAGAGTATATAAAAATACAATATTCGGTTTCAATTACTTATGCTGAACAGCATTGGAAGAAACCCCAGCTGGAATTCTGATGCCATTTCAGAGTGTCTTCATTCTTGTTTCTCTAAGAATGTAAAAGCAATGATGTATTGACAGTCGAGGCAATGCAAGATAAATGCACTCTTAGAAAAACCTTGAGATGATCCAAGTAAATTTTGAGAGCACACACTTCTCTATATTCTATAGAGTTCCAGACATACTGTTGTAATAAATATCTTTACCATGGCATCAGTAATTACAGAAGCATGCAAGTAAAATGATCATTGCCCTCTCCCCCCCAGTTCTACTCTTTACATAGATCTTTTAAAGATCAATGTACTTACCTTCTCAAAAAGAGGACTGAGAGGTTATTTGATCATAGTTTCTAACTGCCTTCACAGGGTAAAAGTACAGGATATTAAAGAAGTGTTTAATCTAGCAGCAAACAATACTATAGGTACAAAAGATGTAAGAACTCAGGCAGAAAACACCTTTTTTTTCCTTTTTGCATATGCAGTGAATACCCAATAAAGAAAAACATGAAGAAAAGAGTAAACGCCTCTTATCTCAGTGTCATCAAAGCTAGACTGAATATTTCTCTGGAAAACCCCAGGCATTGGGTCAAAGTTGTGGCCTTGAAATCAAAATTAAACTACTTGACTAGCCCTAATCACCTGTGCCATTAAAACCAACTTTTCCCTCTAATTTGCTTTTCTGCCTTGCTTTTTGGAATGCTGACAGTTTTCATTAACTTAATGAAATACTTCTTCAATTCAAAGCAATGTTTTGACAGCGATAAATGTACAAACAAGGTTGCAAAATATTTTCATATGTATCCTCTAATTTGGGTAAGTAGATACATGGATAAAAGCTGAGATTGGCCAAATAAGTTTAGCAGAAGCATGTGAGGACATAATCAGCAGAGTCTGCTGGTTATGCAAAATTGTAGAGGTTAACAGTAAAAAAAAAAAAAAAGTATCATTTTTTTTTTCTGTAGATAATATTCAGCTCCAGGGGACAGCATCTTGTAGCTGTAGAAGTTGACTTTCTGCTAGGTCAAGGCACATATGTAACCTCATGTCTTTGTATAAAGGGACAGATGTTTCATGCCCCAGTCCCAATACACTCCAAAAATATAAAGTTGAATGAAAAGTCAAGACAAAGTCATTCCTCACAAAAAGTATACCATTATTTATTTATTTTTCTTTTCTTGGGAAGGGATCAGTGGTTCGTAGGCAAGCAGGTATTTGTAGAACTTTTCAGCTGATTTTCCTGACATTAGATGTCAGGAAACCAGAAATATGTGGTGTAGAGCAATGAGTATCTAGATGTACATGTAGAAAACACCTTAACTGGTCCTTTTTTGTACTATATTTAAGTAATAGATGAGGATAATTTGTTTTAAAATGTTTTGGTTGGGGGCTATTATCTCCGGAGATTGAAATGGAATTGCCAGCAGGGTAGTATGGCAGAGGCACTGGTTTAAGGTGGTCTAAGGTACTGGATTTAAGGCTCCATCTTTGAGCACATGGGTTTGAATCTCACTGCTGCCAGGAATGTCTTCTAGGATGGCATTGAGTAAAGCTGGCCACAAGTATAGGTTTGGACAGAAGTGGTGGGAGAGCAGCCCTACAGAGAGGGGTCTGGGGGTGTTGGCTGGCAGCAGGCTCCGTAGGAGTCAGCAGAGTGCCCCAGCAAGCCCCGTACTGGGGCACATCGAACACAGCATAATTAATTGGTCAAAAGGGATAATTACCCTCCAGTGCTGGCAGCTGGAGGAAATGAGGCTGAGCAGCAAACGCTTTACTCTCTACAGACACTTCAGGAAGGCAAGTGGGTAGTAAGCTGCTGATCTCTTCTTCCTGGTATCCTGTGATAGGATACATGGGAATGGTTCAAAACTGAACCAGGTGAGGATTAGGAAGCTTTTTTTTTTTTTGGAAAGAGTGTTAAACACTGGAACAGGCTTAATAACATTCTTTATATTTTGGTCAGCCCTGAATTGAGTTGAATTAGTCAAGGAGGACATGGGACTGCTGGAGGCCATGGATATGATCAGAGAGCTGGAATATCTCTCCTATGACAACGGGCTGAGAGAGTTTGGGAAGCTGGAGAAGAGAAGGCTTCTGTAAGGGAAAACCTTACAGAACATTTCAGCACTTAAAGCAGGGCTGCAAGAAAGCTGAAGAGACTTTTTAAAAGAACGTGTAGTGATAGGATGTGGGGAAATGGCTTTAAACCTAAAGAGGGTAAGTTTAGATGAAATGTTAGAAATTCTTTAGTGTGAGGCTGGTGAGGCACTGGAGCAGGTTGCCCAGAGAAGTTGTGGATAATCCTTGCCTGGTAACATTCAAGATCAGGCTGGACAAGGCTGAGTAACCTGGTCTAGTGGAAGGTGTCCCTGCCCATGGCAGGGTGATTGGAACTAGATGATCTTTAAAGTCCCTTGCAACACAAACCATACTATGATTCTGTGAATCTGTGACTGTTTTAGGTCTCCTCCTACTGAAATAGTTTGTTCCACTCTATTTTGTTGTGTAACCTTGTGACTCAAGGCTCAGCTCACTGAGGCAACCTGCCTTCCCAACAGGAACAGACATGGAAAGTCTCATGAAACACTCATCCAAGATAATTTTACACAGCTCAGACTCCTAGGAAAATATGAGTAAGCAGCTTCTCCAGTCCATGCACTTGTTCTTCACTGACATCACACATGAATTTTGAAGCAGCACCATCACCTCAGGGTTACTGTAAACTTCCAGATATAGGTGTCACAAGAAACATCATACTCATATTTGTATTCCAAGTCTGTCAAGTCTAAGAAAACAAATCTTCTTGCAGAACCACTATATATCTCAAAAATTGAGCTGCTTGTCTTTGCAGGAATAGCTTGAATTCTTTCTATGTGAAATAATGCCCTCATACAGGTTTAAATACCTACTTTTACAGAAACTTGATCTCGAGGTAGGGCTGAGTGGAACACTTGGTGCTTAAAATGGCAGCAAACTTGTGTTCATGAAATTCACAGATAGATCCATCCTGAGCAATTCCTTTTATCCTTAACTCTTTCACATTCCCTTCCTTGATACCTCCTTACCTAACTGCCTACAGATACTCTATCTTAAAATTCAAATTATTATGTTACTGGAGACACCTTTAATGTTCTGACACCTCTACTTCTCAACCACCTCTATATATTTTTCTTTACTCTTTGCAACAGACCCTGAAGCACTGTCCCATTCCTTCCCTCCCTCCTCTCCTCTCCCCCATTCCAGACGGGATCTATTTTTTTCTAATCTTCTATCCTCTTGTCTTTTTCCACCTCCATATATGCATCTAGAGACATACATACTATTTTTGTTTGGCTGTGGAAACTGTGGAAAGTTTGTATTTTCAATTCCTTACAAAGTATTTGCAAATATATATATATATATATTTATCTGCACATTGTGGCATCTCCCAATGGCCACAGACTTGCCAGGAGTTACAGGAAAAAAGGAAGGGGGACTGTCTGCTTTCAAATGTCATACCTTCACTGTGTCATGTCACTGTTTCATGGTGACACTGAGGCTATTTTATTTTGGACCATAGCTTCCTATTATATGGCAGAGAGTAATAAATTTTAACAGTACCACAGTGCAGAAAACTCAACGCCTAAATCATGTAAAACTTTTCTTGTAACAGTAGTATTCTGGTGATTTCTTGTAGCTGTTTTTTAAAGAAAATACAGGACAATGTACTGGATTTCTTTTCTATGTTCCTGGAAAACCTTCTGTTAAGCACCTTACCAATGTCTTCACTGTCTAGCCTCTCAGACATGGGTGGCTTACCATATTAATTAAGGCAGTATTATGATTAATAGCTCTTTTTGTCAGTCAAAGGTAGATAGCACAGTCAAACAGTTGATGTCCAGCAGCTCTCCACACTAGATGTGTGGCGAGTACACATAACTCTTGATTCTCCTCAGATGCTCCTAATGTTCCTTCCCAAGTCTCATCTAATCATCTCATTTCTCAGACACAAGCACTTCTGGTGTCCTTCTTCCTCTTCTAATTTGTCCCAGTCTCAGCTACCAGTTTGTAGATGTGTACCTTTCACATTCCAGCTGTAACCTTCAATTGTGTATGTAGTTTCCATATGTATTTAATCTTCAGGATGAAAGAGACTGTTGCTGTGCTGTTTGACCATATTATCATTTCTGTCTTTATTATAAGTGCATTAACCCATCATAAACTCTTTGGCATTGTGAGTCACAGGAATAACAGGGCAAAAGCCATCTTCTATGACCTGGTGATCAGGCAGGACAGTGGGTTCTACCCATCTTTTTTAATTTCTCAGGTTTAAACGAGTTAGAATATTTCTACTCTCTGATGCAGCTATATTGCAAATCCTAGGTTGTGCCATCTGAACAGTCTTTCAGTCATTTCATTAGGCTGGATGTTCTTGTTCTAAAATAATAAGCCAAGCACTTCTCTGCTTGCACAAGGAAATCACTCAATACCTATTTTGGGATGCCATGTGTTGAAGACAGAACACTCTGTTTAGCAGTGTGACAAATGGACTGACATGTCAGGAGGAGACTAAAATTTTGGAAAGTGGGAAAACATCCTTAAATGGGTATTATATGTCAAAGCAAAAGCAAAGTCAAAACCAAACAAACAGCAACACTTCAGACAAAATAAGAAAAAACCTTCAACTATTTTGTGCAATTGGACAAAAGAAACCATGAAGATTTTATGCAGAAATTGTTCAGTATGCTCAGTCACACTACAGCAGCACATCTGCTTATCTCAAGATTTGTTTTTGGTGATTTCCATAAAAAGTAATTATTATTGGCAACAAATGATCAGATCAACAGGGACATGACAGATGTTGTCTTTATTTTCTGCAAACTTTGTTTCTTTCATGACTGTTGCAAAGCTGTGGTATCACAAGTCAATTATTTTAGGTGAGCAGTTAAACTTGTTTTTCTTGCAGTACTGTCCGACAAATTCTCAAGGATCTATACACTTCTGTGTGGGCTTTCCTGTCAGCTACAGCTTTAATATGTTCATTAAGTGGTTTAAATAAAATAGGTGTCCTATGTGTTTGAATGCTTTTGTCATAAGTGGCATCTTTTCAGAATAAACTGAGTATATCATCGTTGTGTCCTTCTCATCATTTTCCTCAGTGTCTCTGTTCATCTGGGGCTGGTACAGCCATCATCACCTCATCATGTTGTTGTTCAAAATATCTGCAAGTGTTTCTTTGCTCTTTTATTAAAACATCCCCTATTTCAGTTTATTGCAAGCGATAAATGTATCATCTTGCAGCTACTGTATAAGGTTTGAAATTGCTCAATTCGTCTGATTGATTCTGTAATCTGGCTTGCCAGGACCTGTCCTTGTTCTCAATGAAAATGTTTTTATCAACTTGTTGGTGCTGTATATCAGCTATTGTGCAGATAGGATGATGCTATCTCAAGATAAACCTGATATTCTCTTGTGAATGCTTGTTAATACAGATTTTCTTATCTGCCGTTTTCTCTTCCTAATTTTGATGAAACTGTTAACCCATATGTTTGACTTGGTGATGTTTTATGACACTTTTTTTAGTGAATTCTAATTGAAATTCCTTCACTATTTTCTAGTTAGGCTGTTTTCAGCCGGAGCTCTAAACACGAACACGCTATTCTTGGTATTTCTGAAGTTGACACTTATTTCCCTCCTTCAGCTTTTTTACATCTTATCTGCTCATTTCCTAGGTGTAGATAACAAAAGTATCTGATTTTGAAACCAATACTTCTCTTGGACTACAACAGTTCCTAAGTATCAAGATTTCATTCTAAATGGAATATTTTCAATTGGTTTCTACTAAAACGAATTAATACTTTCAGAACTTTCCCACTGTGTGCAGTAAGAGAGATACTTGATGTCCTCTTCCTATTATCTTTCCCTTACGCATTCAAATGGATTTGGAAATCTTTTTTTTTTTTTTCTTTTGTTACCAATCCTCGGCATTTCTCTGTGATAAAGATAAGAATATTTTCTAGCTACTCTTCATTTATCTCTTGACTTTCACACACTGACAGGTTTTCAAATAAAACAACAAATCTTTGCTTTGTGTGGGCTATGGTTGCTTTTGACAACATGTTGTGCTGTCCTCTTTATATATCAGGAAGCCAGATTGTGACCAAGGATATAACATTTAAAGTAGAGATATTAAACTCAAAGCACAATAGCTTCATCAGACACACTTAGTCCAAGATTCCTTTGGTAATTAGATATAATTAAACAGAATTGGAAGAGGTGTGACATGTAATTCTGAGTTGTTCCTTAAATTCAAACCTAGGATGCCTATGTCTAAAATTGTCTTTGGTGAATTTGAACTTTGTGACTTTTTCTTTGGAACATAATCTTGTTCACTAGCAGGATAATGTTTTAAAGATCCCTGTGTATGTCTTTAGTGACAAACTCTATCTGAGGCTTTGTGGCTTTGATAAATACAGCATGTTGTTAAAGAATGTTGTCAATTTTGTCAATGGGAAGTTATTTTACAAATATACTGTGTAAGTTTAGTTATTTTTGCTTGTATTTATGTAGATTCAAAATAATCTAAAAGGAAAACCAAGAGGCAAATGAAAGCCAAGACATCATTTCTGAAATCTAGAAAATGAAACAGCCATGAATCTGTTTTTAAGGATTGTATTTAGGATATACTATATTCCATTTATTTTTCTCTTTTGCAGCAGTCACAAAAAAAAAGAGTGATGTCAAGAGAAAATCATTTTAAAAAAGCAATACCTCTGTTGTTGCCTTGATATTGATCTATATCATCTGATATTTCTTTCTGGCATTAGCCTTTGGTCCTCAATATATTTTACAGAAAAAAATGCTGACTATATGTTTTGTAATAGACAACAGAGAAAAGTATGAACTACATTAGGTTTACTTAGCCCTCTGCACAGTGACCTCTGAGAATGTTACTGTTTAGTTCCTTTAAATCAATGTTCTTGTGGATGCAATGTAATTTTTAGTAGAAGGGCTATTTCGTCAGGGGATTTAAGACACAGTTTCTTTAAAGATGATCCATGATCATTTAAAACAAGACTTCATCTAAAACAAATAAAGGATAATTTACTCAAGACTTTGTAGCCTCTTGCACTCTCTACTAAGCATTGTTTTATTTCTCATTTGAATTTTCTGCTACCCCTGTTTTTAAGAGAAGAGATATTGTCCTCTTTCACTTGAGGCTCTTAAAAAAAATCCATCCATTAAGTTCTCTCATCTGCTTAAGTGCTCAGATCTGTTGCGTATTTTCTTAACAAAAGTTAATTATCAGAGACCTCCAAAATTATTTTTTTTTGCATACTACACTTAAAACAGAAGCATGTATTCAAAGCATAGGCAGTCACTTACAGAGAAAACCTGGGGGATTTTTTTTCCTAAATGTGCTATATAGAGTGCCATGTGATTTTGTTTTACAGTGTTGCCTTTCTAATTTTTTTCTTAATAGGTTATAAAATAAAGTAACATATAAGTTTTTCATTCTGATTCACATCAAAGATCTAGTAAGATAAATAAGCATCCAGGAAGAGGACACCGAGGAAGAGTAAGAGGAAAACAAACATATACAGTAATGGTCCCTAATACACTTTTGGCTGTGGAGGGTTCCTGAGACTCTTGCAGTTTCTCTTGGTGACCTTCTGTGTATGCCACTTGCAAGAAACTCTGGTCAACCGTTTATCTCAGAGAAGTCATTTACATTCACAGAATCCTTTGCCAGGAGGACTAGAGTTTTACCTGATGGATTAGGAACTACCCCCTTTACTAACAGAATATTTAGGATAACAAGATCATTGCATATATTATTTATTTATGTATGAAATGTCACCCAGCATTTAACCTGATAGATTTTACAGAATAGCTTACAATATCCTAAAGTTGTTTCCGAGTGATATGAGTCAGCTGAGAGCCTCTCATTTTGTATATGAATCTGAGGTTGCTTTTCCCTGTGTGTATCAATTTTCACCTACCTGCACTGTATTTTATCTGCTATTAGAATATCCAGTAACTCAGTAGGCCCTTCACAGTCTGCCATCATCAGTATCTTGAATTACTTTGCATCATCAGAAGCACACATACTTCTTCAACATCATTACTGGGCTATTTATGAAGATATTGAATAGCACAGAACTCCACAACTGATCTCTTCACACCACAAGAATTAACATTTCTCTCCTGTTTCCATTTCTTTTCCCTCAACCATTCATTCATTACTTTAAGCCATGTAAAAATCCCCCTGCACTGATGCAATGGCTCATTATTTCAAGATTTTGCCATAAAGATCGTTGTGAAAACTTTTGGAAATCCAGACAGGCTATATGTACTTAATCATTTCCGTCTCTGTGATTATTGACTTTGGGGGCAGAAATTCTCTTCATAGAAGTCTCTGGATTTCATTTTCACCTAAGCATTAACAAAGAGATTCAGTAAATTTATCCTTTCCAATTCTCTTTACTGATTTGCTTAATATGAAAGGACTTTTTTTTAATCACAGTAACTTCACGATTACAAGCCGCACTGACTATAAGCCACATCGCCGGGTGGTGGCAAACATTTCGTTCTTTGTCCATAAATAAGCCGCACCCAGTTATAAGCCGCTCTGTCCTTCGCAGCGAGGACCCACGTGCAACAAAGTTGCCAAATAGTAACAGAATCGCGGCATGGCAGGGTTTACTGGCTCGGCTCGGGCCATGAGGTCTCGGGGCTGCCGACGGGGCCAGGTGGCCCAGCTCGGCACTGCCGCTCGGCGGGGATGCTTGGGGCTGGCCGCCGCCACCGCTGGGCTCGCTCACCCCAACACGGTGCTGCCCCGCGGTGGCAGGGGGGATACAGAGCCCGCCGGCACCCGCGGCAGTGGTGGGAGGCGAGGATGGAGCACGGGGCCAGCAGGAGGGAGCCCCCACATCCCCCTGGGCTGCGGGGCCAGCAGGAGGGAGCCCCTCCGTCTCTCCCCCGGGCTGCACTACCTGAAGGAGGGAGTCCCCCGCCTTCCCCCCACCCCGTTCTGCCTGCACGGAGCCCGGCTCCACCCGCCGTGCAACAGAGTAACCAATTTGTAACAATCGCACAATGCCGGGTTTTACTGGCAGGTGCTCTACTCAGCACCTCGGTTTGCACTTCCAGGGTTGGAAATGTCAGAAAATTATTCACATATTAGCCACTCCTGAGTGTAAGCCACATTTCCGGGGTGGGAGCAAAATTTTAGTCAAAATGGTGCGGCTTGTAATCGTGAAATTACTGTACTTTTTAAAATTTAAGATTATTAAATTGTAATGTTATCAGCCAGCACTCATATTGAGCTTCAAGTGAGAGGCTACTTTCTAGATTTAACAGTTTATATATTTATCGTTGGATTCATCTGAACTCTTGGATGAATATCACCTTGCTCTGGTGCATGGCTGACATTTGCTGTGTCTCTGTGTATAACCATGTTAGTTCAACTTCAAATATAGCCCCCCCATAAATCCCTCAATCTCCAAGTCTGTCAAAGGATTCCAGATGAAAACCTTCACCATTAAATGGGGAATCTAAGTTAAAAAAAAAATTCAACTTTTGAAAATTTTTTTTTTTGTTAGTTCTCCTTTATACCTCCATGTATATCTCAGAATAGAATCCTTATTTCACCCTCTGCAAGAATGTTGTGAAAGGAGTTTGATTTGTTTTGTTAGCTTACTTCGGATTTTTTTTTGTCTGGCTCGCAGCTTCTAATACAAGTGTCAATACTACACTTCAAAGTTCCCTTCCTTCCTAGCTGTCTCAAGTACAAAGCAGAGCATCTCATTATCAGTCATCTGGTAAGACTTTTTCCCCTGCACTTGTTTCCTCTTCATTATATCACTATACTACACAAATATTCATGTCTAATTTTTTTTTTTTCTAACCAAATTCTGATTCTTTTCCTGGCATTTATTTTGTGATTGAGCGATTGAGGGTTACGTAGGTGGAAGAGGCAATCACAAATCAACTGACATTGCTCCATGTCATTCATGATCCTCCCTCTCAAGTCAGCTGAGTAATTTTCTCACAGTAATGATTTCTGGATAGCTAGGCCAATATAAATTATCTGAAAGAAAACTGTTGCTTCTAAAGCATGATTCTGAGAGCACTTTTAACTGGCTTGTATCAAATCATTACTAAGGAATAAAGTAAAGAGAAAGGTGGTTTTAAAGTAAGTAGAAATAATGACATCAGTTCCTATATCCACAGATAAATGTTGTCCCTCGGGTGGTACACAAGGGTGTAATTGTAAAGAAGGCAGTGATGCCTATATAGCCCAGCTTGACTTCTGGCTACTGTATTTCATTTCTCAAAACTTTCAAAGGGCAAAAGAAAGGAAATATAGCACAAATATTTTCAGAATAATCATACCTAAAGCAGAAAAATATTTCATAGATTTTTCTAAATTATTCTCCATTGTGTGATGTTACTATGTAAAGGTACAATATTGACATTGTACTTAGTGGAAGCAACTCATCAGGTTTCCATGAAGGCTGTGTATAACAAAAATCTAGAAAAATGGTTTTGAAAACCACATATATTTATTTTGATTTTTTTTTTTTTTTGCATCGAGCCATGGTTCAGAAATAAAAGCTCATATCTAGCCAGGAACTCAGCTCCTAACATTTCTTCATCTTTACTTAGGTAGTGCATGAATAAAGAGTCCATCTTTTGAAATGATTCAGATATTGTCAGAGACCTTTGCTTTCTACCTATTAGAGTGTGTGCAGAATTATCTTCAGACTGACAGCATCCCAGCTACCTAAATGCAATTTGTGCACATGCATACATCACAGAAAATTAAATACCATATGGTGCTGAGCCAGTCACAATTTGTACTGTTTGAAAATAGCACACTTTTGAAGCCTGATGACAAATTTTATGGGTTTTCTCTCACTAATTTATGGAAAAATAGCTCTTAACCATTTATCAACAGAAGCACTGCCTAAACTGTGGCTGTAAAACTTCACTGCAAGAAATATTTCTAAGCAAATCACTGTCTATAAAACACAGAAGACCTATGAAAAAAGATTTTTCCTCTCAAAATACCTACAACAGTTTTTAAATGTCCTGCCTTCTCTAGGTAATGGTGTGTTTTTACTCATCACAAGTGAAAACATCCCAGTCAAAGGAGGTAAACCTAGCTGTTTCTGCTACCCCTCAGACACAGTCCTGTTACTGTGAGTAAGATGGATTCAAAGTGAATAGTTTTTGGCATTCTGAGGATGTTTTTGTGCCTTCTATTGGTCAGTTGATGTAGCGGGGTGGGTTAAAAAAAAGTGCCCTTGGTCATTTATATAAACTTTCAGAGTAACCTCTATTGCTTAGCATGATATCTTGTTTGCTGTGTGTGAAAGTTGTAAACTACTGAAGCAGCAAATAGAGCATTTAATCTTTGTATTTTCATAGCACATTCATGCCCTATCTGGGACTGGAGGCTCCTCAAATGAGATCCTGGGACATGTGATAAGAAAATCTGGAGAGATATTCTGTATCTCCTGAGAGAGGCACAAAGCTCTCGCAGCCTAGTGGTAATTTTGCCTGATCTGAGTCAGCTGTTCCAGGTCCCTGTATAGGTAAAGGAGGCAGAAAGTAATAGCTGTGATCCTTAATTAAGTGGGAAAGGAGTTCACTGATTAATTGGTGCCTTGTCAGCGAGTGTACAGGGGCCCTATCAATGGTGGTGACTGACTCTCAGCTGTCTGAGCCACATCTTGTTATTAGCCAGGACCATCCATCTGTGTCAGAAGGTGGGGAAAATGGGTTTGGATACCCTTTTAAAGATGATTGGGGTATTTTTTCTCTCCTTGTCTCTATGGTAGATTGGAACTTCTCTCTCAGTCTTACACTGCTGGTCATCAATGACAATCTGTTCTTTGTATTTTAAATGCTGCTTGTTGTTTTCCTTCTCATCTTTATATAAGAATATGTATTCTTCTTATATATTGAGTATTGAAAAGCCTGCTTTAAAAAAAGAATTGCAAATGTTTTGATATTTCTCAGCTGTAGAAGTGTATATATATATGAGTATGTCTAATTAGAAACTTTTCTTTTGCTCTTTCATGGAATCTGTTTGGCTTTGCCTCATTTTCATAGAAAGAAAATGAGATAATTTGGTACTGGCAAAAATACTTTATTTTGGATCCTAAATAAGAAATACTCTATATTTCCTTTTTGGACCATTCTAATTAAAATCATTGTATATATTAATAAAAATTTAAAAGCGTGGTCAACAAATATAAGGCCTTCTGCTGTAAGCAAAACATCTATTTCTTTTGCTGAGAATTTTTATTTAAGTAAACACACTTTGCTTACAAAAGTTTTGTTCATCAATTTGATGGAATAACCCACATAGACCAATATTTATGAGAAACTCAGGGAGGCACCATTAAATCAAAAAGAAGTACATTCCTTGAACCTACTCTGCTCAGCTCTGGAGCCCTGAACACAGGAAAGACAGGGATGTGTAGGAGCAGGGCTGAAAGAGGGCACAGGAAATGGTCGGGGGCTGGGTTTTCCTATGGGAATAGCCTGAGAGAGTGAGGGATGTTCAACCTGGAGAAGAGTCCAGGAAAACCTGATTGCAGCCTTTCAGTACTTAAACATGGCTTATAAGAAAGATGGGATGGTCTTTTTAGTAGGGCCTGTAGCAACAGGACAAGAAGTGATGGTTTTAAACTAAGAGAGGCTAGATTTAAACTAGATCTATGGAATAAAATTATATAAGTTTTTAATTAATTTATAATTTTGTAAGATGTGCCAACAAAAGTTTTTCATACATGTTTAGGATATTCTATAGCTTAACAAAGATGTTCAGTTTGGTATTTAGCTCACAAGTGAGATTCTTCAGTCTTTCTGGTCAGGAACAAGATATTTTTCCACTTAACTCCTCTGAGAAGCTGACTACAGAGTCTATGTCTATATCCATCCTCCCCTGACCTGCATGAAGTGTAAACAAACCAAGGAGAGAATGAGGATGCATGTTCATAAACTCTAAACTGGGTATAAATTCCAGGAAGACTGGGGACCAAGCCTTCTTTCTTCTCCTTTGTTTCCCTCTTTGCTAGTTAATTCATAATGACATCATTCTCATAGACTTTCTGTCTTTATAGTTTTGGTTTCTAAATGAATGTTGGGCTGGGAGTTGTAGCTGGTGGAAAATCTTTTCTTCCTCAGTAGACATTGCCCCAAGAGGTGGGAGATAGGGAATGGCAAACAAGGAATTGAGTCCTCTGTGGCTTTGTGAGATTGCTGCTCTGAGAGATATTACAAACAATAACTTGACTGTTAATAGGAGACTTACTCGCATCAAGTTATATCTAAAAGAATCAGGATCCAGTGAGTCAGTCACAGCTGTGCTTTCTGACTGCTGGTGACTTCTCATGTGGCACAGATCTGAAAAGGGCAATCCAGGAAGTTCTCTCTAGAGATTCATCAAAGACAAATTTCCCATATCTTTTTTCCCTACCCAAAGCAGGGAGACTAACAATCAACAAAAGGCATTAAGACAAGAAGAAAAATTATTTATGTTTGTCTATCACAAAAACAAAATAATAAACCAATGTGCACTTCATCTGAACCCATGAATCTGCTGGTCTTGGTTCATAATTCTGTCATTTTCATGACATCTACAGACCCTTATCTCTGAATTTTATTTCACTACAGTTGTGCTATGTGTATATGCCATGATATGGTATACCATAACCACAATATCTCATGTTTTATTTAATATTCCAGCCATTTGTTTGCCAAGCAGTGGCATTATTTTCTGGCAATGGCAATAAATGCTGAATGGCCATTTTTCTGATAATTTGTCTATTTATATAAATATATAAAAATAAAAAATTCAACAACTTTGGGCTAGAATTTTATTCTGTTTGATGTATATAGTAATAAGCTAATACTTACAGCTTGTTAGTACCTATTATACATGAATTTCTCTTTGGGAGTTTTGAGCAGCCTGCTGTTACTGCACTTTGCAATTTTTCTGAGTGTTGTATCCTATACTATCTGCTATAAAAGATGTTGTCTATGCACTACACAACAATATTTGGTACTGGCTGTCACTCCAAGAATTTCTCCCACTCTAGCGATGGAAAACCATTTATTTGCTGAAATAAGGTTTTTTTTTTTGGTGAGTCAATTATTAAGCAAAGATATCCACATTGTTTCTTCACAGTTACCAATAAGGTTACACTTAGTTATTTATTTTAGTCATTCTACAACTTCCTAGTAACAGCTTATTCTGTTTCTCTTTCATCTTAGAGTGAGAAGAACTTATTAATGGACAGAAACCTTAAGGCAGTTGGTCTCTTTCGTCTCTACCCTGTGCACTCTTGTTACACTCCAAGTCCTGGTACTGGGCAAGGAAGAATTCACTGTATCTATGGACCTAAGGATTTGCTGTTAATCCAATTAATGTTTTTACAGACTAATAGTCAGCATTCACTAACACAGAGAGGTCTTACCAATGTAAATTGTTATCCCACTCCAACACCCCAAAATTTCCCAGTACTTACTTTTTCCCCTGACTCTGTATTTGTCCCTTCATTGTTTTTTCGAGTCTTAAGGTGAAGACTTCCAGTTTTCTCAAGAAAAAATGCAGGTAGTGGTGTATTCTTTAGCGGGCTCTCATTGTTTGGAGGTCTTTGCTAGGAGAAGAGTGACATTAATGGTGGAGATATCTTCCTCTTTAGTCCCAGGACCTGCTTGTGTGTGTTGTCATATGTTTCCTTGCCCAGCCTGCTGCCTTGTGGCTGCTCCCAGGTGAGTGAGAGTATGTCCCTACAGCCTGCTCAGGCTCAGCTCCCAGAGGCTCCTGTTGGCTGGGCAGACACCCCCTGGGTTGGCCAGGTCCTTCCCACAGACACTGGCACAGATCTGGCTCAGGCAGGGCAGGCAAAGAGTGCTTGGCCCCAAGGCGGAGCTGGAACCAGCCCAGCTCTGGGCAAGGGAAGTCCAGGTCAGTGCAGAACCTGGGTCACTTTGCTTGGAATGAAAAAAACCCCTTATTTATGCAGCAACAAAGAGCTTCAACCCCAGGAACTATTTTTAGTTTTTTTTTTTTTCCTCTGTTATGTTTTTTTCTGCTCTTACATGTCTTCATTCTCTTGAAGTGATCAAGGGCTTGACAAAACTGGATAATGTTGTGTGTAATAGGATGAGGAAATATTTTATTCAATTTTCAATTCAATACATCTTGTTAGTCTACATATCAATTTCCTGCAAAGGAGAAAACATTACTGGAGTGAGCTATTAGCTTTGCCTATTTATACTGTATTGTCGGTAACTCCTTGAATGCTAATAGAAATACTTTAATAAGTTCTGTCTGGATTCTTCTTCAAATCAGTTTGTGTCCTAAATATTTTTGTGTTTATATTTCATTCCGTTCTGTTGCAGCTCTCTGCCCTGATGCTGTGAAGAGTTGCTCTTACAGTGCTTGTGTTTTGTCTCTGCTGTGATCTCTACCAGCTCTGAAAAAGCTTTGCAAGGTTTTCGTGTCTTCTGCCAAATTATTTTTGCCTATGTATTTTGCCTTCATTTTTACTTGGCTAAATACATTATTTTCTGTCAAATAATGGTTTTTGAGTAGTACCCTGACTTTTTGGTGACAAAGGAAAACTATAGGTTAGTATTTTATTGCAATTATTTTTAAAATTCCTGCATATAAACATTTTCTTCATGTAATAAATTTGAATGACAGGCCCTTTTTGGCTTTTTGGTCACTGGCTTTTGATTTAACCATTCTGTACATTCTGGTTAAAACAAGCAAACAAAACTCAGAGCTTACCTGGCCTTACTGGTACAACTGCATTTACAGATGTTTAGTCCCAAATAATATATAATTACTTTTATCCACCCTCCTTTGGCTTATGTATTTAATTCCTTAGGGAGCAATATCCTTTATCCCCAAGGCCCTGTGTCTGTCTGGAAGTGTTGGTAAAATGGTAACTGTAGGTTGAACTGTGCAGTTACTCCTGGGAGTGCAAGACAGACCCAGTTCCTCAGTCTCAATGGTTTTATACTGGTGTAACTGTTCACTGAACACAGCTGTAGTTGCGGTAGTGAGCTGTGTAGCAAACAAGAGTCCTGCTGTCAGGAGGGGCAGTGGAAGATGACAAGCAGGGTATGGGAAGAAGCTACAGCCAAGCTGAAAGCAGGGTATCCTTTTACAATATAAACCAGTTACCAAAATGCCACAATCGTCAAACTAAGAAAGCAACCCCAGATTCAGCATATGTGTCAGTGGCTGTGAACAATCTTGGCAGAGTCCATTGACAGAAGTCAAAGCTTTCCAATGAAGTGAGGAGACAGAGAAAACAAAGTGATTTCTAATCCCCATACAGCTTTTATGATTTGAATGAACTTGATTTTTTTCCCCTCCACTAAGCTTTTTATTTTCTGAATAAGAATGTGAGGTTGCTTGCTCAGCCTTCGTTTCAAACAGTCTGGTGCCTGGGTCTCCAGTGGCGCATTGCCACAGAGGTGTACTTGCAGCAGATTAAGCCACACAGATCTGAATTTCATGATCTTTTACTGTTTGTCATCTCTAACGTTCTTCATTCAGAAACTCTAATGTTCCCCATGCATTCATTCCCTGGTCTAAACATTGTCCCCTTGGTAGCACTGATGCAGGCAGTAGACTGAGGTGTCAGCACGGTTTACATCTCCATTAAGAAATACAGTTCCCTGTTGCTACTCAAGGTCAACATACTCCTCATGAAAGAGTTTACAAAGGGAGCAAATGTCACCTGACAGAAAATATGAAGGCAGGTCATTTGCTAGAGTACACATTTTTAGAAGCTTGGGTATGAAAGTCTTAACCTTGTTCCATAAATTACGATGCAGAATGTCCTCTGTGTTTAAAAATTGTACCTTTTTATCTAAGGTCAATATTTCTACAAGGTTTTATAGAGAAACAAGTCTTTGAAGCACAACTTCTTTTTTTTTTTTTTTTGTAATTTAAATAATAATGGTATTCATTGGTTAGCCCGATATTGGTAAATTCTTAAGTACTGCTGATTTGGGGCAGTAGAAATAGTAGATATTTTAAAATTCTTGAAAAATATTAGTGTGCATTGCACTTGAAAAAATCACAGAAAGTAGGAATTAAAATAATGTCTATGGGAAGGCAGTCTTCTCAACCTTAAACAAAAAAGAACCACTTCACTGTCATTATGAAGCTATTCACTGTAGTCATAGAGACTGAGGTGTTACAAAAATGAATTATAGAAATTCTGTTAGTAGTAGTCATAGTAGATTCATGTCTGAAATCAGTTCTGAAAATGAAGGTTAAGAAGTGATAAAAGTAGATTTACTTGAAAAGCAATAATTTATTGAATCACTACTGCCTTGTGGGAAAGAATATATTTTCTTATGAAAATGAAAGTTGTAGATACTGTTACAGTTAGAGAAAAAGTTGATAGAGTATAATTTTAGAGATCTACCATTTTTCGCATTTTTGTGCCCTGATTACTCTTTGACATGTTATGTTGTAAAAAAACATTTTAAAATAACTCTTGCAGATCTTTATGGGTTTGAGTATGGAAAATTAAAGGTGCTAGATTTGAGGTGAATGAATACCAAAATATTGTAAGACTATATTTAGTAAAATAGCATAGGAAACTGCAGAAGGCATTGAATGAGTTTCATCCTTAGGAAAACTCTTCCATCCTTTTGTGACATTATTTTCAGTCTTGTCATGAGCAGTCTAAAAGAAGGGAGTAATTTTGCTTCTTTGCTCTAAACACTAGCCTAAAATCATGATGACATGAGGCAGCAGCTATGGCAGAAACTCTTACAAAATTAATCAAGCTCAGTGATGAATTAGCAAAGTTGTAGACCATCTAACCTGTGGGCACACAAAACTCAGGACAAACAGCTGTTTTGACATTTCTAGCTGGGAATCCTGCCCTCCACAAACATATTTCATGCTCAGACATGGTCTCTTGGCTGCTTGCACTTGTCCCCATCTGTCAGGATGGCACTGTGCCCATACACAAGGTGGTATGTCAGCTTTGGTAGGGCATAGGTGCCAAGTAAATTCTGCTGTTTGCAAAGCTTTGCATGTGCTGGTTCTTCAGTAGGAAGCCTCTGCTCTGACACAGCAAGGCTCCCTCTCGACATGACTGCCTACACTTGATTACACCTGTTGACACTTCTGTATCTAAGGAAGAATACTTATATAGTACATGCAGGAAAAATTGGTATGCAGGAATGGATTTAGGAATCTGTATTGCACATACACCTCCAAGTTCATTATTCTAGACTGGGGAGAAGAATATTGTCATAATTTATGTCATCATCATTAACAACTTCAATTTATTAATCCCCTGCCCCTCATTCAAAAAAGGAAGAATTCTACTTATCAACATGAACTCAGTCAAAAAAGAAAGTAAAACACAGTGGACATTGGTTGTTGAAGCATGGAAAGAGAAACCTGATTTTTCTGTCTTATCGACTTTGTGATTGTGAAACTGTATTAACTGCAATGGAATAATCTTTGCTTTATCCCACTGCACGAACTGTGAGGACAGAGAAAAGCCAGCCTGGATATTGTGTTTGAGAACTCTGTGAGCAGTCCATGTATCTGAGAAAGCATGGAGTTTTCTTAGCAATAAAGGACACAATTATCACCTAAAAAGATGAGAAAATTCTGAGACTGCAGAGGCTTTACTGTACCTTCTTACTGTAACAGACCGCATAAGTGGTCTAGGGAAGAAAGCTGCACTGCCTGGGGGAAACTGAGATGTTCTGGGTTCAAATTACTCTTGAATTTATTTTATTTGATAAAAATTTGAAAAAAATTGGAATGAACTGAGCCACCCTTTTAAAAGACAACTCTGGCTTTCAAAAGCACTTCCTCCCTTTTGCACATAAGTGGTTATTCATAAGATTCAGCAACAGAAGTTTTCGTCATTCCTTTTATATCTTGTATATTTTAAATTCACAGGAATGTTTCCTGTAAAAACAAGACTTCTAGCAACTTTACCAGCTGCTCAAAATACCTACTTGTCTCTTCCTACCTTGTTGCCATATAACTACTTTTTTATGTGTGACTCATTCCCTTGTCTTTCATTCTTTCCAATTTCAGCAGGTTGCATTGGAAAACTCTCATGACTTGACTTTTCAGTTGTATTTACAGTAATTTCACGAATACAAGCCGCAGCAATTTGACAAAAATTTTGGTGGAAACCCAGAAGTGCGGCTAATAGTTGGGGGCGGCTAATCTGTGAATAATTTTCTGACATTTACAACCCCAGACGTGCCAGCCAGAGTGCTGAGCCAAGCACCTGCCAGTAAAAGCCGGCATTTCGCAATTGTTACAGTGTTACCGTGTTGCCCTGGCTCCCTGCAGGCAGCACGGGGGGTGGGGAGAGAGGCGGGAGAGCTCTCTTCTTCCCTCCTCTGCCGCAGCCCAGGGGAGGACGGGTGGGGGGGCGCGCCGCCATTGCTGCGACTCGGGGAGCCGACGGGGGGGGGCGCCGCCATTGCCGTGGCCCGGGGAGGGGGCGGGAAGTGCGCGCCGCCATTGCCGCGGCCCGGGGAGGAGGCGGGGTGCTTTGTCTGCGCCTGCCGCCGGCGCCACGGGCGCGGGAAAGCTCCGTCCCCGCCCGCCGCCGCTGCCGTAGGAGCGGGGGAAGCTCCGTCCCTGCCTGCCACCGCGGGGCAGCGCCGACCCGGGGTGACCGAGCCCCGTGGCAGCGGCGACCGGTCCCGAGCGGCAGCACCGGGCTGGGCCACCTGGCCCCGTCAGCGGCCTCTAGCGGGTCGAGCCTGCACAGCCTTAGCTCAGCCAGTAAACCCCGCCCTCCCGCGGTTCTGTTACTAATTGCACGCGGGTCCTCGCTGCGAACGACAGAGTGGCTTATATTCGGGTGCGGCTTATCTATGGACAAAAACCGAAATATTTGCCAACACCCATAGATGTGGCTTATACTCAGTGCGGCTTGTATTCGTGAATTTACTGTACTCTTCTTTTTCTAATACAAGAATCTATTTTCCAAATACCTCTTATATTTTAAAAACCTCTGGTATTCTGATTAGCCATAAATGTCTTTAAAGAGGTTTTTGAAAGCTAGAAGTAAGCCCAAATATCTTGAAACCCTCCAGAAACACACCCTTCTGTTCTTATCTCTCTTTACTTTGTGCTCTTACTGTAGTGAGACATCTAAATGAAGTAACTCACAAAGATTTAATCCAGAAGAATGAGACATAAAAATATTTTTTATTGTGTTTTTCCCCTCTCTTGACATTAGGAGTATCTCTTTTTCTACTTTTCTCAAACTTACCTTTTTAATTGGTGTATTTTATTTTCCCCTTCTATTTGCATAATTCAGATTATATTTATTCTTAGGTTTTATTTGTGCTGTATCAGAAGAATTCCAAACATTCATATTTTCCTAAATATTTCTCAGTCCTTTAGTACAAAGCAGTGTTTGCCCATTTATTTTTTCATTTTTTCCTGTCCTACTAAGTTATTCTCCAGCCCTCCAGCACTATATCATATTATTCTAACTACATAGTGTATCATTCTACCTAACCTGCCCTACCACTCTATCTCTTAGCATCTTTGACAAATTATCACCATTATTTCCCTTCTAAGTCTTCTTGTGCCATTCATCACCCATGACATTAAATAACTGCTCTTCTATCAAAATAATATACCTACATCATCTAACCAAGTGAATATTCAACCATTTTCTATTAGAAATGGCCTGAGACTGACATATCTGTCCCACCTGGCTATTCACAGATAAATGAATGAACTGAACTGTACCAAAAAAAAAAGGTGTGAGAGAATTTTGTGTTCCAGTTAAGCATTCCTAAAACGATTTAGTTTTCCAGGAAATTACAATCCTTAGGTGCTTTAAACTAAAAAATAATCATAATGGAAAATACTGTCACTGAGAAAAAGGATTAATGACATTTTAATTCACTGCTTTGCAATGTGAAAAAAATAATTTTCACTTTGTATTTGTATTGCAGTGATTTAATATTAGAAATGCTTGATCTATTACAATACCACCAGTTTACATAAACTGATTAAGGCAAGTCCATGCCCTATATGTAATAGAGAATTATCTAAAATGGAATGTTTCACTACCCCTTATTATTCACATTGCACTTTAACTGCAATTGGAGACAAAATTGGAAAAAAATCTCTCCAAATTTTCTGAAACTAGAAATGTGAAGCCATGCAGGCCTTTTGAGCTGTCAAAAATTTATGTTTTATACTTTTTTATTATTTTATGGATTTAAAGTTTTGACATTACATCCAGCATGATTTTATATATATTATATATATATATATATATAAACATTTTTCTTTAATAAAGAAACAAGTTAATACAATCTGAAACTAATATAAATACTAATATAAATTAAAATATCTGGCTATTGCATTGAAATGCTAACATTAGATATTTGCACTTTTAATAAGTTGGGCTATGAGTACTCAAAAAAGAAATAGCTTTCTGTGCTAAGAAAAAGCATTTTAGGCTAACATTTTTAACAGTGATGTTATACCAAGTGTACGGAGACCAGGTGTAAAAGGCTCTGTGACTCTCAGCAGAGGGGACTGTGAAAATTAAGCACCCTTTATATTCTCTGTTGTCAGCATGGCATTTACCAGGCTTGTAGAAAGGGGGAAAATGGTGGCAGAACCTGTGCAAACCACACTTGTCCCAGGTTATCAGCCCAATCCTTAGCCATTAGTACAGAACAGTGAATCTTAACTTCTGTTGGCTGAGGAGTACAGCTTTGACAGAAATTTCCCTTCTCAAGGTTAACATACAGTGGCAGAATCTGAACATTCTTGAGAATTCAGCTCCATTCAGGCTGAGCTGAGTGTACTACTATTATGTTATTAAGTGGGAGAAAAGCTTTCTCAGTTCATGGAGAAAGCTCTCTCCAGAAAAATGTTACAGATATGGAACCTAAATTCCTATATCTTTTTCTGTATCCCTGATTATGGACTTATTCTATCAACATCATGCTTTTATGGGCTTGTCAAGGAACAGTTGTCTGCCCAAAGCAATTTAAGGCAGAAAATTATCTATATTGTTTGCATCATATTTACAGTATTTGTCTTATTTAGGCTTTCCATTTCAGCACAGGGTGTCACTGAAATGAGGTATAACATTGACTTTAAGTTAGCTAGAATTCTTTGCTGATTATAACTTTAATTTCTCCACTTTTAAAAATAAACACTTAACCCATGCTGAGGCCTAATGACTATTGCCAAGAATTGAGAATACCTTTCCTTTTTTCCATTCTGATTTCAGTCAGGCTAGTTGTTCAATTTTACAGCATTTTAATGAAACTCAGGAAATTCAAATGCAAACTTTAAGCACTTCTTTTGTGTATTATTTTCCATGTACTGTCTCATAAATAGTCATTCATTATTAATGACTTTATTCACTTGAACTAAGAAAAAAAAGACCAAAGCTCTCAGTTGTTCCCAATATAAAAAGAATACATTTCAGCACTCTTCTTTTTTCCTTTTTTTTAAATTTTTTTTTATTTGACAATAAAGGAGTGGTCTTCTAGAAAAGAAAATTTGAGCAATGTTTTTATTAGGCATGCTATTGAAGGTAATCATGATACCACACTGGGTTTTCATGTTCCTCTATATGGTGACATGGAAATATTCAGCTATTATCAAAGCATGTGTCTTCTCCTTTGTCACTCTTAATAGGGACATGCCAATCTCTGGAAGCACTATGGGTTATCTATTACTACACTGATTTTTCTTGTAACAGTTGCAAATGGAATGGCATTACTCAAAAAGCAGAGCCTATTGCCTCTTGCTGTTTGCCACAATTGATCTCTAGAAGCAAAAGATGAGTCTTCTTTCCCATCTTTGTGTGTGTGAAATGAGATCCCAATTTGTGGTGCATCACTGGGTGTGGGATGAGGAAGCTGCTTCCAGATACACATTGCTGTGTGTGAGAGAGGAGGGAAAGGTAGAGATGGAGTTCCACATCACAGCCAGCTACCCTGCTGTGTTATCCAGCAGCAGACAGCCTGCAGCCCCTTGTTTTCTTCCACATCCAGGTGGATCCCACCAACCTAAATGCGGAGTCCATCAGTCACCTGTGCTGCCTAACCAGCTAGATCTCCTACAGGAGATAGCTGACTCTAAATGAAAAGGAGCAATGTCTGTTCTCTTCCTTATGGTGTTTGACATCTTGCCCCACCTTCTCTGTGGAGGATTACATTTAGTGCTGGTAGCTGGTTTGCTGCAGAGGCAACTCAGGGTGTCAGAGCCCAGGAAAGAGTCCTGAACTGATGACATTTTGAATAAAAATAGGCATGGGGACTTTTGGCCCAGCCAGATGAATGGACAATCAGAAGAGGCAGGATTTTCACCCTTAGACAGTGAGGCATGACATCCATGGGGTTCCTTTGTCCATGGTGCTTCCTCGGGGCACAGTGGTGTTATTTTGTTAGTGCACCAGGATTAAATGAAAGATTGAGACAACTGAGACACTGCTATGGGAAACTTGAGTTTAAGGTGGTCAAGAAGATGTGGTGTGCCTGTGTGAGTGTGGGGGGTGAACTGCAAAGGGACCTTGGTGCCAGCTCAAGGGGTGGGAGTGTGCTAGAGCGGCTCCTAGATACTCAGACAGGGAGACTTCCTCAGCATCTCCTGTGCTGTCAGGTCTGTCAGAGTTATTTCCTGGACCAGAGCTGTTCTATTTCTTTTTTCTTTCTCAAAGGAGTATTTTGCTGCTCTTGTTTAATGTATTCTGCATCATTCAAAATCGGTGACATTTAAAAGTCAATTTTCTATTATTGGAAGAATATTGAAAAGTACCTCAACTATCAAACATTGAATTAAGAAGAGGAGAGGGTTTACAGTCACATGTTTCATGGGCCTTTTGTTTTTAAGGTGGGTATCCCTTTTAAGTCTGTGTTGTGCCTCAACTAAGAAACAAACAACCTATGCTTTCTACATGCAGTTCCTGTTCCAGCATGCAAAAACCCACCCTTTTCAAAGCATCTGGCACGTCCATACAGACAGATGCAGCCAGCCCAAATTCATTCTGCCCACCCTGCAAGCTGTCTGGCCTTACTCCAGCTCCCATCCAAAAACCATGTGGGTGTGATGGAGCATCACTGAGCCTGGACTAATAAACCTGACCTCCCAGGAGCCAAACACAACACTATGGAGCTCTGCAGCTTCTGGCCAGGATGAGGCTGTCTACTTGCTCAGAGCATGAATAGAATAGATCCAGGTCTGTCTGTGCTTGTGGTTAGAGAGTCTTTTTTGCTTTTCTGTTATGTTGCCTTTCACAAAACCCCCATCCAAATAACAAAATTCTACTCTTGAACCCTTGGTATAACTTCATTGACATAATCTGCTGAATATTTGTACTCGTACATTATTGTTTACAGTCCAAGCAAGAAAACATCTGAAGCTAATTATTATTTCAATCAAATCCACCAATCATAAATACAGAAATAACATATATGAGAAAAAAATTTGCCTAGCCATTTAAATAAAGCAGTAAAATAAGGAATGACAAAGGAAAAAATAGGTGATTATGTTCTTCTAATCTTCTTAAGAATTTAATTGTTGGATCACAATCTGTTAGTCTCACATATCTTCCCCAAATTCCCCATGCTCCCTATTGTTATGCTGTGGGGCTAGAAAAACATCAGAATAATGGAGAGGGCCAGGAATTATAGGAGCTTTTAATGAGTGATGGATATTCTCTGTAGGTAAATAACTCTCAGAGCCTATAGGGCAGAACATGAGAAATTCTTAGAGTAATTATTCTGCTTTAGTTTGGGACAGGTGAGTTTTCATAGATGTTACTACTCATAACAAATATAAGTTGAGGTTCTTATAATAGATAAGGATTAGTTTCCAGACAGAATCCTTGCAGTTGTATTCCCTGCATACTGTAACATCTTCACCTATCTGGGGAATCACAACAGTAGTGTCAGTAAATTCTCTTGTTCACTCCAAGCACGACAAGTTTTTCTAATGGATCAAAGAGCTCTGTGTACTCTTAAGTCACAGCTGTTAACTGATGGCATGCCTTCCAAAATAATTCTTTTTTATATGAATGGTGCTTAAAATACTATCTTAAGTCACCACTTAAACTTAACCAAAGTTTATTTCCACAACATTTCAGGATTTATTTTCTCTTTAATCTATTATCTTATTCTGGAATGCTATGGGAAAAAAATAGGCTAGATCTTACTTATTAATTTTCTCCCTGAAGAGAATAAATATAAAATCTTAATGTCAGAGAAGGAAAAAAAATAGAAAAGGGGATTGAAACAGACCTGTTTGTTGGTAGTAAACTCAACATATCTAATAAGTAATCAGAGGCTATATGGTTTGCTGTTTTCTGTAGTTTGTGCAGCTGTGAGTAATAAAGTTAAATATGCAAAAGGCCTTTCACTTGTACGAAAGCCCTTTGTCAAATCTCTTTAAGCTGAAAGAAGTAAAAAAAACCCTTTAATGTACCGCTGAAAAGTCATCGAATTAGAAGCAAATACTTCTGTCTTCCCAGTGTGTGCTCAACAGAGGTCAGAGTCCTGTCTGGGTACCAGGTCAGCACTGGTGTACTTCAGACAGACTGAAAGCAGCTCCAACTTCATCCTGCATGCTGAGACACAGTTGGACTGTGGAAGTGTGCTGGACTTTCTGTCCTTCCACTGTAAAATTATTGAAGAGGGTGAGCATGTTTTACAGCAGCCTCACTTCCCATGTAGCCATTTGATTTGGGTCTCTGAAAGAATACATCCAGGAAAGACAGAAAGATTGGGTGTGGTACAAAACCCTCTCCAAGCCTTTTAATCTTCTTTATATAGTTAGTATAGAAAATCGTTTTAACTCCTACATTTTCTACTCAGTGCTGTGGAAATCCAGTGATTTCTTAGAACTGTCTTTCATAGAAATCTCTCCTTCCTTTGAATCCCTTGCTGTTCTTCACAATCCCATATCTGTAACCAGAGTCATCATGTGTTTCCACACCTGAAGGGCACCTGTAGACAACTCTGTCATTCTGTATGAAGTTTATTATGGGGTAAGAGAAAAAAGAAAACAAGAAATAAATCAAGCAAAATCTCCCCAAAGGAGGGAGAATATGTTTCTTCTCTCATATAGCATAGCAGACCTGTGAATACAGCTGATTTATAGAAATACAATATGTGGAAAACAAATTTGCTTGTATTTACCTAAGGCAGTTTTCATCAGAGATATTTTAATTGTCTATTTGCTACGTGAAACAGGCTGTACAATTCACAGAACTTGTAATTTGTTTCAATTTATGCAACCCCTTGTTTAGCAATAATGACAGAGCAACAGAAAGAACTCTGTGACCTCAGTTTTATCTTACAGTTCTAAAGAGTTGTGCTACACATGAAGAAATTAAATGAACTCAACTTAGATTATAACATCATTGGGTTGGATATAAATACCTTAGTGAATATTTAGAAAGCGATAAATGAAAGTTGAGTGCTTGTGACTGATACATAATCACTACAAGAATTGGAAAATGTTCATAGATGAATAACAAAGCTAAAGAAACACACTGGAAGATTATTGAAGTTTTACCTTCAGGAAAAAAATAGTTTAATTTTTTTTACAGGTTCTAATGTCTATAAGTAAAAGGTCTAATAAGTAAGGCCTGCAGGTTCATATTTCTACGACCTCATTCATTAAGCAAGTTCTTTAGTGCTAAATGAAGATTTGTTTAGTGCAAATAAGTTGAAAAACTTTTCATTGCATGAAGGAAGATAAACCTTTAGAAAGAGCCATTCAAGAGAAACCTGTCTTTGACACTTGTGGTTTATAGACAGATCTATTGATATGTATGAAAAAAATATTCAATATCAAACACACAACTAAATGAAATATTAAATATTTAATATACAGAATATGAAAAAATGCAGAAGTGTTAACCATAAACATATATACTGGAATGGACTAAATGAAATTTTAAAAGCTTTCATTGCTATCTCTAAAACCTTTATTAATTGAAACATAGAAGAACAGGGGAGTTTGACAAATTATGAGAATATGTACAAGGGTACCTTGGATAGAAAACTATTTCAGTTACCTTGTAAGCATCTTTCTTTTGTCAGCTTTAACATTAGGACCCTGGTGCTTAAATCTAATAAAAGGAAGAAATAAAAAACCCCACAATATTTCAGAGAACGAGAATAAAGAAAATATCCAAGAATGGCAAAAAATGTTCTCTCAGTTAAAAGAAGTAATCCTTTAAATGACATGAAGGATTATAAACCTTTACTGAATTTCCTCAGACCCTTGACAGAGAGATCCAGATATGACTATTCAGCACCCATCAAGGCCTGTGAAAGACCCTGATGAGATGCCAAGAGTTCACTGAAGGAATTAGTTGAAGGAATTAGCTCAAGTTTTACTTTCAATAGTTTTAAAACTCATAAAGAATATTGGGTTTTTGGAGTTGGAAGGAATCATGGAATTGGTTGGCAGATTTGTAATGAGGACGCTTGAGGAGGAGAATTCATTCCATGGAGAGGTGAAGAAAATGCTCCCACAGATAAAAGCAATGTACTCTTGATGGAACATAGTAGTTTTCTTCAGCCAGAAAATTCTTTCCAATGTTTAGAGTGAGATGTATTGAGAACTCTTTCATCTAACCTCTCCACATGACTTAGCTTGGTGGTGTGGAGTGATGGAATCTGGACTGTAAAACGCAGAAAGAATAAAATACTGGGCAACACAAAACATGAAAACAAGAAAAGGAGAATCTGATTGAGGACAGCCAAACTGCACAAATGCAACCAAGAAGAAGGAGTTCTCAAGGAATCTTCCTGGTTTGCAAAAATAAGGATTTGTGATGGAGAAGCAGCTAGAAGCCATTCACACTATCTTAGGGCAGCAAAAATAAATCCAGACACTTATTTAGAGACACTGGAATTGCTGTCCCTCAGGTCTTAAAATCCCAGAGTATATCAGACATTATTCACTACTCTAAATAGAATGTAAGATTCCAACTAAAATATTTTGGCAGACTCTGAATAAAATGAAGAGACCTGAATAAATGTTAGGATTAATTTTAAGAAAATTCTCAGCCTACTCACAAGTTGGAGCATAGAAACTGGACCCACTTGTAAGCTCTGAGGTATTAATTATTAAAACTTCATATATCTCTCTTTTACCTTCCATTACAATAATTAAAGTGTACTAAATGAGATGGCATTGTGTGAAGTTACATAAAAGAAAATTCTCAACAAAAGAGAGCCTTTTAAAGGCTGTTACCACTAAATGTGATTAAAGTCTGATTTCTTCCATCAGGACAGATGATGAGCAGCAAATTGCCTGCAGTACTTGCAAATTGAACAGAAAAACCTGCTTATTGACCACTTAAATTGTTTTAGAGCAGATTGATACATCTCAGTTATTTATGTGAAAAAATATCTCGAGAATAAGCCTCTCATTTACAAGAACTCCCAAGTGGTAACTGCCTGGAACACAGAAAATAATCACAATATCAATCCTCTACCCAACAGCACATAGATTAGATACAAGCATCTCTCGATCAGCATAGCCAATAACATGCAACTTGAAAAGTGTAGCATACAAGCAATTTTGAAAGTTAGGGTCAGAGTCTTCCACAAGAAGGTAGCTGAACATGAAAAAAAAGCAACACTTTGGGGAGGCATGTTAGGTAAAACTGCAAATATATTTTTAAAATCTAAGGAAACATTTTGAACAATAGTTTTCTGAAACCACAGGAAAAGAATTACAATCTTGGTCTTCTTTTAAAATAAGAAAAAGATTAAGCTTGACACATTTCTGATTAGCACATTGGGAATTAATCCTGCCTGTGTCATGACATAATTCTCAGCATTCCTAACACATAAAAAACTCACTCATTCTACCATCTGCTACAAAGATTATCAAGTTCAGAACAGTATTGTATTATTAGCTAGTCTGCTAAAGGAATCATTTTTGTCCAGCAGAGAGAGAATTTATTAGTTCTTAAAGCTATATCGTGTCATTTAAACAAGAGCAGCAGCTTGAATTTGTCTGAAGTTGCAACTCAGATGATCTTTGTTCTAATTAAAATACCTGCACAAGGTACATAAGGAATGAGCATCTGGAACATATTCCAAATATGTTACTATTTTACTGCTGAAAGATTTAGATTGCTTTAGCCTCAAATACTGCAGTCTTCAACTAGTGTGCAAATGGATAGACAGACAGACAGATAGACAGATAGATAAATAGATAGATAGACAGATAGATAGATAGATAGATAGATAGATAGAGAGAGAGAGAGAGATGATTATCTAGTTGAACATGTTCCTTCTTATTGCAATGAAGGTTGGACTACATGGACTAGATCCTTTTCAACTGAAGTAATTCTATAATTGGATGGATGGATGGATGGATGGATGGATGGATGGATGGATGGATGGATGGATGGATGGATAAAATCTATAGTACTTCTCTTAGGCCTGACTGAAGTCAGTGCATCCATCTTCATGCCACTGGGAGTATTTGGAGAGCCATCCCTGGGTACAAGAATTGTGGAAGAACTTCCTTTCAAATGCCAGTGTAAGGGGTACCTTATGCATGGAACAGCCACCTGGGGCCAGAAAAAAATATTCCTTGGTATGGGCCTATAGCTTAAAGAATTTTAAGGAAGCCTAATAATGTATCAAACAGTCCAACAACATAATCATGACCTGTGAAGATCACTAGAAGACATTGATTTACACCAGTTTTCAGCTGTTTAGTAGAATGGCTGACTAACTCAGTCAATTTCAGCGAGTATGGCACTTAGTGCTTGTTCTTCCTCTGTCACCAGCAGAAATTATTACAGACACTATGTTATAATGGATTATCATAGATATCATTACTGCTGTGTTCTGTTTCCCAACCATTCCCAAATTTGTTTTACAAAACGGAAATGCACTTCAAAGGAAAAAGATGCTCTGAAGACATATGGCTGTCAGGCAAGGCAACCATGTTTTATCATACCCCATACTCCAAGCTCTATGTAGTTGTAACTAAAGATAAAATTTAAAAGGAGGAAAGGAAGCTGAAAAAAATCCTATTTACTTTCATCTCTGTAATTCCAGCCCAAACATTAGCTTTTCTATGGGAACATATGAAGAGATTTATTGAGAGAAGCCACTATTTCAGATGTCAGAGGACAGTGTAGAGTACCTTCTGCAATACTATTTCGTCAATGTAACTATTTTCAACAAATCTCATTCAGAGGAGCAGAGGAGAGGCAAGCATCTCTATTACTGAATGCCAACAAAACAGTATAGATGGAAAAAAAAGTCTCATCGTCTTATACCGGTTCAAACTGTTTTTTATATTTCTGGAGGTTTTTTTGGAGCACATAAGATGTGCATTACTAGACATGAACTCTTTTAACTACTGATACTTTATAAGTGTAGCTTATCACAGGCTACCATGATAGACCTTGGGAAGTAGAACATGTGATAATTACACCTGCTGACAATGACATTTTCTCCTTCCCTGCAGAGCTGAAATAGTTGGGAAGGCAAAGAATAATTGTATGTATCTTTATGTTCGATTGCTTAGGAACAATGCTTTGACAAGGCCATTATTATTATTATTTTGAGGAATGAGTCCACCATTAGTAGATGAAAGTCAGGAAAAAAACACAAGAAACAGTTTATTCAACAGTACAGTAATGTTTCTGCTGAGTGCTTTTAAGGGAAATCCATTTAACAATGTTTAGCTGAAAACTGTAATAGATATCAAGTTGTGGCTGCAGAATTCTTTGTTAAAATATTGACAATTTTTTTTTTCTGTATTTCTGTTACAAAACACATTTTTGTGATATTTAGTACAGCACTGTTATATTCTAATTTTTGACTTTAAAAGGGTAAATTTATGTACGGCTTTGAAATTATAATAAATTAGCATCCATATTTACTCTCACTCCTTATGTTTTCAGCTGTAGTAATGTTACAGATCATAAGCTCTTTCTGCCACTAATGCCTAATCATCCAAGTAGTAATTTATCCTGGAATACTGAGGTGAACACGCCCTACCCAATACATCACTTCTGCAGAACTGCCACATATTTCATATACCTGTTGAAGGTTCAGTTCCCTGCCCTGTGTTTTCAAGCTCACTGAGGCATTAGGATACTTTTTTCTCCTTTTTTGTCCTTTAGAATTCTAACTCTTGAATACAAGAGATACAGAGCATGCTGTCTTTATTGAGATTTTTCTTCAGTAGCTGCCTTTTGAGTCAGAGAAGGCAGACACAAGGGTCTGAGACAAAAGTATGCTTTTGTGAATATTGAATAAAAAATATCTTTTATTTCTGTATAGCATTTTTTGCTACTTTTATTAAGAATTATTTGACTTAAATCTTTCTCCTCTGCATGTGGGAGAAGGATTTTATTTATATGTAAAATCCTAAGCTTGCAGAACTCTGTTGCATGCAGACACAACTACAACAATGTGGGAAAAGACAAATTCTGAGCTGATATGGTTGTAAAAATTTTCTTAATATGAATCCACTAGCAAGTATAAGTTCTGTGGTAAAAGTTCTGCAAAATTTCCACTATATATTTCCAGGATATAAACACATGAGAGAGTTCTTTAGGCATGAATTTTCTATTTATATGTGACTCTGAATATATGACTGTCATGAGTTTGAAAATATATTTTTTTAACTTTGAGTGATTTTGAATATGAAAATGCCTAAAGGCTGTATAACACCAAAAACACAAAAATTATTTTTTACAAACTTTATTTTTTTTGTTCTTGAGATCTGTGACAACACTTAGAGTGTATATATAGAGAATTAATAGAACATTGCTGGAATTTTCTACTAATTCCAAATGACAAGTGTATCTACTAGCCCCAAAACCAAGTATCATTGCTTGGATTTCAAAGGCCCAGTGCAGAAGCCATTTATGAGCATCTTTTGACAACAACACGGTCCTTAAGCATTATATCCAGTTGAATCAATTGTATGTTCAAGAAAACACCCCCAAAACCCCAAAAATAATCCAAAACCCAACCCAAATTAGCTTTTAAGCGTGAATGATAACTATATAATTATCTTTTTTCATCTAAAGTACTTTGAAATCGAGAGTTCAAAAATTAATAGTATGATTTTATAGAGATATGTCTGAGTATTTTTATCTAAAGCTTCATCAGTGGTAGAACTGCCAGAACAATTCCTCAAATTTTTTGCTACTGTAGAGTTCTGCTCAATTTTTCTGTGTGGTAATGCTTCTTTCGAAGATTTTTGCTATATATCTGCAACAACATCACAAAACAATTTATGTATTAATCAGAACATGGTGGCATTCCCAGACGCCAGTCAGGTATTTTGTTTCTCGTGTTTTAAAGAGATTTGTGTTGCGTAGCTGGAGAATGTGAACTTCCCATCAGTGTAATTGAAATGAAAAGCTTGTAACAGCAGGTGCTTTAATCTTGTTACAGACAAATAACAAATTTTAGAAGAAATGATATAATTACACTGATCAAATATATGAGAGGGATCCAACAGCTTTACAATTTTAATCTATCAAAATTACTGTATTAAAGTGATCAAGAAAAACAGCTTTTCTTGAGCAAATGAAGTCAGATAAAGCATTGTGGTTTTAATGTGAGGTGTTATTCTTGTAGTTTTCCACATTTTACTTGAAGTGTGTTTCTGAGTTTAATTAGCTTTGGCTTTGAAATTAAATGTATATCTTTCACAATGCAATCTTGAAAACTGCAAGGCTGTCACAGAACCTCTTTTCATTTCACAGTGTTTTCAAGTTCAGAAATTTTCATACCTATTTAGTGGTATTAGCAGATTTTTTCCAGCTACACTAAGAATCTCTTTGCCTCTTTCAGATCATTTGGATAGCCTGCATTTATTCTCCATGTACAATTCTGTATCACAGTCACCCTTCTGAACTTTGAGTAATTCATGACCAAAATGTTTTAACACAAAACCTGAATATCTTCAATCTGGTTCTGGGAAGAATATGTGTTTTATGAAAGTTTCAGTTTCTTTATCTCATCTTCTATACCCTTTGAGGTGTAAGAGAATTATAGTGACTATCTTAATTTAATAGAAAAGTATACAATATAGAACATTGCTTTGTTTCCTGGTGGAGGCTACAGGTTATTGATCTCAAATCCCAAGTTGTTGGGATTTTTGGTATTTTTTTCCAATATAACAGTGATTAGAGTTGATCAATGAAATTCGAAGCACGTACTCTTGCCACTTTATTCCACTACAGGCAGTACATCTTTATTTCAAATAAAAATGGCACCAGTTATATGACACAGCCAGAGTTCTGCTAATTCTAACCTTCTAAACTATCACAGATGTGGCATGCAAATACATTTTCTCAGAAACATCAATACATGCAATTTTAATAAGTCCTTCCTGTCACTAGATGGTTGTGAAATAAAATTACAAGATTTCATATCTGTAAAATTGTCTAATTAAAATATGCAGTGTACCTAGAAGGGAGTCCAGAAGAACCATTGTCCTGTACTCTGAAGCAGCTAAATCAAGATAGCCCATACTATTTCACTTTTGGTTTCCAACACCTGCTGTCAGCAAGAGCACTTAAAATGTTATTTCCAGTGGAAAGGGCAGAAAATTTCAATAGCTTTTAAAAGAATTCAATAACTATTAAGAAATCTGTCTTCCATCCAAAGAGAGTAGCATCATTGGATATAGAACTGTTCTTGGTTCCTTAATTTGTTCAGTGTTATAAGAATTAAAAAGATATCTCAACTATAGATTTTTTTTAAATTTATCTAATTTTAATGAAGCATTCCAGTTTCAGATAAACAGATATGTAGAATTATGGGAACATGAAGCGTGAATAAAATGTCTTTACATTCTTAAAATTGTTTCCAAAACTTCATTTCCATATCACATGAAATTCTGACATTATAAAATTTATTTTTATTATTATTTGGGTCAAAAAATGAAAGTATAGATATTTCTTAATGTGGGGAAATTTGAAAAAAAAAAAGCACTTGGATATTACTGCATTTCATTTTTATGTCTTTGCATTCCCATGTCATATAATCCCTGTAACACAAAATATCAAGTTCTAATTTTGAAGTGAAATTAAATAAAAAGTTCAAATTGAATATCTCTTTCTTACAGAAGTAAATGTGCATTAAAAACCTAAAACTAAGAAGGGAATTCTGATTTATTTATTTGACAACCTTAATAAAGTGAATTTATTTAGGGGTGATTTAGTCCCCCTCATTTTGGAGTAAAATTTTGTTGAAATAGGCTGAACGCAGATACAAGATATTTTTTTTTTCTCAAGATTTTTTCTTCTGATTTTTTCTTTAAATTTTGATACATTTTTCAGTAACTTAATATCTTTATAGGATAACAAAGACCTTTTTTTGTTTGCTAATTCTTCCAATCAATCAGTGAAACCTGTTAATGTCAATTAAAGTTTTGCTATGTGAATCTAACTCTTCTTCAGCAGACCTAGAAATATTTTTACTTTTTTGGCAGTCCTAAAAAAAAAAGCATTCAGTAGATTAAAGAATTTTTACACAGTTTTTAATAGATAATAATTTCCACAAAAATTCATTTTAGGAAAAATATTAATTTTCTGTATGTAAAGTTAAAGGAAATTCCAACAAGAAAATTAAAGAGGTTTTTATTTTCAAACAAAAACCTTCACTTTTAACTCCTTGTGTCAAAAGTGACCTCAATCAATTTCAGAAAACACTCAGCTTTGTTCAGGTTGCATTTTCAGCCTCGTATATATTTTAGCTGAAAATATTTGTCCTGTTCTACTTCTCAGTCATCTCCAAACAGTCTTAAAATAAAGAAGCTTGGTTTTCTTCCTTCTCATCTCACTTTCCCCCACACCTTGCTGAAATTGTTGGTCGAACAATTTGGCTGAGGCTTTGCATAGCAACTGTGCCTGCAGTGCCTCCGCCGCAGATGCGAACGCTCCCGTCTGCAGCTGAGGAGCTGATGGTATCCACAGACAGGAACCTACCTGATAAGCACTTCGGATTTAGGGGGAGCTGATTGCAAAGTCCTCTGAGGCTAGTTTTCTTAGTTCTTTACTCCATGTTGTTATCACTCTGACAAAGCAATCGGGGGCTGCTGAAGTGTAAAATGAGACTGATTCATCCCACAATTCTCTTGCAGTCCCTGCTTGTTTTTCCTGCCTGTGGTTTTGAATATAGTAGATATAGGTTCAATTCCTTTTAGGATTAACAGAATCTGGAATGTAAGTAGTTGATTTTGAGATGCTTTGACAGGGAATCAGCTCACAGGTAATGATAAATAAATGGAAGACTCCACATGTCTACAGCTTAAAAGTTTAATCTCCTATTATCCTCACTGGTATCCTTAACAGTCTGTGTAGCCTAGAGCTGCTTTCCTTAGGATGAGTTGAATTATTCTCGGTGATTCCTTGTCTGTGCTGACTGCATTGTCTCTGTCTGCACTGGAGTTTAGACCCCTGATTCATTTGCAGAACCTTTCCATCATGATTGCCTAGAAGTAAATGCTTGAATTGGAACTGAATCCTACCCCGTATTTCTCTTTTTCCTCTTCCATTTCACCTTTTAAGGATCCCAGTAACAATCTCATCAATTCACTGGTATGTAAGCATACAAAAAGTGCAAACTATTTTAATTTTTCAGATTTTCAGGTCTGTGACTCTCCAAGGTGAGAGTAGCTTCTCTGCATTTTGGAAAGTGAAGTTTGACATAGATACAGATTGTGCTTTTTCTAGACCAGTTTGTGAGACAATGTATAGATTGAGGATTCTACTCTAATCGCACTACATTCACACTAAAACTGACTTTATAATTTTGTGTATCTTTAGCTCTGCCAGAATAGCTCCAAAATTATTCTAATAGCTTTAAAGCCAGTTCTGCTGATGCGGTTTTTTTTTTGTGTATGTGTACATGTGGTGATTATTGTTGTTCTTTCTTCCTTAGGAATATATATTTAAATTTCCCTGCTGCCTCACAGTTCCCACATAATGTTTGCTTGATTGCATATTCTTTGTGGCTTCATTTGGTTTGTCTCTCTAGTGGGAGGTCCTGCAAGCAGTGTTAATAGACCATCCACCCCAGAGGAATTTATGGGTAATTTTCTTTGTCATCTGAAAGATTTATCATCAAAATATTAAACATGAATAGGGAACTGAACTAAATAAATCACAGCTTAATTCTAGAGATGTATGCTGATTTATTTATATGTGGATACAGTACTCAGAGACCCCAGTTTTACTTCAGACTTCTGCTGACAGATACAGGAAGGCAGTAATTTCAGCTAGTTGTAAGAGACTCGTTCATTCAGCTTACTATGAATGCCAAGGCTCTTCCACAGTTTTTGATGAGGCTTTTGGGTGCAGATCCAGAAAAGTTTGTGGGTTGTGCCTGTCTGCATTATTCAGACTACGTTAGGAACTCCATTTCACCAAAGCAACACTTAAAGTGTCGTTAGTGGGCCTCAGTAGGATAATCCAAACCACCTAAATCAGCAGTCTAGACTCTATAAGTAGACAGTGGAGAGAAGTAAAATCCCTCTCAGGGTCTTTGAGTACTTACTTTGGTTAGCAAACTATTTTTGTCCCTTGACTCCTTGGAGCTTACAAACCTACTCCAGTGTTAACGATGTCCTGAGCAAGGGACAGCTTCGAGCCAGCCAAAAAATAGGAGTCCTAGTGTCAGCTGAATGCTTGGAGAGAGTAAACCTTGCCTGGAACCGCGCAAACCTGAAAGTTTGTGCATTTGTTTTTGTTTTTGCCATGAAAAATTACAGTAATTTGTAGTAAACCCACGTCTTTGCTTTTCCTTTTTTTTTTTTTTAAGTTACAAAATTTTTCAGTGCACTGAACTATGAAAATAAGAGATGTTTATTACTTAGCAAGGCAATATAAATATTATTTTTCACTCCAGAAACAACAGCAAATGCTATTGTTTTCTGGAGCTTGTTTCCATAGTCTAATGTATATATCAAGGATTTTCTTATACCTGTCAGTCCTCTCTGTCAGATTTTGGACTCTCTCCTGCTCTGCATACATGAGACTTTGAAGTTTCATTCAGTATTCAATAGTCTTTTTATGTTGCTTATTTTTTACTCACACAGAATTATGCACACAATGATTCTGACAAACTATTAACAGACATTTAAAAGCTGCTAACCTTGCTTGCTGCTCGTCCTTGCACATCTCCTCTGTTTTAGTTGACTCTTTTTCCGGGTATGTGTAAACTATACTTCAAACTCATTCTCACAGCTAGTCATTGTTGGGATCTCAGATGTCAGTCAACTGAATTTTGTTTAGAAATTTCAAGCCCAGACTCTGTTCATTTCCAAGCATGTTCCTGTAAATGATAACAAACTAGCATCATGCTCCAAAAAGCTCACTGCTTGTCAATTTGTTTTTAAAAAATATCTTCTAAATGTAGCCTGAGATTTATTTTAACTCTGTACAAATAAATCCAACAACCATTACTACGATTTTTAAGATATTACACTAGGTTAAGAATTGATTTAGAGAGACATTATTTTGGACTAGGTATTTTTTCTGAAAATGAAAGCAAACACGAAAGTATACAGTTCACAGCATGAGTACTAAAATATTCTGCAAACAACGAACAAAGCTACCGGAGTTTTTATGCTTGGTATTTTGCTTTTTTAATGCCAACATTATATCCAAAGTAGAATTCAGGTTTCTGCTTTCTCTATTTAGACACTTCCCTGTTATCATGGATTTAGTTCATCTTAAAATGATGATCATGAGTCTCAGTGGTGTTTGAGAGCTTGCAGAGGTGATTAACAAAAGCTCGTTTTTATTCTGAAGTGCACTGAAGTATGTAATTAAACGTTATTCTTTTTCTCCAGATTGGAGCTGAGTTTTGAAATAAGAATGGTTTGATTGAAAACTCAGCTTGTGAAATGGTTGAGTTCTCTCCATGCTAAAGCCAAGTTCAAAAAGCTGACGATATAGTTAAAAGAGCCTGAGCTTAAACTATTAATAGGAAGACCATTGTGCTTATACTGCCTTTAAACTCATCTACAATTCATGATGGCTGCATATTCATTTCAACTCGATATAAAGATATACAAATACCTTTGTTATGTTTATTTCCTTGATGGACAACAAGCTGAACATGAGCCAGGGACGCACCCTTGTAGCAAAGCCTCCTGAGGTGCAGTAGGCAAAGCACTGCCAGCAGGCTGAAGTAGGCAGTCCTTCTGCCCTTGTCAGCACAGGTGAATACACCTGGAGTCCTGAGCTTACAGCAGAAGAAAGGATGAACATACTGGATCAACTCTAGCCAAGGACCACAAAGCATGTAACATGAGAGGTTTGGAGAGCTGGAGCTGTTCAGCCTGGAGAAGAGAAACCGCATGGGGCTTAAGTGTTTAAAAGTATCTTTGAGGACATTAATTAAAGTAGAACCAGTCTCTCCTTTGTGGTATCCAATGATCCAAGGGTAAGAGGCAGTGGGCACAATTTTAATTCCACCTAAACATGTGACCAAAACTTCTGGTTTTTTTGGTGAATATGGTCAAAATCTTGTAGAGGTTGCCCAGAGTGGTTGTGGAATCTACACCCTTGGAAACACTTAAAACCTTGACTGGACACCATCCAGCAACCCACTCTAGTTAATCCTTCTTTGAGAAGGGGTGTTGGCCTAGCCCAGAGGTCACTGCTGACCTCAATGTCTCAGTGATTCCATCTGTTTGTGGGTGATCCACAGACTAAAAGCATGAAAATAATTTCCATTGATTAGAGTAGTTCTAATGGCATCAGCTGTCCTGCTGTGACAAATGTGACCCTCAAGATGACATTGCATGTTAAAAAAATGTCTTTTATGTTAGTAGCCTTTCAAACTCTTTTATTTAATTTTTTCAAATCTTCTTTATCATAGAAAACTTTACTGGGAAATTATAGCATTCAGTCTTAAGAGGAGAAAAGGTATATTTTTCTACTTTAAAAACATCTTTGCAAAGAAGGTCTTTCCTGAGAAAAACTATGTTACAGCAGGTCATCCATGATGACAAGATAATCTTTTTGCCTGTAAGAGAACAATAGATTGTTTAGTCCATAGTTTCTTTCATGCATGATATGAGCATTTTTGTTAGATTTCATACACTCCTTGGGTCAAGTTGCTATCATATGTATAGTTTAAATTGTTCATCTCAGAGAACTACATGGGTTTAGGAAGCAGATTTACAAAAGTACTCTTCACAACAAGAAAAAATATTGCAGAAGACATAAATGCTGCTGCATTATCTCAGTAAATATTAAATATATTATAAAGGAAGGAAGGAAGAGAAGATGACAAAATATTTTCTGTTGGCTGCAATGTATTCCCTTGGTGAAGAAGCCGGCATTAGATCTTAGAGATATGGTAATCTTCCTTCAAAATATATTCAGAAGCAATAAATCAAGTTACATTTTAATAGTTTAAGTTCTTCTTAGTGCATATAGAGTGTGCCTCTATTTATTGACATAAGAAAAAAGATTATGTCAGCAACATTTCTTAGAGGTACCTATCTACCCATTTTCTGCTTTGCTCCTTGTGTTCAGGATTGGCAGTTCGATTGTTCTGCTTCGCGACAAGTCATCCCCTGAGCTTTAATTGCCATTAGTTGTTACTTCCAAAACATGTAAACTCCCTTCAACCTTAAGAATAGAGAAAAATAAACTGCAAGAGTGATGCACATCCATGACTGAATGCTTGGATGGAAGGACGAGATATGCAGAAGGAGAGCTTTCGCATGATACCATAATATGATTCAGAACATACACCATAGTAAGTAATATTGGTTGAAGTGAAAGTGTGTAAATGTCAGAAACGTTGTATAACTGTCCTCATATTTATAAAGAGATACCCATGAATAGGGCATTAATATATTGCATGAGCAACAATTTCAATAAGGTGATATGTATGTATCTGTAGTGGTGGAATTAATTTCAAAACTAATTCCTTACCCAAGAATTGGTTTCCAAAAGATCATATTTAATTTTTTAATGAGTGATATCTCTGTCTTTTGTTTACAGGACAACTCTCAGAAATGTAAATGGAGATGTCACTTGACATTCATCTACAAATGAAGACGTAAATCTGACAGTTTCATTGAATACCAGTAAGAGCGTCAAATAGGATAGCTAGAAGACATCAAATCCTATTTTAGTTGAACATCATATCTGGAAGATTTCAGCCTTTCCAGTTTAATAACTTTTGGATTTTTGCCTTTACATTATTTTCTTTGATTGCTAATCTTGAAGAATCTGAGTTTTGCACAGATGTTTATGGCTTCACTTTCTACCCTTCTCTATTTCTCTTAGTCACTGACTTACAAAACTGGCTCATAAAACAAAGTACTATTACAGTAGTTATCTGAAAATAATAAAATAAGAATATTCAGCCTGTACCTACAGGCAGATATCAATTATTTATCTTCGCTAAGAGGAAAACAGATCAGTTCTGTAAAACTCTTCCAAACAATTCTAAAAATTGTCATTAATATTTTTTCAAGATGTTGTTATGGATCTTCACTTAGCTTCCCAACCTAGCTTCCCATCTATCAATGAAAGATGGGGGGAAAGGCTGAAGGAATATCAGGCACACTGATATTGTGCCAGCCCCAAGGGTTGTCCCTTGCCATCCGTGCAGGTGATGGAGCTGCACAAGGAGATTCTCCTGCCCATTGCTCCAAGGCTGCTCTCAGAAGGCAATTACTTCAGAAGGGATCCATAGGTGTCAGTCACACTATCTGCAGTAAAGACAATTACAACCAGATCAGGAGTGAAGCAAGGAGTATTGCAGGGCAGGTTTACAAACCTGTGTAAGTCTATAAAATGCTTCTGTTCTGGACTGTCTTTGGGGAGAACCCCATGTCTTCTCACTTACCTCACAGTAATCTAGTAAAAAAGAGGTAAGGTTTGTATCTAAATACGTCATAGTCTGAGTCTACTTGAATAAAATGACATGAGGGATGAAGGGCATTAAGCTCATAACTCCGCTGTCATTTGAATAGTTTACTTTTACTTCTTTTCCTAATAAACTCTGGTCTGCCCTAGAGGGCACTTTTTTGTCTTGTCATAATATCTGCATGAGTCATTTCAGTGATTAATTCTGTCTATTATTTTTCTTCTCAGAATTAACTTCTGTCCTTCTGAGTCTGTTCCTTTTTCAGGCTCTCAGAATCTCTTCCCATATCAAAGTTTTGTGGCTTTGATACTTACACTTGAGGAAATACATGGACTGTGGATATTGAGGAATATAACTTTGTTTTTTAAATTAACTTATGTAAATTTAAAAGAAAAATAACTTTTAAAGATAAATTAATTCTTAATTTAATCTTTTTGATTAATTTAACTGGGAGAAACTGTTTTAAAAATTCAGTGACCTGCTTTCTTTCATATCTGCCTTAACAAGAACATACAGCACCCCATTGCCATACTCTCTGCATTTGTCAGCAGTAGTTCTACCTTGTATCCTGGCCTGTCCTGACCTTCCCATGACAGACAGCTAACAAGCTTTCATTCCCATTTCAGCAGTACAGTCTGACACTGGCACAGTATTGTCTTATGGGATCTGGACTGTTTCATCAGGACACACTCTTACCATTTTCAGATTCTTGGAGGCCACTCAAAATAATAAGTCCTTTTCTTTAACCCACAGAAGAAAGCTGTAATATTGGATAAATGGTGTATGTGTCAGGTGGAGATTAAGAGGCCAGAACAGTGTTTGTCTTCCCTGTGCCAAAAAAGTAATACCTACATGAACAGAGTTCAATGATGATTTCCCTGGGGCACCATGGCTCTACATGGATCCTAAACAAGACTGTGACAGCTACTTAGCAGTCTAGTCCCAGCTTCCCACTTCCCACATGTTGCATCTGTCCTTGAAAAGGACTTCCTCCAGACAAAGAGCAGTTTGAACTTCTTTGTGCATATACAAACCCAATTTATGTCAGTGTGCTCATTACCACAGTATTAGGCCCACATGTTTAAAAAAGATGAAATCCAGAAAAAAAACAAGTATCCCAAACATTATCTACCCCCTGTGGCATGCATTTATGCACCAGGGGAGAAACATTTATGGGCAATCAGAGAATACTCTACGGCAGAGGAAGTGTACTGAATGATCTCTCTTAGAAGGACTGCTGTGACAGTGGTCTTTGAAAACCAGAATCAGAGAGTCAAAGAGAAAAGGCACACTCTGCCTCAGTCCTTGGAGAAGTTCCAGGAATTCTTCCCTCTCTTATTTTCAGTTGCTTAAACCCACACTTCAAGGAACCTGCTGGACTTCGCTGTGTGCTTCTTGTCTACAAAGGTTTTTCTAGCTGAATTCTCAGAGCAGTGAAAACAGTTGGGGTTTACTAGCTCTAAACAAAGATCTTGATACCTGGTTGAACTATAAAAGATCTGGCACTTCTCTCATAAAAGCCTCCTTGTATCATGCAGCTGCTGAATTGCAAACAGAAATTGCTCACATTAGATCTGGCAGGAACCAAGGACCATCCCACTCTGAGGCTTGTACTCCTGAGAGCAGGAACAAGGAAGGAAGTTCACCCAAGGTTTAGCTTATCTTTCACTTGGAGGAATCACTGTGTTTCTGCAAAATGTTGTTGTTCTTCTAGCAAGAAATTACTAGTGACATTTTGCTTGTACCAAAAGATTGTATATTTGTTGTTACTGTCTGTTTGGTGTTTGGTTCTTTTTTTATATATTCTCATATTAATCTGCTGCTGGTAAGAATAGAACATATCAAGTCTTCCAGAAGACTAATAGAGTGTTCCAATTTAATTTTAATTATCAGCACAACTCCACCCCTCCTTACATTTCATCATACTGCTAAAATAATGTTACACCCCCTCATGCTCTTCACTTGCCTTCTTTGCCTTTTCTGTAATGCTTCTAGTGGTTTTCCTTTCTGCTCTTGATTTTACATTTTCTCCCTCCATGTTCTTAGAACTCCTTCTAGCTCATGTGCAAGAACCCATCTTCTCTTTCCTTCTTCACAGTCTAACCACCCTGGGCTAAATTTTTAGAAAAGTCAGGATATAGAGAAGACAATGTACACTGAGAGATAACTTCTATGTCAAATTTTGTTTCAAAAATATTTCTGTTTTCTTATTTTTATCTATTCCTGCAGCAAAGGGGCAATTCTGTAAGCAGATTAAAATGATTGGGAAAACATGCCCTGGGACACAAATATTCATATTTTTCATTTGTGCCTAGCTCATTGCTCCTTACTCTGATTTTGTGCTTTGGTTTAGTATTAATGATTTTATGGCAAAACTGCATTATTATGAAACCAGAGATGCTCAAAAATCAACAGGTAAGTCTTTAAGAGCAGTAGTACAGAAATGTTTTGTCCAGGCACAAGTCCATTCTCTGGGTCACAGTTTGCTGCACATGGACCCAATCACTCAGTTCCTTACCCTCCTGAGGTCTCGAAGTAAGAGTAGAGATGGTTGCTGTTCACAACACTGTGAATTTCAGGAATATAGTTTCAGGACAGCTGTCACAGTTCTTCCAAGGATTTTGTGTTAACATATGCTCTGCATGGAGACCACTGGTCTGTGGGAGCTCTGCTTTCCCAGTTAGAGGTAAATATGGGTACATGGTGAGAGAATGAGAAATACATAAATTTTTTAAGCCTGTGTAGACTGTGAAAAAAAATCCATCTCTGAATAAATTTCTGCCTGTGTCCTGCCACTCTTGCATATGATTCTCATTTACAAGTTGTGTAATGTCTCATAGCATCACTTCAGCCTGATCTGATTATTCAGAAATCACTTGTGGTTGGAAAAATCTCCTTTTACACCTCTGTGAAATGCTTCTGTGAGGTTTGGTTGAGAGGTTGGCCCCAGTAGTAACTTCAGGCTAGCCCATTCCTTTCTGTAAGGATTATAGTACAGTTGAATGGGAGAGAAAGGATAGGAATAAACAGTGGAAGAAAGGGAGAAAGCAAGAACTGTATGAGCCATTCTATACTGAGAAAAATTCTCGTGGAATCATGGTCTTAAACATCTTAATCATGATGGAGCTTTCAATGCAAATGAAGGTTGCAATGAAAATATTTTTTACCATATAAATTGGAATTCATAAATTCATATTTAATGTCTCACATCTGCTATTTGTTCTTTAAAATCTAGTAGTGCCTACAAGGTCACTTGAAAGAACACTGTTCCATTGCACTACTAAAAATGTATGCTCCCAACACCAAATGCCAGCTTATGGTAATGAGCAGTAGAAATTTGAAACAATTACTTTATTAAGACAAATGTAGAGGGTGCCTGTCAAAAAACAGTGTTTATAAACACTTTCAAGAATTTTATTCCTATCAGCACAGGGGAATTCCTTTAGGCTTTGGTCAGACAATAAAAACTGTATCCTCAGCTTTTTATTCATTCGCCACCAGCAGACCTTAGTTCACAGCTTAAAAAACTATTACTCACTACAATGAAGGGGTTAGGGTAGTAAGATATACTACTCACAGTAATTATATATTTCAACAAGAAACTTAATCTTGATAGTGAACCCTATAACTAAGATATCCTGGCCTATTTTAGGTACTCTTCTAAAGCTCTGGAATATAGTCTTTGTACACTTGTACTCCACCACACAAAACCATCACAAAAAGTAACGAAATAAGTATTATTAAAAATAAGTTAGTCCTAGAGATATGAATTTTTGTTTTTTCTCCCACAGCTCAAACACACGAACTTGCAAACATACAATGAATATGCTGAAAGTAAAAAAATACAAAAACAAAAACAAAAACAAAAAAAAACCCAAAAAACAACTCTGATATGAAAAAGAAAGATGAAGACATATTAGAAAGCAAGTTTCATGAAGGAAAATAGTGAGTGAATATGTCTCCAGTATTTATAAACACATAATTAAAAACTTCAGCTGGCCTGCAGGTCATCCAGGACAAGCAAGGAGCTGAACTATAAAGTCTACATAGGGGACAATATTCTGGCAATGTACAGTTCTTCAGACATAATTTATTCACTCCCTGAGCTATGTTTTTAGGTGCTTAAACAAATTTATTTGTGGTAACAGAAGTTGCAAATAGGCCTGCTTGTGTGCTATAATGTGGATGTAAAAATCTGATTTGTCACTTTCTAGAATATCTATAATTTTGCATCCACCATTTCTCTCTGAAAGAAAACAGTGCCACTTATTTGAGACGGAGATTAAAAAAATATGAGATATTTTTGCTAAATTCCCACCTGTTCTTGTATTTCATTTTCTTTCAATTCCACCAAATTCATGGAGGACTAACTGCCCTAGAAATGAGAGTGGGCTCATTTCTGGGAAGTTAACAGCTTATCAAGGGCAATATAAACAAAACTGGCACAAGTTAGTGTTTCAAAAAGCCTCTTCATGTATGTGTATGTCTCAAATCCCAAGAAATTTCTGAATCCTCACAGAGCGTTGTGGTGCGCTTGTTGCAAAATAAAACCAATTTGCTTAGCATGAATGTCTGCATTACAGATTCCAGAAATAGCCAAACAGACTTATCTGTTCATTTACTGAGAACTCCTGGTGCATTACTGAAGCTGTTGGCCTCAGATAACAGTAGGAGTCAGATTGGTGAAATCAGTGTGTGATTTCAGTTAAAACACAACTTGCAGAGAACTTTCAGATCACGTATTTTGTAATATTTTTGTTAATTTGACAAGGAATAATGGCTTTAAAATCAAAGAGGGTAGGTTTAGATTAGATACTAGGAAGATATTCTTTACCGTGAGTGGTGAGCCACTGGCACAGGTTGCCCAGAAAAGTTGCTGACACCCCATCTGTGGAAGTGCTCAAGGCATAATCGGATGGGGCTTTGAGCAATCTGGTCTAGTGGAAGGTGTTCCTGCCCACAATAGGGGGGATGGAACTAGGTGATCTTTAACCCAAACCATTCTATGACTCTGAGTCTATGAACCTGTCCTATTCAGATTCATGAAGGTATGTTTCAATTCTGATACTTAATTTTTTTTTTTTATAATGCATTAAATGCTTCCTGTGATGCAATGCAGAATATGGTTAAAGGCAAGAAGGGCCGAAGCTATCTTCAAAAAACCCTTCTGTGATCACATTGCAAAGGCTCTGTATGCATACCCTAAGTCCGTCATATGAGTAATATGCAAAGTTTTTGCCTGATTCTCTACACCTTTAAAAGTAACTGGGGAAAAAAAAAAAAAAAGCTAACTGTGATTTGATCATTTTCTTCTTTCATTTTTTTCTTTTAGACTGCGACCTGATGGCCTGAAAAATAAAAACATCCTGATCTGTTACTTCCACCATCACACAATTTATTTTATTGCTGGTGTTGTATTATAATGAGAAGGGATTAAATGCTTTATTAGTAAGTTTCCAACATTAAAGGATAAGATCCAAACCTATGGTATTTCTGAAGCATTTTGTACACTGGAGAATACGTTACTCCGCTCCTGTGCAGGTTTGTTTAGAGCTTTGTCAAGTAGCTCTGGAAAGCAAATTAACATGCAAAAATTTTCTTTGAATGCTATTAAAATAATAGTTCCTGGTTATTACAAATGAACTTCCGAGGTCTCTTAGAAATACAACTGAAATACAGTCATGGTAAGTGATTTTAGGTGAGGTGGAAAGTTGACCAAGCCTCTTCAGGATCAACTTGTAAGTTAATATTGCAAACATAGTAGTATTCTCTCTTCTGCAATAGCCATTAGGTTTGTATAGCTCATACTGTATTTACCTTTTCCTTACAGAAAAAGAGGTGAATCACAATCTTTGGATTAAACATAACATTAGCAATACATGTACATTAATGCGATAGGCAGAGAAATCAGCCAAATAATGCTGCTAACTGTGCTGTTGCTTCACAATAATCTTCCACCCTGACATAAATAGTGGAAGCCAGAACTATAAAAGAATTTAAAAGAAGGCAAAGGTTTTGGAGGATAGTAAAATCTGAACGTGATCAATCTGTTTCAACATGCTGGAGACTCTGACTGCAAATTTTGAAGGATGAGTGTAGCTGATAAATGACAAAAAAGATTAGTCTGAAATATTTACTATCTGTAGTGCTAACAGTCATTCCATCTATATTAATTGGCACAGTGTCTGCTGTGCCAGATGGTCTATTGCAGAGAGTGAACATTACCCTCGCGGATTTATCCAAATTATGTATTTGACGTTTGGATGAAAGCATTTTGGGTTTTTTTACTAGTTGAGCGCAGAGAATTATGTTTGTCATCTTAATGCTATTATTCTATATAGGTCATCAATAAGTATACACACAGAGGTCTAACTGAATTCTAAGCAAAGACAGATATGATGGATTTTGTTTGAAAAAGCTCTAAAAATTTCAGTCTTATTATTGTCAGTGTTTACCTCAGCTTTCAAATATAAATACCAATGCCCTGTTGCTAAGACAGTGAACAAATACTAGAGATGAAAGTCACTGGAAGCATAATACTTTGCCAACTTCCCCAGATCTAGGTATCTTGGGGAAGACCCTGACTGGAATAGTGCCATAAACATGCTGTGTTTTGGGCTAATGCCAGTACAGGTGTTATAACCCTGCCCACTGTATATTGACTGCCCGAAGGTGATTGCTGTGTCATCCACCCAGCACAGGGATATGGCAGCTCAGCTCAGCTCCCTGACTGACTTCAGCCTCATCACACTGCACCATTGTACCAAGAGCTACTGTTTTTGGAGGAGGGTGGAAAGGAAGGAACTCTGTAATTCAACAAGAACCTGTGTTAGGCAAGAAGTTGCCACAAGGATGGCTGCTGCTCAAAGGGCCAAGATACCCCCAGAAAGTCTACGGTTTCAGTCAGTTATTGAATAGAAGCCATGTGGGAGTTGAGAGTTTGTTAACTTTTTAATAGTTCATCAACAAACCCCAACAAACCAAAGTGTTGGTTTATTTGCTATTATACAACTAAAAGCTTCCAACAGAGACTTTTATTAATCACAGCATTAAAACATGGCACAGAATGTGTGAGATAAGGAGATCAAGAGCTGGAAGCTCCGTGCAGCTTAAAAGGTGTGATAAAGGATTGAATGGTATGCTCTATATGCATACATACACTCAGAGGATATACTGGGGAATATACAAAGAGATAGTCACATTGAAAGTAAAGGGATGAGAAACTTAAAAAGAGGGAAGGAGGTCAATGGGAAGCAAGGCAGAGAGCAGGATGCCTTCTGTCAAAGGAATGCAGTGAACACAAACAAGAAATTAAGTGCAAAATGAAAGCAAAATAAATGCTATTTGTACAAGCAAAGTGGAAGGATGACAACAGCAAGAAAGAGGAAAGAGTGGGAAGACATGATATGGACATACAGAATGGGAAAGGAATGAAAGATTCAAAGGTGAAGGGGAAATAAGCAAAGAAATGGCAAAGCTGTTTGCACTTGAGATTTCTTTTTGCTCAAAATAATCTTTGTCTGGTTTAGAAAAAAGTAATGCCAGAAGACCAAAATCATCAGATAATTTGTCTAGCAAAAATTGTCCTTTGGAAGAAATATCAAATTCTGGCAATTAGATTTTGACCAGAGCATTCTCTTCACCAGGGAAACCGAGTAGGGAGACATTTGGTCTTTCACAGTCCATTTTTATGTAAAATAAATCAATTCTATTTTGGAGGCACTATCAAAATTTGTAGAAAAGGATTTTCCTTGTTCCTCCTACAGGTAGGTCTGTGATTGCAATTTGAGTGTGTGTGTGTGTGTGTGTATTTTAAGCTTACTGTGAATATTTAAATGAAATAGTCACTGAATAGCTGTAACTTGCTGCTTTGTATCCTGGCTTATGCTTACCTCAGAAATTTCACCTGCTGCTGTGAGGGGCATAGGCCAGAAGGACGTCAGCAAAGGCCAGAAATGCTAAACAAAGTGATGAATCATGAGTGAAAAGCAGACACTATTTTAAAGGTCACTAGACCCAGTTAAGCTGCATGTCTAAGTCTTGTGCATGTAGCACACACAATATGCAGATCTGCCATAGGGAAATTCCTTAGGTATTCATCAGCATGAATAATTCTGATCTCGTTTAGCACATAGCCATTCTAAATGACATAAAGAAAATGAGGTATAGTCTCAGATCCATAGTCAGTGGTTTTATTATGCAACTTTTACGTCTTGCAGAAATTCTGGCACTCTCTATACCTTTTAACCCTCTTAGGAGATATGAACTATTTCAAGAGCCAAACTCTGAGAGAATTCACCTTTGCAGCCTAAGGCTTAAGGAAGGCTTGCTTCTGGCAAAAGCATAGGTTTGTAATTTTACAGGATGCTCTAATAGGTCATTTTTTGATGGCTTTCAGCCTGATGCATTAAAATTATTTTAGTCTTTATACAGTAATGCTTTGTTATTTTGAGATATTAATTTCTTCTTCTTCTTCTTCTTTTTTTTTTTTTTAATTACCACTTTTATCTGTGGCACTTAGAATGCCAAGACAGATCGCCTCAAGAAAAATAAAAGGCATTATTATATTCTGTCTCTATCCAACATTTGTGCTTTCAACACATAATAAATATTCAGATGTGTTTTCTGTCATTAGCTAGAATGGGAAGTCTGTCACTGAGAAAAGGAAGACCTATTTAATAACAGCAGGGCCAAGCTTCCTTTAATATTATGGAACTAAGCAACTCAATATTTCATCAAGGTCTTTAACAAAAGCCTGACAGCCTAGTGTAGGACAGCTTTTGTCTGTGCGCTACTGGGGTAAAGTCTTAAGATATTTCCCTGAATTCTTCAGCACAATAATACCCATAACATTCATCTTTTTATGTGCTGCAGAATGCGACCAGTGGATAGGCCATATACACTTTCTGGAAATCCTCCTTTAGTTGTGACTATCTTAACTGGAAGGGGGCAGCCAAGATGGGAGGGTTATTTTCACTCTACTCCACTTCTCATCTGCTGGTAAGAACACAATCCCCATTCTTCTCTAAATAAAGAAGGAGAAACCACTTTTATAGTGAACTCTGAAAAAAAAAAGCTAATGGAGGGTTTTCAAATCATGATGGTCTATTATTAATTACTTTAGTTTTGTTCTTTTGTTTAGGGAAGCAGTACGGTCCACAAGCAACCAAGAACGTAGCATTAGTCATTGCCTCTTTCCCTAACTGCATCTGTAAAATGCAGATTTGGTCAGAGTAATTACCCCTTGAAAAAAATATCTTGAAGTGGCTTGCAAAGAAAATTGTATATCAATCTGTGTTAGGAATTTGTATTGTTCAAAAATTATGCAGATATATTCCAAGTCAAACACTGAATGGTACTGTTTTGCTAAACTTCACTGCAAATTTTAGTTAATTAATCCATGTATATGAAATATTTTATTTTAAAAATCACTTGCAATTTAAAGTAATTAAATATTTTAAAATGTTAACAGTTTCTTAGTAACTAGATACCATTCAATTATCATCCTTGAAAAATCGTTAATGCTTCATGATTGGTGACATTTCGTCTTTTATTCCACATTAAAAAAACATGATTCATAGTTTTCTTTTGTCTTCTGATTACCACTGTTAGTTCAGAAAAGAAAGTGAGTCAAATTAATGGATATAACTTTATTTTACATGAAGTTAAATTCAGCATCAAGTTCATACTCAAAAGTGAGGCTACAAGTTGAAATACCAATGTCTAAATGCAGTAAATATATTTTTTCCATTATTACACTGATATAAAGTAAATTGTAGATTAATAGAGAAAAACCCAAAATATTTCCCAACTGTTTTTTTGCTTGTTTGTTTGTTTGTTTGTTTTTAACTTGTCTTCCTCTTTTCACCTGGCAAAATTCCTATTGGATATAAGAAACTTGACTGCATATATTTATCTCCCTCGAGAGAGACTGAAGAAAAAAACATGTGACAGATGTTAGTCACATTGCTTAATGTACTACTGGAACACATTCAGAAACTATGGTGATGAACATGATATAAATAATCTATATAGAAGAGAATCCTGAAACCATTCCTCTGAGAAAATGTTCATTAATTTCAATTAGACTAGGTAATGATTAAAATGGGCAAATTACCAGATTATAGATATTATTATTCTATTGTATAGTAAGAGTAATACCATCATTATGTTATTCTTAAACTTTGTTCTCAAATGCTTTCTACTTGCATTCTTCAAAGAAGGTGAATTTACTCATCAAAATGTTCATGATAAATGAACAGGTAATGAAAGCTCTAGAAGTGATACTAGCCAACAGCTAAATTAATAGCCAAACTGCTTCTATCAATTCATATCACCTGTTGGCCAGAATGAGGTCAGCACAGTGGAATGAATGTGCTAGGTCAGTTAGAGAGGGCCATCCAGCTGGGGGTCATCTCTCTGCTCAGTCTTTTTCCGAGCTTGTGGACATGTTTTCCTTTTAATTTGTTTCTTCTCTAGATAGAAGAGTCTTAGCTCACTCTATATGCCTCAGTTTTGGAAACAAATACTCGTCTTTAATAATTATTGTTACTACAATTATTTTGTTTATAATTTCAAATTCTGCTATATCCTTTTGAATATGGGAGGGCAATGGAAGAGAGGTCAGAACTGTGTTTCAAAGATGATTCATGATTTATTCAACAGAGAATTATCTTGTTTTCTGTTTATTTTTTTCCCCTTACTGTTACCAATATTTGATTTGGGTTTTTGTCTTTTATTCAGCATAGGACTGAAGTATTTGTAGAGCTAACCTCATTATCACAAGATTTTTGTTCTGAGAGGTAGCACTTAGCTTGGAGCTCATCATTTTATATGTGAATTTGTAGGCTTTTTTCCTCTTCTACATCACTTTACATTTTTCTGCACTGCATTTCATCTGCCATTTTATTACTCAATCAGCCCCATAAGTTTCTGCAGCAATTCTTCACAGTCAGCCTGCATTTTTCCTATTCTGAATAATTTAGTATTAACAGCAAACTTTCCAAGCTCCCTACAAAATGCCTTTTCTAGGACTTGCATCCTCACCTAAGCCTGTAAAAGTGGATGGACCTGTAAAAGTGCATAGCAACATAGTGTGATCCTTGGAGTGTCCTGCACAGGGCCAGCGGTTGGACTCAATGATCCTGACGAGTTCTTTCCGACTCAGCATATTCTATTATTCTAAAAGTCTATGATTTTCTTTAAAAGGCTTGAGAGTTGGCATTGTCAAATATTTTGAAAATACAGACAGACTTTATAAATTACAGTAATTTCACGATTATAAGCCGCACCATTTTGACTAAAATTTTGGTCCGAACCCAAAGTGCGGCTTATAATCAGGTGCGGCTTATATATGGACAAAGAACGAAAAGTTGCTGTTTTAGTTTGGAGGACAGGTGTCTGCTGAGAAAGGCAGGAGTTTCTCTTTGAAATGGAGAATGCAAACCCCCTCTCTCCAAATTATTATAATTTTGAAATCAAGGGGTTTTCAGGCAAAAATATGGGAATTAGGAATAACAGTTCTTTTCTAGGGAAATTAAAATAGAAATACAGTACTACAAAGCAACAAACTCCAAACCCTGACAAAGTCAGAGTACAACCTGACACCGTCAGGCAGGGTGTTGGTAGCAGTCCCATTAAATGGTGATTGCAGTCCCCTTGCAGTGACAGATGTGGCTTAGTTGGAGCAGTGCTCCTGCAGAAGGTGCAGTTTCCCTCTGGAGGTCCAGTGGTGATGTGGAGAAATCCAGTTTTCCTCTGGAGTCCAGTGGAGAAAGGGGCTACCTTATTGTCCCAAAACCTCTGTTTTTATCTTGGTAAGAAATGTTGGGCTCTTCCCCCTGGCTGGAGCAACTTTCAATGGGATGCAGTAATTTTATCAGTCACGCAGTGGGACTCAATGGGCCATTAGCAGACAATGACTGGCTGGAGGAAGGATGGGTTGTGAAAAGATAAAGAACAATGCCCTGCCTGGTTTCAATGGATGGCCCATTAGCAAATTATCTGCCATTGAGATAAGGATCACTGCCCCCACCCTCAACAGATGGTGATAGAACAGATACCTTTTATCACACTCTGTATTGTAACATGCGGCTTATAATCAGGTGCGGCTTATGTATGGACAAAACCCAAAAAGTTGCTGAAACCCAGAAGTGCGGCTTATAATCAGTGCGGCTTATAATCGTGAAATTACTGTAATCATTCTTACTTTGATGTTTGATGACTTTGTCACAAAAAATACTAAAGCAGCCACATCACAGAACTCTCCTCTACAGAAGGCATACTGGTCTTTCCAACGAACTTGTATTTATCCAGATGCCCACTAATTTTGTTGTACATTTTGACTACTAATTTATCTAATATAGACATCAGGCTTAAAGAATCTAGCTACCCCAGTCTCCCCAGAAAGTCTCTCATAGACCATCTGCTGTGGATATGTTGATGTGCTGAAAGAATTCAAATAACACAGAGGGAATTCTGACTATATTTTACAGGAAGATTCCAGACATTTTCCTGCCCAAAGTGAAATTTGAATATTTGTAGATAGGAATGCAGTAATAGGAATGCCTCACTGAATATTTTGGTCAGTATGCAAATTACAAAACACTACTGATATCAGGACATCGTGAGTCTGAACTATTTTTGAAAGATGATGGACATGATTAATTTATTTTGTGCTATGCCCAGATCCCATACGGTCTCCACTTATGCTACTTAGCACACCAGCCAGAACCCACCTGCACGATTTGTATGTAAGGGTTTTTAGATATTGTGATCATGAAGGCCATGAAACAGGTATCTGGACACTTTACCGAGTTGAAATAATTTCTGCAGAGGTACTGAAGCAGGATTTCAAAACTGAGTGTGCAGTCTAAAATGTCTAAGCAGCTGGCCAGAGCTTATGTTCTGTTTTTCAATATTATTCATGTGCTTATGAGCTATTTTAGATCCTTGTCCAACATCTGTTGGTTTCAGAATGGGAAGGGACAACCATGTTCTCCATTCTGTTTCAGTGTTTTACTCTGATTAAGATACTATGGTAAGACCATGATACATCAGGTATTTCCACTTTGAAGGCACAGCCTGATTGTGAAATTTCATGTAACTCCTTAGAAACATTTTGTTTTTTCCATTAACAGCAGAAGGAGAGATGTGTGACACAGAAATACCCCATTAATATGCATTTTGGTTTTGTAGGAATTCCCGTTGAGTGTGCTGACATCTTGTGGCTGGATGGATATTTAAACATGTCATGCATGTGCTGAGGGGAGGCAATTCCTGCACAGCATCTTGGGATCTCCAGCTCTTCTTGAAGTCTTCAGCCAAAGGCTCCATGCTGAGAAGCATTTTGAATTTGTCTACCACAGCATTGACTGGTTTTCTTCTTTCTCAGTTGAAATTCTTTGTTTCACCCTAAGCCCCATAATTTTCGGGAAAAATAAGTACTTTCATGAACATTTATTTTCTTCAAGTCACATAGTCATTAAATCTCTGTGCCTCAGACATGGACCGGAGCTGTATGGTAGTGATAGCAAGAATGCTGGCATGTGTTTGCCAGTGAGCTGCTCTTTGACTGGTTCTTGGCTTCCTTTTGTGACCAGATGTTAGCAGAAAGAGGGAATGTTTTTATATTTTTTTCCCACAGTGTACAGGATGGATGGCTGTGCTCCAGTTCTTTGGGATTTTGTTTGTTTGCTCTTTCTAAAAAATATATATCCCCCTCAAGCCCTTCTTGTCGCATCCTTTTACAGTCTAAAGATTACTTCTGTCACTGGTGGCTTCTGGCTATTATGTTTCTGCACATCGCTCCTCCTTTGTAATCTCCTATCCACTCTCTGAGTCTTTAAAAATTCTGTCTTCTTTTAGTAACTGTAGTTTTTGGCCCCCTGTTCATACGTTTTTAGCAGAGAATTTGTTGTCCCTGTCTGCAACGCAGGAGCTGATTCCATATTTTACCAGCTTTGATAGTGTCATCCCGCTGTGAGTGACAAGGTGAGGAGCAGAACCTCTGAGAGGAACTCAAGGGAAGCTGAAAAGCTGCTCAGGGTTGCTGCAAGAATTATTTTCATGCTGAAGGCCCAGCAGATAGGGACACTGCAGGTGTCTTCAGCGCAGAGACCTACAGCAGGTAATAGAGAATCTGTGGCTTTTCTGGGGTTAATAAGATGCTTCTGAGGACCAGCGCAGAGGTTCTGTGGGTAGTTGCTGCCTCAGGCATAAGGACTGGCATCCACTGTGCTCGGTGTGAGAGTCAGACACACAGGCTCAATGTATACAATCTGTCTCCTCCTGTTTATGTTCATGATTCATCTGTGCCTACATACTTTTGTGAACAGTATGCTGCACTATGTTATTAAACACAAAACTGTGTACATAGCTTCTGGGATTTGTATGCATGTCTCATAAGAAGAAAAAAAGGGTTTCAGTGAAATTCTGCCCATATGGCAGGTCAACATGCATTAGTCTCCAGTTTTCTGATGTGCCTGTTCTGAAGAACCATTCAGAGAATTTATCTAGCCAGCACTACAGGAAATTTCCAAGCAGAAGAGGATATATATACATGTGTTTCATTAAGATTTGATGACATTTCCAAAAAGGTAGTGTATCAAAAACCAGAAGAAAGGCAATATGATTAAAGTATGCTTTATGTCTAGCATATTCTCAGTAAAAGTGGAAAGCTTACAGATTTATAAAGTGTATTTATTACAGATAAAGGAAATGGAAGAGGATTTAATGACCTAAGAATCTTAATCTTTTAGGCAAAAATAAATTATTATGACTAAAACCAAGAAAAAAATCTTAATACCTTCAAGAGACTTTTGCAACATAAATCTAGTAGCTACACTGTCAGAAGTTATTTGGGAAAATGGGGAGATTGACTTATTTTTGAGGCCAACACAAGAATGAATAAATGGATATTGGAAAAAATGTACACATTCCAGCAAAATTTTTATAGCTCTTAACATACTGAATTTGGGTACTTTCATTGCCAATGGATCATAGGGTTAAGGAATGCCCATCTAACAGAAAGATACAGTTAAATGAGAGGCAGATAGAAAACCAAAACCAGATCAGTTACCTTGAATTGTTCTCTGCAGTAAATACTACTCTTTTATTTTTCCTTAGTGTTTTTTTTTTTTAATGAGGAATAAATTTGAAAAGAATCTATTTTGGCTTTTTAAAAAAAAAATTATAGCTGTGTAGCTGTCAGGAGATTTAATCTGCATTGTATTTGTATGATCACAAATGCTAACCTCATTTCAAGAACTTTCACCAAATCCATAAATAAACTACATTTATTTAAAGATATTTTAATAAGGTTTATATACAATAGAAGTCAAGCTTAGACTTTGGAGAAGCCTTTGTGTTGGAAAATGAACTCTATGACCAGAAAAATTATAGTTCTGAAAGTCCATTTGTAGGCTTTTCTGCATAACTGCCATGTTAAAGTTGCTATAATAAACCTTGTTCAGCTCTTTATTATCAACTAAAAATATCTACTTCACTTGTAACTCACAAACTGTAAGGACCAAAAAGAAAATACAGTTTTCCCGTACCTTGCCAGTTTCCTTGAGTATTTTTTTTATTTTACTGCATATTAATATGTAACATAAATTCCTCTAGTTCTGATCTCCTCACTAAAAGACAAGGAACTACCAGGGAGTGTCCAGCAGAGGCCAAAAAGATGAAGAAAGGTCTGGAGCATCTCTGTTATGAGGTGATCAGGGCATTTTAGTCTGAAGAAGGCGAGACTGAGAGGAGATCTCATCAGTACATACAAATATCTCAAAGGTGGGTGCCAAGAGGATGTGCCGGACTCTGTTTTGTGGTGCCAGCAGCAGCATGAGGAACAATGACAATAAACTGAAACACAGGAAGTTCCTCTTCAACATGAGGGAGAACTTCACGTTGAGTTTGGCAGAGCTCAGGAACAGCTGCCCAGGGAGGTTGTGGAGTCTCCCTGTCCAGAGACATTCCACACCCTCCTGGATACGTTCCTAGATCTCCAGAGGGCCCTTCCAACCCTAACTATTCTGTGATTTTCTAAACTCTCTAAGCATTGTACATTTGATCTAAATGACATTATACACTCTATATCGATATTCATTTCAATGATTTTAAACTTATTTTTGGAAAATATCAATCTAAAGAAATGACGGTTGAAAATTTCAGCACAACCTTCAAAAGTTTCCGAAACTGTGGACAATTGCCTTTAGGTCATGTAGACTAGAGTGAAGCCAGCCACAATCTAACCTGTGTCACACTTGGTGAGCTCTTCCTTATGATAATCCTGTAGCATTAGTGAAAGAATTTTGCAAATATTTTTCTGCTGTTTTATAACCAACATTACTTAATGAAATGTTGACTCTTCCTACACTTAAAACACTGATAAATATAAGCACTACCTTTGTTAAAACAGAGAGTTCTGGCTGCACTGTTCATTGTATTCCTTTTTATTCTGTGAATGAAATCCTAATATGTTTCGGCTTCCACAAATTGCCATCAATTCTTGTTCTGATCTCACTGTGATCTGGTGTCATCAAAACCAAAGTTTCAAGGTGGTGGTTTCACTGTGTCTTTCACATCTAATGAGTCTTCTGTAAAACCAAAATATTTTGAAACTCACAAACAACACAATTTCTTTTTAAAAAAAAAACCAAATATTTAATTATTTAGGTAAAGAATATTCAAATAAGGGAAATTTGCTTGATATCCTTTGTAAGCTATCCTTGCTTTTCCCTACTCAATCTGTGTAGCACCAGTCTCAGACCCTTCTAGACCCCTCTGAAGTCTTTTTGCTACTTTTTCTCCACTGTAAATTGTCATTTCCTGAGTGTCAAGCTCTCATTTGTGCTTGTAAGTGACTCTCCTGTCTCCAAGAGCCCCTGCCTTGAGTATGCTCAGTCAGTCTCTCAGGGATGGAAATGGTTCCCTTTCTCCTCCCAGTAAGCTCTTTTTACTGCTTTATTAAGGTAGCATAAACATAATTATAAATGCATGATAAAGTAAATCACCTGGCACTATTACAAAACCAAAACTCTAGCAGATAAATTTCTTTGTTGGTTAGAAGCCATAAAAGAAAGCAGGATGCAGTCGATGTCTGGGAATCCTTTGAGCACAGGGTGCATGTTCTTGTCAGTGTGTGTGCCAATACTGATTGACTAAAGAGGGATCTTTGGAACCATTTTGTCTTTCAGAAGTGCTCCAAGCTTCTCCTGCACTCTGGGCTGTCTGCTGGGTGTCACTGCAAACTCAGAACACTAGTAAGACATGCTAAAAAAACTCAGTTTCCATGCACAAGGCATATTTTAGAGGCATTATTTTCAAACCTACAGAGCTCAGCCAAATCAAAACCAATTTTTCCTGGAACACTCAAATGCACTGCACTGAATAAGGAATAAGTATCTGCCAATTTCTAATTTTCTAGGTTCAGCTGATTCATCAGTACAGTTTTTCAGCAAGTAGTCATAAGGCAATTTATAACAGAAGTCAATGTCAGTCTACTTATATTCCAGAGAGCTAAATGGTGTTAATCCAAACACTGCAGAAAAATAAACAAACTGCAGGTTTAGGTTAGGCTTGAAAACTTTTAATCTCCAAGGCAAAAATAAAATTAGGATAGTACAATTGCAGCAGAGAAAAGGATTTTAGAAAAGAGTATTTAGGAACCTACTGTAAGAATATCATCTGTAGCAAACATTAATTAGTTTGAAAACCAGATACTTCAGTCAAACTATTTTTCTGGCACTTTAAAGTGTATTGAAGTGTTGATAATCACAAAATTTGAAGTGGTTTTCTCACTAAAGAGTTTACAAAGGACTCATTGTAGTAATTCTACAAATACAAAGCAGTTGTTTAAGCATCTCAATTCATAAACCCAAACTTGTTTATCATAAGTATTACTCCATGTTGGTACATCAGTGATATGTTTGTCTGCCTAACAGTATAAATGATAATTGTGACTGACTGACAAAGTGGAAAAAAAAAATCTTATTTCTTGACTAAAATTCCTACATATAGGAATAGTAAAGCAGAAAAAAATTGTCCTTGGATTTGCTCCTGGATATGTCCTGGCTCAACTTCCTTTCCTCTAGAAAAACAGGACAGAAAGCAAAGTAAATGTGCATGGGTTGGTTCTGGCTAGCTGCCAGACCAAACCCAGACAATCTCTTAACCTTCTCAACCAGGATGAGATAAAAAATAAAATGGGAAAGCTAATGGGTTGACACAGGGATGTCACTTACCAGTTGTCATCACACACTTGACTTGGGTAAAATTAATTTACTTCATTGAGAAATAAAATAAATTTTGATAGTAAGAATCAAAAAAAATGTTTATGTTTGGAAGATAGGAAAGTTATTTTCTGAAAACACACATGAAATTAGAGTCTATTTGTTTTCCTGAATGAAAATCTTAGCTACATATTTGATAGCATCAGTAATCTCCCAGCTTGAAAAGTATCTTTTTTTTTTTTGCTTTACAGGGTTCTGGAGATGCTTATGTGTTCCCCTATAGAAGCTGTCTTTGGAAAGAGCCATTCAGTGGTTACCTTGTAAAATTTTTGAAAGTTTAAGAAGGCATCCTTTCTTGAGAATATTTTTACCAGGGAAATTCCAAGCAGTTTGTGAACATGTGTGAGGGTATTACAGGGAGGACTACAGTCATCCCATAAACCCTCTGAGATGAGGAGAAGAGGAAGCAGGTCTATCTCCATATGCAGGAAACATAAACCACCATCTAATTCTTTTTGAGATGGCAGTGAAGTAGAAACAATCTCACAAAATGACAATTGAATTATATTCATTGGATGCAAATGACTGATAGGTGTAAGAAAGAATGTTTCAAGGAAGCCAGGGGTGTGCATGTACAGGATGGACCTTTCTCCTCTCGTTATGCATGCCACCACTGGCCTTATGTGTGTTCTGTCTGCAAATAAACATTTCTTCCTTCTGGATGCTGTAAAAACAATGTTGGAACTCTGCTTTCCCCTGAGATTCAGGAAATGGTAATGAGCTCTTTCTGCTTGCTCTGAGGGACTCATATCTGAAGCAAGAGACGAGAGCTTTGAAAGCTGCTCCCAGCTCACTGCTATTGGTCTCTGGCCTGGTACCAATGAAGGCTGACTTTCTGTGGCTGGATCAACTATCTTGGCATGGCTTTTTGCCTTTGTGCCAGCTGGGAGTCACATTTCACTGTGCCTTGCACTTCATCTACACACTGGCAGAAGCCAGATTTCCCTGCAGGCTGCTTAACCACCTTGGCATGGCTTTTGTCCAAATGCTGGCTGGGAGCTGGTTCCTCTGTGGCCTTCTCAATTCTCTTGGCATAAGACAATTGCTCAGACACCAACTGAGAGCTCAGTTCCTGCAGCCTGCTGTTTCCATCTGCTGATTCTGAGTGGCAACAAAAAGAAAGGGGCTATCCTTCAAATCACCTCAGATTTTTTCCTTTGGAATTTTCTAAGGGGAAATAAAACCAGTCCTCAGAGATAAAGAAACATTAGGTTAAACATTCTGTGAAACCTCTGCTCCAAAAAGAAATTGAAAGTTCAGCCTCTGTGTGCCTCAATCAGTTCCACCTGGGCAATCAACTTACATCTGGTTGTAATTAATCTGCAAAAAAAAATGAAGGGCTGCCCTGTGGGATGCATCCACTTAGAAAATCCACAGTGATTGCTCTGTGATATGCCGCTTACTTACAGATGTGTTCTAGGCTCTGGATCTTCACTCCTGATCTCCAAATCTCTCTCCTTTAATACTTTTTGCAATTGCTGACTGGTTTGCCTGACTTTATGATTCTCTACTTCTTTCCTTATTCTTCATTTCAATAACACTTTTAGTTTCTTTACTATGTTGGAGATTTATTTTTTCAGACTAGTAGAAAAATATTTCCTTTTTTGAGTTTGCTATAAATAGGTCTGTCTGGCTTTTATTCAGCCTTAAGTGCTGAGTACAAATGTCCCTGTCTTAAGCTACATTTCCATGATAGGATATTGTCTGGATACATAGAAATCTGGACATCTCCTCCTGAAAAATGATGTTTAGTTTAGATTCTTTGTGAAGATCTCTCTCTATCTATATGGAGATGGAAAATATTTATCTCCTACAAACTGAAACAAGGCTGAGAGAATTCACTGTTTCTGCAGCTTAATGCACCAATGTATCTGCAGTTTTTCTAAACCCAAATGATGAAGAGTCCTGAATCAGACATGAGAAATCGTGACACTTCTTCTAAAAACTTATGACTACTAAGCATTTATAAAAGCCGCATATCTCAAATGTCCTTGGCATTTGGGAGGTGCAGACGTGGTGGGGGAGGAAGAAAGGTAAAGGGAATGCTTATTACTGGGAAATATTTAGCAGAGAAAATAGCTTTACAGCCTCCTTACTGCAGCACTTAGTAGGCAGATTGGAACATTACTACTACTCATACACACCACATAAATGTGTTCAAATTTTTCATAACTTCTGTACTATATTTTGACTTCCAGTAAGCACTTTGAAAATATCTGAAGAGTAAAAGGAAGGCACTAGACAATTCTAAAAAAATTATATTCCCTTTATTAACTTGTTAGGTCATATAGTCTTTGTCCATTGCTTGACTGGTATGTTAGGAAGATACTGTTCTGCCTATTACACATTTTATAATTAAATAATAACTTTTTGCTAATAACTTTGAATGTATAGGAAGTATCTGTGGGCAGTCACTTCCAAATGTACTTACAATCTCTGGGCCCACAAGTCCAAAAGGTGAGTTACTGACTTCATTTTAAGTCTTTTGATTTTTCTAGATTTCTTAAAATGACCAGTCTACTTAAGTACAAGAGCAGTTGTCACTCATTTCCTTCTGGACACAGTAGGAAACCCTGATAAAGCTGAAATAATTTGACAGCAAAAATCTTTCCTAAAAGAAACTGAGACACCAAAATAAAATTGAACAGAAAACAGAACCGAAATCCAATTAGAATAAAAGCCAGGCTGTATAATTTTTGCTGAACATCTCTTACAGGGCTACTTGAACAAAATAAATAATTTTATTTTTACTCTTGCAGTGATGCTTTGCCACTGTTTTCTTCCAGTTTCCTATGTGTCAGCCTGTACAGAATGCAGGTTTATTAAGATGGCTACAGAGACAGGTCAAAACACTTGCTTTTGTGTTAATGGGTTCCTTCCAGACATATTTTCACAGGTTTTCTAAAATGCTAAATTGTATCATAATTCAGATGAATTCTGAAGTCATCCTGTTTTGAAGTGTAAAGATTTGTGTAAATGTATTCAGTATGCACTGTAAAAACTTGCAGAAGTAGTACTTTCAAGGAAAATTAGAATATATTATTTTAAAAGCACATTTTTAAAAGCTTAAACCAAGTTCTGACTTCTGAGATAGGTATATTCTGAAATATATATTCATCATTTAAGTAAATTTAAATAAATTACTGAAAACAATACACTGAAAATGTAATAGAAATAGCATTATTGTCATTACTTATCATTAATTTTGAAGGCACTTGACTATCATGCTAGCACCAGTGTGCTTTGCCATGTATAAATACAAATAAGGGAACATCTGTAAATTTTTTTTTTTTTTTTAAATCCATTACAAAACAGAAACAAAGGAGAAAAGCAACAGGTATTTTTGATTAGCATACAGAGACTTCCTGCATGTGCTTTGAAGGAGTTTCTTTCTGAGTTGTTGTGAACTCCTAGAGATCGTGGCCACCACGAAGGAGCAGGCTGGACCCTCTCCCTGCAGGGAGGGCTGTAGCCTGGGATTCCTGGAGGAGTCTGGACAGAGGAACAGGAGACCAGAACAGGAACTCTGCCAAAATATGTTAAGTCTTGGACATTGCCAAAGTCAAATACACCCAGCTTCCTACAAAAAGCGGTTCTAGAGAAAACTGAGCAATTACTGAAAAACCCTCGAAGTCACAGCCACTGCCAAATTACCTGTGGCAGGCAGCCTTCCTCCACCTTATTTCAGAGTGAGTATTTTTTACTTCTCAGAGGTAATCACAGCAGGGTTACTCCCTCAATATTTTAACTTGATAAAAATAATTTCTTTCATTCTCTCATGTCTTTTTAAAATATTAACTTTTGGGGATTTAGGGAGCCTCTCACAGATCATTTCCATAATACCTAGCTCTGGGATGGACCACATTAAAACTAAATTCTCTTTGTGCTGCTATAAATCCAAGAGCAAATACAATTTAATGTTAAATTTTTAACTTTTTAAAAACACTCACGAGCCAATCATTTAAGATTAGCCAGCAACAACAAAAAAAAATTAAACAATAATTCATTCTTCTTTCATTTATTGCATTTTCCAATACAGCTTCTCTTTCTAAAAAGAAAGGAAGCACTATATTTATAGGTATACAAAAAAAAAAAAAAGATGGGTAATAAGAACCATTGAAATGTCTCATTCCAGTATCAGCATTTTGCAAAGTATTACAATTTATTGTTGCTTTTATTGCAAATAAATACTAAATTATAGAAAATTTTAAAATAGTATTTATAAAAGAACATGGATTACACATGGACTTTATTTCCTTTGGTTTTTTATATCTTTCTACAAAATATGAGAAGAATCACATATATGCTATGGGAAAACAAACATATCATTGTTTTCTAGGGAAACCTCTGTCCCCTTTAATATGCCTACTACTTTTTAGCAATCCAATCTTATGTTTACATTGTTTTGAGACCAATTAATTTTTTAGAACTTTTTACACGTTATTGCTTTTTAAAGTATTTAATCCCTACTTTTATGAGCAAAAAATTTTAATGAAATTTCATCTGTCTTGAATCTCTATTTTACTTGGTAGTAGATGAAAATAAAATTGGAATTATAAAAAAAACCCCTTGAGTGTGAAAAGCCCCCCCACCCATGGAAGTAATAGCTGTGCCAGAACAATTTTTTTGTGTGAGCAAAATGTTTAAAATCCCATTAGGCCTCAAGCTCTTAAATGAAATTTAAGTTTCACAAAGACCTTTCTATGTTCTCAGGAGGGGGTGATTTCCAAATATATATAGCTAGTGTCAGATTAAGTTCTTAATGAGTGAATTTTTCAGAAGGCTGCTAGGAATATCTTCAATGACATTTAGCAAATGCTTTTTAAGGAGATCCTTCAGATTCGAATCTGGCTATAAACTTTTTATACATGATCCTCGGTGCCCCAAGGGGATTCTTTGTGAGGTCAGAGTCTTAGCCAAAGTTATTTGAATACTTTCAAATTATATGCATTAAGTAGTAACTTGAAAACCTGACTACTTAAAGTAAGTGCTGTCAAATTTTATCTTAAATAATGGCCTATGATGTTCACACAGTTATTTTGCAACCAGTATTACATTAAAGCTGTGAAGTGTTCTTCACAAAGTCACATTTCATTCTAATATGAGGCTCCTACTGTGAGCAGAATTGTTTGTTCACACTCTATTTATTTCCACAGTAATTGTAATAAACTAATTTCACTGTCAGAACAGTCCAAGGTATCCAGAGATATGTCCTTTGGAATACAATTTTCCAATATTAAAAAGAAAGACCTGATTTTTAAAAAAAATTAATTAGATCTAGATCAAGTTTAGATCTAGTCCCTCCCAAGTTAGGAATAGCATTTTCAATTTGATTAACAAATTTTAGAAAGTTATATACCTTTCTGTTAATACATTTATTATGCTCACATGTACATTTTTATACTTAAAAGATGTGCATATTTCAGTATATTTTCACTGAGATGGCCAGTTTACTAAGGATGATCACAGATGATATTTTAGTGATGCACAAAGTTGACTCAGTAATTAACGAGGGACTACAAGAAAGATGGAGAGGGATTTTTGACAATAGCGTGTAGAGATAGGACCGGGGTAATGGCTATAAACTGAAAAAGGGTAGGTTTAGATTTTGTGTATTGTGTAGAAGCTCTTTATGATGAGGGTGGCAAAGACTGGCACAGGTTGCCCAGAGAAGTTGTGGATGCCCCATCCCTGGAAATGTTCAAGGTCAAGCAGGATGGGGCTCTGAATAACCTCTTCTAATGAGAGTGTCTCTGCCCAAGGCAGGAAGGTCAGAACTAGAAGATTTGGTGGGTGCTTTCCTACCCAAACCATTATAAAATGCTATTCTATGATTCTGTGATTTAGCGTACTTAAACAGTTGAGAAACAAAAGAATAAACCTCCTTATTTTGTTTTGTGTATGCAATGAAGCCAACAAAAAGAAATAACACTTCCTATTCATGAGGTTCTTTTGCACTTCTGGTTTCATTTTCTGACTTTCAGTTTATGGTTACTCTCAGATAATTATCCTATTCTCTGCCAAAAGACTTGACTAACTGATCTTACTTTATTTCAGTCTCATAAATTGACTCAATACTGTGCTTGTTTTATTCAGTCACCCATGTCAGGTTCTTGGTCAAGAAAGTTCTTCTTAGCCTCAATTTCTTTTTTTCTGTGCCCATTAAGATTTGGGTTTATTTTATGTAGGCTCATATACCATAGCAGAGAGAGAGTCGAGCTCTGCTACCAGATCTGGAACGGTCTCCTTGCTCCTCCATGCCTGGAGACCGACAGAAGCTGTTGGTGAACACATCAAAGAATATTTTTTCCTTTAGAGCTCTTTGTTCAAAATGCCATCCTGTATATCAGGTTAAGCATAAAACCAAAATTGTTGAGCTCCTGTATTATAATGATAGGCATTCTAAATAAATCATTAGAAAGATATCTAATTCTTGTAATGATGTATCTTCATCAACTTTTAAACTTAAATCCACGGAATATATTTTGATCTCTGAAGTGCACATTTGTCTTAATTCTGTCTTTTGAACACATCTCAAGAAAATGTACAGAAGATATATCATGGCACAGAAGCCTTGAATTTCAATAGAAGTAAAGAGCACTTTTAACATAGTTGATGGTCATGCCTATGAAACGAAAAAAAAGGAGTTGCGCAACTGAGAGGAAATTTAGAGTACAAGAACAAGGAAAGCATTGTGACTGTTCTTTAGGAAAATGGAACTGAAGTGTCATATCCTTTCATTTAGTAAAGTTTTATTCTATTAAATATAATTATTTTCCCTTCAAGTTTTGATGACGATGAGGTTGCTAGGAAACTTTCTGATGTCAGGTGTGCCTGTGTAAATACGGAGTACTTATTTAAAGTGATGAAAGCTCCTGGACTGAAATAAAAGTTATGGAGTAATTTTAAGGTTTGCTCATGATTAAAATAAGGAAACATGTTGCTACAAAAGAGACAAAACTCAGCTGTTGTCTCCTAGTCTCAAATCAATATCTGCAATAAGTTATGTGAAATTAGATTTATGCCATCCTTGTAAGTCTCTGATTCTTCCACAGTAGACCTGCACTCAAGATTGCTTTAGAACCATGAATCCACGTTTATGGCTCTTACAGATTGAATTAATCTGACATTAATATTAAGAGATAAGATTATTCTCTGTGTTGTAGGTTCTAAAGTGATGATGGCAACAAAGCTCTCCTTACACTAACATTGCCTTTAATAGCAGTGCCTGAGTACACGTTTACTTTGCTCACTGAACATTTCAAAGGACATTTACTATTTGTATAAATGCTACTGTGATTGTAGTACTCACTTCCTATATCTATGCAGCATTTTGGTATGAACTCCCTGGGTGATGATAACTAGATTACACCTCTCACATGTTAATGCAAGTAGCCATACCAAATGTGTGGCCAATATCCCTTCACACACACCTAAGGACTAGTCCAGCATATCTCTAAAAAAAAAAAAATAAAGTCTTTCATTTCTCTACTAAAATTCCTGTGAAGCAATGCTGCCTATTTCTGCACCAGGGACTTCAAATTAAGTCTGTTAGCAGAATTCATTAATCTATATCTATAACAAGAAATAAATAGAAAATGAATGGAATAGTTTTTTTATTATATCCTTGACAATGATGAAAATATAGATTCTCCTAATAGCAAAGCTGTTTCTCTCTTCCTCTCAGGAGATGGCTTTTATTGCCATTATTGCTTTTGTCTAGGCCAGTATCCCCTTAGTTGAGAAAACCAGCACTGAGGGATCATTATAGCCTGTCGCCCTCAGCTGGTGCAGAGAGAGATTAACACAAAAAATCAGCTTCAACACGGGACCTTCTTTAGAGCTTGCAAGGCTATGTAACTCCCCTTCAATGTTCACTTTTGTTTGCTTAATCTTAGCATGAGCAAAGAGATTCTAAACATAGAATGTAAATAACCAAAACTTTTTTTTTTTTTTTTTAGGATTTTATTGACAGAGTATTTAAATACTTTAGATCTAAGTTTTTCTATATGATCATAGTGTGGCAAGAGAAATGGAAGTAAAATTCCAAGTTGTATGTATGAAAACAAATTTTTTCAGTAGTTGTAATTCTGGTGTAGGTGATGATGATGTACCTTTATACACACCCAGCATTCTGAAAAGGTAAAGCCTGTCACTGGTCCAAGAATTAGACAACAAGTTATTGGCACAGATGCAATGCAAATGTCTGGTTTGAGAAAATGGACATGACTTGGAGATTGACCAGCTCCTAGCCTCCTTCACAAATAACTATTTGACTAATGGTTACAGGAACTCTTGACATGGGATTTTGGACAATTCTCAAGATTCCCCCAGACAGCTCCTGCTATGACTAATCTAATTTATGAGTTGATTAACACTCTGCATAGAAACTCCCAGAGATTCACAGGTAGTTGCTGCTGCACAGATTGTACATAGATAATTGTAAATAGAAACCATACCAAAAGATGACAAAATTGTCATTTCTAAGTTGTAAAGATGTTTGAGAGATGTTTTGTCTGTGATTAAAATGTCTGATCACACGTGCTGGGGTAGTTCCACACTAGAACAGCTGGTTTATAAAAATTGGAGCAGTTTGGAGAGTCTTAATCAATCAATCCAGCTGAAGATGTCACAAGAACACTTGCAATGGAAGCTCCCATGACTGTCCTAATAGCGCTGAAAATCCTGCTTGGGAGAGCTGATTACCCTCCCAATAATTACTCCCTGCCAACATCAGAGTAATAATTCCTTTGGGAGAAGCACTCTATTGTTTGTGCAAAAGTAGATACAAGTCTCTTTTCAGAAGGGCTCCCCAAACAGGTGGCCACACACTGCTCAGCAGCTCTGTCAGCACAGAAATGACTCTCTAGACCCTCCTGAGTCACACATGTTGTGTCATGAGCAGTGCCCACCCACCATTCTTGTAAAACATATGCTGCCTACATGTTACAAACTTCCCAGGCCTAAACTACAGACAGTTGACCAATTTTGTCTGTGGACAGGACATGAATTACCTTTGCATAGGTAATGATTTGCATGCTTCACTGTCATTACTCACACAGTTCTCCTCAATAAAAAAATAATGTTTTATTTGTAAGAATGGCATTTTTAAATGCCTGAAGGGAAAATACTTTTTCACTTTTTTTTTTTTTTTTAAGCAAAAATGGAATTGAAGCTTAATTCCTATCACGTGGCAATCAAGTGTGCTTTCAATTAGCTATGAGGTACTGCATTGCCAGGTACAACCTGAACAACAGTATCCCAAATGCATTTAAAATCATCATGTCCTGCTGTAGCCTGCAGCAGGGTGTTGTGCAGGGCTGACGTGAAGCAATCCTAATTGCAGTTCACTTTCACTTTGCCTAACATCGCAGGCATAAAGTCTGTCTTCTGTGATGGGATGATAAAACATTGGCTAGAAAATATCTCTATACTCATGTTTCTGGCCACAGTTAGAAACATTGCTCCCTTTTGCTATTCCATGTATTATTTCCATCCTTTAAGCACCCACTAAAGAAGGCCCCACTGCAAGAGCCTCCCAAGGTCTAGTGTCAGGCGAGCCTACCAGGCTAACTCTTACAGAAGGAGGTTCTCCTCTTATTCAAACAAACAACAAAAAAACACTCCATGGCAGATTGTCCGGTGCATAGCCTTCATAAGGCCTATCTCTACCAGAGATAAACCTTGTGTTACCGGTACTGTCATTCTAACATGTCCTCTAGGCACCCCTCTAAAGGTGACTGTAATGATGCGCCAAGGAGCTGGGAATCCTTAAGGAGTCCGAATATTTCAAACAAATTTATCCAAATGGAGACAAAATTGACACTACCTGTATAACCAAAGTCATCATGCTCATGTTTATGTGTCACTTGGGTCCCAAGTCACATTACAGGCAGCAATGTGTCCCTAATCCTTTATGTCTCATAGGTGACAACTAGCTGCTTTTATTTCAGATAAGTTTTAGTCTGAGGGGAAAATGTTTATTTTCACAGCATGCTTGACTAAGATTGGCTTTTTTTCTGACAGAAATCTTTGGAGACCTCAAAAAAGCAGCTAGCTCATCTTCCCAAAATTATCAGAGTCAGGTGGGGTTAACAGCACAGAGCAGCCACAGTAATATAAACCCAGGGGAGACTCACAGTTCAGAAGTAAATGGCTATATTGGCAAATCTATGTATGAAGGAAAGATGATCTAATCCCTCACTAAAGACCTATATCAGTCTCCTTCCCTGCCCCACACCAGATGGTACCAGCAGTGCTCTTGAGATCTCTGCCCAGAAAAAAAGGAGCTGGTCTGCCTTCACTGTGTGAGAAACAGCACGCCTGCAGTGGTTCTATATTTTGTCTCCATATTCTGTTTTATATGATGAGTACCTCAAGCAGAACAAATTAGTAATGAATTTAATTCTCCTGAAAGTAGAGTGGACATTTCAGTATTGGCTTGTTGGCTATTCCAGCTGTGCCATCATGCTCTTCCTGATTGAATTTAAATGTAAACTGAAGGGACTACTGGAACCACAATAAGCTGCTCACAGAAGTCTAGACTAGCTGGTGTTGCTGCTACATGTTACCTTAGCAATCAGTCCCTGTTTGTCCCTGTGACAAACAGCTCTGCATCTGGTGGTTTGCAAATAGACTGCTACACTGATAGCTGTATGATAGTTATTGCTTCCCCTGTCACTATCTTTCCCCAAATGGGGTTAATGCTAAGGCACAGGAGAGACAATTGTTTCTGAAACGTTCATCTCACTGTGGAGTTAAACTCTACTAATCCATGCCTCTCAATTGCCAGAGCCTGCTTTACCGCACCAAGGAGCATTTCAATGCAACCATGAGACACATCCCTTGTCACCAGGGAATTCCCAATTAACCTGCTTCAGCAACTCTTACAAAAATACTATATGCAGTCGATGGATTTTATCCTAATTAGAGGTGTCTTGACTGTTCCTGCAATTAGTGTTATGCCAGCTGAACATGAACAGGGGCTTGGATCTTATAACTGCACCAATAAATTTACATCTGTAAAATGCATATCAGCTATGGGTAGAAGGGAGGCTTATTTCAAAACACATCTTACTAGTTTGGACAAAGTAATTCTGTATGAAACAAGAACACAGGCAGGGGGTGACCTGTCTGTCACATTCTTAGGTCTGCTTTTCTATCTACTGACATTCAATCAGCACTCCAGCAGGATGGGCACAGAAAATCAGGTAATTCAAGCAGACCTCTCAGAAAGTGCGAGATCTTTTATAAATGAAGTCCATTTAAGATACAGAAAATGCACAGATCTGAAGTAGGATTTTTTTTTGGTGATTGTTTTTAATTAACATTCAAAGGCACATATATGTTCAATTTTGACACTTTTTTCTTCCTTTTTCAAATTATTCCTTTCCTCCCCTCCACCCCCCCCGCCCCCAAAACACCAAGTGCTATAATTTTTTGGAACAAGATTTTACAAGAAAAAGAAAAAGAAAAAAGCTGATGTTCAGAAAATACTCAGCTGAAGATCTCCAAGTACATAATCTGTTTAAATGTGCCCTTGATATGGGAAATATTTTCCCAGAACTAAAAGGCACCATTCAAAATTTGAAGGCTTCCATCTCTCATAAATAAGAGGCAAAGGAGGGGGTTAGGCAATAAAACTTTTACACACAGTAAGGCAAGACGAGAGAAGAGGCAATGAGGGATCAGTGTCCACAGCTTCTTGATGTTACAGTAAATGTCTATGAGCAAGTAGGGAGATGCAGTGATGTTAATAAATGCTGCAACAATATCTTTGGTGAATACAGGGCTCTTTAACCTGATGATAACCAGGTTGCCACATTCTTCTCCACTTCTTAGCTATCTTCTCATGTTGTATAAAAGCAGCATCTTTTTTTAACCTTCTCTAGTTATAATCCTGTTGGTTTAAAGACATCAGCAGTCCTTTAAACCAATCTTTTTTTTTCTATATAAAATAATCATCGCATGAGTCACAACTCCTACATCTCTCTTAAGAATAAGAACATTATATATTTTAAAGAAATTAACACTTTTTCCCTGTATAGTGAAAATAATAGTTGGTTTTTTTCCTTGACAATCTGTATTCTGAGAGTAGACCCTTAGTCTACCATCACCTCCTCACAAAGTCCCTATTCTTAGGCCATTCTCTGCTCAGTTCAGACCCTCATCTGCTCTCTGCCAATTATCTGAAGCCTAGATTCATGAGAGTATTCAAGACCTAAAATACCTTCCATGGTGAATGGAACTGGACATCTAAGAAAGTGCAAAATGCTCTTAAGTTAATTAGCTGCTGTTCATATCAATTTGAAAATTTTAACAAAAGCTTCTCCATCTCTATTTGTGATTCACTGCATTCATGCTCATCTGTTTTTATACAGTGGTTCCAGAAAACTTCATATATTCCAATGGTTAAAATGCTGATCAGTTAATGACTAGTCATTATTTCTAGAAAGCCTTATTGTTAACCATCAGTAGAAAGAACTAGGATGGAAACTGTGGAAAAGTCTGTGTAGAAAATTTATTATCAGTATTTTCATTATTTGGAAAACATTCTACTTGCAAAATCTGGTTATTATTTATGAACCTATGATTCATCCAATGCTTGTCTACCATTTAAACAAGATAATTTTTATATATAGCTTTCTTGGCCATCAATTACAAGTTTCTCAGCTCAATCCATAGTAAATTTTCAAAAGGCAAACTGACTAAATTTCCATATATAAATCTCTGTGCAGTAAACAAGTATCTTTCTTCACTGTGGCCTTAAGTATTTCTTTATGTTTCTAGATGCTCTATACACACTGATTAAAAATATCTTAAAAAGGAAGCTGGACCTTTGTTCATTTAATGTTTTTTTGCTTCATTGCTTAAGACACCTGAAATTTATGAGAACGGAGAAATTAGTCCTAAAACTTACTTTGTGAAATTTTAATCTTTTTTTGGGGACGGGATAGTGAAGTTTGCTGCAGTGCATGGCCTTACACAAAATCATATTACTACTGACATTCTGGAAATAATTTTGATAGCCTGCTTTGTATTCCTGTTCCCTCTTTGGCCAAATACATAATTTGGAACAGGTTCCATTTGAGATTACATCCAACTTGACTTTTTTTTTTCCCAAAGATTTGAAACACCCAATGGAAATATGTTTTTTCTATGAATACATTTGCCAATGAAATCCTTTTCTAAATTATTTCTGGGAAGTGAATAAATGAGGAAAAAAGGTCAATAGAACTAAAGCTGTTTTTCAACTGAGATGTATGTTTATCAGAAAATGTTGCAGCATTTTTGCAGATACAGTAATTAATAACTTTTAGTAATACTAATATTTTCTGTATTTACTCTGTTGATCGAAACAAACTAAAAAGTATTTTATAGATTATTTGCCTTATTGCAGAACATCTGCTGGAATACCAGAAACAACTGAGTGAACCAGGGATTCATGACTAATGAAACAGAGTCAGAGGCATGGTCAGCTTTTAGTCACTGGCCCTTGCCCCCCAGCAGGGGATAACACTCCTCATAATAAGCCATCTCCTGGAATTGTGTTTCCATACAAATTCCATCAGTGTTCCCACCTATTTACTCTGGTTTGTGGAGGAATATGAGCTAGTTTTCATTTGTCAGCAGATCTTGAAAAAGGAAGACCTTTAAAAAATTAGAGTAATAAGGATTTATGAAACAATCAGTTTGATCAACCACAAATGAGCAAAGACCCCGCAACACAGATATTCTCATTTTATACTTTTGATTGCAGTTCCAACCTGACTTTATGTCCAAGTAAAGGTAATTATCAAGAATATGAAAGACTTCAAATCATTCAGCTCTTCTGGAAAGTAAAACCATGAGGATCATTCTTGTCAAATCAATAACAAGCTGAACTCCTCTGCCATTGTCTACACAATGGCCTTTTATTTTCTTGGAAAATATCTGTAATTCTCAAAAGTTGCTGCTATACAGCTGATCAAAAGTACACACTGTACAGCATTTACAGATTTCAAAGGTCATGTCCCATTATAAAGGACTTTTTCCACTTTGATCAACACAAGATAGCATTTATTATTAAATCACAAAAGACTATTGTTAAAATAATATTAAGGGTATGAATACAATCAGTGAAAGCCAATGAATTTGTGATTTTTTTTTCTTTCTGCATTATTCTTAACACACTAAGGTTTAAAGGTAATGTGTGTGCAGTCTTTAGGCACACAATGTGTTATTTCCTGCGCTAGACAGTAGCTATTATTACCTCTGGGATGTAGTAAGGGACTGAAATTATTTCACAGTATAACAGAAGTGTCAGTAGGAGCCTCCAGCTTGAACCTGGGCTATTGCCAGCAGGGCACAGGGGCAGCTCTGTCTGTGTCTGGCAGAGTCTTCAAGATGCCCAGGAGAGAGATTTCACAGCCTCCCTGTGCAACTTATATCAGTGAAGTACTACCTCCTTGTGACTTTTTCCCCCCTCAATATCCAATCTTTTTCAAGCTGCAGATTGTTACCTCTGTAACAATTGTGTTGCTGGACATTGCTGCAAAGAATTTAGCACTGCAATCATTTAAAAAAAACAAACCAAACTCCAACTAACCGAAAGGCAACCTTGATACATCTGCTCTAACAGCACAGATTGAACATGAGCATAAATAGGGGCACAAAAGTAAGCTCTAGAGTTTGATATGTCAACATGCTCTTTTTTATTTTTGGTGACAGAACAGGAAAGAATCCCTGAAAAATCAATGTTTTTTGGTTTTTCTTTCCCAGAAAAATGTGAATTATTACTCAAATGTAACCCCATTTATGACAGCTTAGTTAAGGAACTCATGACATTTAAAGTTTTCAAAACATAAATAGCAATTACTAAACAATTAGAGTACTGTTCCAATGCAGAGCATTAGTAATGAGAAATGTCAGGAAATTGTTCTGGAGTAAGGAGACCTCCAAGCAAATACAAGACTTGATCTCTACTTAAGAAGAGCATTTCTTTATGTATTAAACATCATAACTTAAAGGAACTTTTAAAAATGCCTGAAATTCCTTCTGAGCCTAGAGGAGAGTGAAATGTATCATAAGCTAACATCTAGGATTACTAGATATTACTTGTGTTAAAACTGAATATTTAACATCCTTGGATTTCTTCTCTTGTCTTTCTGTTAAGCGTTTCAGAACCATAGTTTAAGACACAAGTCTCAAGTCATAAAGAGCAAAAATACATGCTTGCCTATTATGAGTTATGAAACATATTAGTTCATTTGTGAATAAACTGTAGCACACTATAGCAAGTTATAAAGTCCTCAAAAACTTTATAATTTAAAGAAATCTAACAGCAAAGATAAGACTTATGCAAATGTTTTAGTTGGAATACAATACCTGTAGCATGATGTTGAAATCTGTAGAGACCACAACAGAAAACAAAGTGTGAAATGAAACCTTTAGGACTTGTAAAACAATACCTTAAAATATAGAAGCTATAAATTCCAATAGAGCTAAAGACTGCTCTATTGGAAAGCACAGTACTCCTTCATGAATAACTTTTACAGCTACAATGCTTTATGCATACACAGGGAAATGAAAGGTGCAGCAACTTGAACACATAAGCATCTACACAAAGTAAAGGTCAGATGGAAAACTGAGTTATTACAGTTGAACTTCCCATTTTTGTTGGTTTATAAATACATTTTTCAAATATATGTGTGAATCTGGAGAATTAATTAGACGATGAATGGAAGCCTCAAAACTCACACAACGAGATTTTTAAAGGAGCTGTTAACATACTGCTGTTAATGTACTCTGAGTTAGATGCATAGGAGAAATACTGACAAGATATTATCAAGTGGTCAAAACAAAAAAAAAAAAAAAAAAAAACCACCAAAAAAAAAAAAAAAATAAGATTTCACTGGAAGCATTAGAAAATCAGAGCATTTTGGAAAAAGGTTTAGCACTACATTCAATCAACACAAAACATTTCATAAAGCATTAACTTAACCCTTTAAACCTCACAAATTCCAAGCCCACAGAATTTTAAATCACCTTCAGAGAAGAGGGCAGTAAAAGGAGAAGAAAGAGAGAAAGAAGCAAGTATAGATAGCTACCACTGCTGTTTCCAATGGTGTTCAGCTGACAGGAATTCCAAAGGGAAGGTAGGATTGAGACACGCTGCACTCATTTTCTACTTTAAATACCCTTGGTCTTCCTGGGCCCTTCCCCCAGGTGGGACTTCTGGTCACTTGGCCTCTCAGGAGCTGGGTTGGAGGCTCCAGGGGCAGGTGTGGGGCATTGCCTGGGCTATGCCAGGGATTGGCAGCCACTGCCAGGCTGGGACACTGGCGCTGGGGCTGGGCTGGAGGGGGCAGAGCCCGACCGCATCTTCCCCCACACATGTGAAATGTTTTGAGTCAGCAGTTCTTTCAGTCTCTCAAAATGGAAGAGGTGATCTTACGGTGGAAAAAGTAAACTCCCATCTTCCTGTGCAAGAATTGTAAAGAACTCTTTTTTGAGATTCCCTAGAAAACCACAGAATGGAGGTCTCGTTTTGGTGATTGTTTAACAAAATGTGATTAAAACTGAACAAAGAAGGCTTTTAATAAAAGCTAGATACCTTATCATGTGAAATTTTGCAAAAATTTTACTTTTTTGGTGATTGTGTAACATGTATTGTGGTTTTTCATCTGCTTTTCTTTTATGTTTGCCTTCAGATTGGTTTTGGTGGTTGAATTTACTACAAATGTAAGCATGAAAAGTTAGTGAGATGGAAAGACTTTGCACATAAGCTTCATAATACGAAGCTCTGCATGAACCTTGTGTTATTTATGTACAACTGTACATAAGCAGCATATAACAGTATATGTTCAGCTCTTGTTGCACAGGAAATTGTGTGCAGTCCCTGGTACAGAAATGTTTGTCTGTTATAGCTTTTAGCATTTAAAACTGTTGCTGTCCAAAGATTTTAACTCTGCTCTTCCATAGAGAAATGTAATTGGCAATTGCCTCAAAAGAAAAGCTCTGGGAGCCATTTTTCATTTCATGGATAATTCAGAAGTCCAGTGATTTTAGTACCAGTGGGTTTTTTCCCAGTGTGTTTGTATTGCTATCCCCAAGGTGTGCCAATTTGTAGGCTGAATATTTAATTCTTAAGCTTGCATTTCTGATTACCACTGACTTGTTTGATTATGAATTTAGGAGAGAATCTTGTTGAGGGCTGGTTTGGGAGACTATATGAATTATTACAGGTAAAGCCTCCACACCAGCTATTTGTGGTTTTATCTGTCATGTCCTGCTCCCAAGTGTAGGTGTCAGACTCTGAAGGACTCTGCCTCTCGTGCCTTTGGTGGAGTGCTCCACCTCTAACCAGGCACAGGACTGCTCTGCCTCTTCATGAAGTCAGCCCTCGCCTCCACCATCCCTGCCTCATCTGGAGAAACAGTTGCTGTTCTTGAGCACCTTTGAGGGACTTTCAAGGATACAGAGATGCTGAAGCTTCACATACTACCTTAACACAGCTGGTCCCAGATCATCCACCTTTCAAGTCTGGCCACAGCAGATCTTGCTAAAGAATCAGGCTGTGATCTTGAACACCTCTTTATATTTTACAGGCTTGTATTGGTTTATTTTAAAATGCTGGAATTTTCTCTGATACCGCTGTGCGCATCAATACAATAGCATTCATACCACGGTACTTCAGCCAGACATATTCCCTTTTTACCCCAACAAAGCAGCTCTAGCACCTTCAAAATGTTGCTGAAGACAATGCACTTGTTTAGCAGTTGTGCAAGATAGCTAAAACACAGCACATTAGAAAGACTAAAGTAATTATAAAACATGTCATGCTGTTAGTTTAGAAAGAAACCCAATCAGATCCAAACAATGTAAACTGACTTTCCTTGTACTGAATTACACTATTTGTTTTGTTCCTTTCAATTACTGTACAAAGCTTTGGTTAGACATAGCATTGCAATATATTCATGCTAATTTTTCAGAATCTTTTCCACAGCCTAATTTCTTCAGTGAATTGCTCACTTTTTTTAGAGGTAGCAATAAGCATAGATTTAAAAGTAGCAAGGGCTATATGCATGCAGAAACACAATAAAATTTGTGGGGAAGCTTACAGGCAGAAAATGCATGCCATGTGTGATAAGAAAATCCTGCAAAGTTGTTTTGATGAGCCAAAGAAGGCAAGTTGCAATGGTGCTGGTCTTAATTTGTTTCTATTGTCCGTTCCAGATTTCTGGTGTAAAATGGAACCTTTTCAGTTTCTCTATTTGCATTTATATTATGGGTAGTTTAGGTCTGGTAGTATTTAATGAGCTGCTATCTGTTTGGCAGGATGAATCAGAACACCTTCCTCAGGAATGGAGAAAAGCAGAGCCACAGACTGCAGTCTGAGGAGGCTTTAATAAGGTGTTTGCCACTATCCACTGACTTTATAAGTCTCCTGTGTATCTAAGAGGCTGGCTGAAAATCAATAGAAATGGAATTGAGAGAAGAACAGAGAGAAAGAGAGAAGAAGGACAGAGAAGGGGAAGACAACAAAGCCCTATTAGAAAAGAAGGTTCTGGATTTTAAACTGACAGGGTTTGAACTGCTTCCCAGAAGAGCTCAAACTCCTGGGTTGCCCTGCAGGCTAAGATTCACCAGTCCTTCCACTTGGGATCAACCTCTCCAGACACAATTGGTTCTGTCAGGTGTAGCCTGGGTGCCTCAAGTGAATTGAGCTTCACCCACTACAACTGGATCCAGGTGGATCCATCCATGGGGGTGTGACTGCTTATTGCTGCTGAGCTTTACAGCTTAGAAACCAGTTCCTGCTTGCACAGGACTCATGTTTTTGCAGTCTCATATGAAGTGGTGGCTGGAAGCAGAGTCAAGAAAATTCTTCATTCTTGGGACCATTAGCTACCTGAGCCACTGCCTGAGCTCCAGGCTTTGAGCCTATTTCATGTTCATGTACTGCCTGCTCATGCTCCTCCTAGACTCTGCACAGCTCAATACAAAGCTTTATTTTTGTTTTGGTTGTGTAGAAGGTACAATATTTTATGATTGCATGCTGTTTTGAGGATTAATCTGTAAATTGCTAGTGAGTGTAAACATGTGAATGTTGGAGGTCTACTTTTTTAAATTTTGAAGACTTATTTCCAACATTTTTTGAAGGGATGTAAGGTTTTATTTAGTAGTAAAATGGAATAAATAAAAAAGTCTGTGATTTGTATTTATTAAAGCCAATGTCATATATTTTTTCTACTACATTGACAAAGTTTTAGAAGCAAAGTAAATCGAATAATATTGCATTTTTCACTTATCATGAATCATGTGTATATAAGTCTTAAACCAATTGCTGACATAAATGCTTCAAAGTAGAATGAATAAAATGTGCTAACATTTTGGTTAAAATGATTTATACATATGCCTTATTTAAATTTAAATACATGGTAATTCAGATAAGTACCACACATCACATGATCAATTTTCTGCCAAACCTTTTTAGAAAGGCAATTAGGCTTGTCAATCAATATGACTATAAAAATATCAATACTGTATCTGCTGTTTCACAGATACACTGCTGTAAGGAACAGTGGCTGAACAGCACTTACTTCAGAGAACTGTGATAGTACTGAATTTTAAAAGACTAAATAGATCAACTGGAAAATTTTAGTTTCTATATCTAAAAGATAAGATTTCAAATATAATTTCCATGAACAAAAGGCAGAAAAATATGAGAAGAAGTCATAAAATATATCAATATTCATGCATGAAATTTGGTGTTTTCTCAAATTTATGCGTACTGCTAAAAATATAACTCCTTAATTTGAAATATAGTTTAAACTGCTCAGTCTATCAGATGCCCTTGCTGAAGTACCTACAGTGTTTTCCATTGTAAATGATGTATTCTCCCAATCTCCTATGCTTTAGATCGAACATGAACTGAATATTTTTATTGCACATAGAAATGTTGTGTTGCAGTTTATTATTTGAAGTGACGGCTTCTCCAACTCTGCTTGAGCAGATAAATATAAAAGTCTAAAGGAAGCATCTCTGCTGTCAACAGAGTTAAAGTAAGGATATGTAAATAGTATAACTAGTGCTGATAAAGACTGAAGAGTTTGTCCTGTATAAGTCATAACCTTGATACTAACAGGCAGTCACAACATTAATTCAATGACTAATGCAATGAAATTTCTATTTTTTCCATAGGTCCTCTTGCCACTGAATGCACAACATAGACGTGGAGCTGTTATAAGTTTCATTCTCAAAATATCACAGTTACATATGAACTTTTTACTTTCCTGTCTTAAGTAGTCTACTTAATTTTTGTGTCTGATAGTTCCAAGAAACAGAAGACGGTAATACTGTTTGTCTCTTTCAAACATGTATTCTGTTTATAGGTTGATATCCATGTTACAAAACACCATAGGGTTTGGGGTTTTTTTGGTTTTTTGTTTTTTTTTTTTGTTTGTTTGTTTTGTTTTTAAATGGAATTTCTCATTTTTCTTATAGTGGTATTCTGACGTTTTAAGAGTACAGTAGTTTCACGAATACAAGCCGCACGGATTATAAGCCGCACCCCCGGTGCCTCGACAATGTTGCTGTCTTTGTCAATAGATAAGCCGCACCCCGAATATTAGCCGCACTTTCGTTCGTCGCGAGAATCCGTGCGCAGCTTTCACAAATTGGCCAATTAGTAAGAGGATCGCGGCATAGCGGGCTTTACTGGCTCGGGGCGGGGCCAGGCAGGCTCGGCCCGCTCATGGTTGCCGACGGGGCCGGGTGGCCCAGCTCAGCGCCACGGCTCGGCGGGGCTGGCCGGGTGGTGCTGCCGCCGCCGCCGGGCTCGCTGGCCCCCCTCTCCCGTCAGCACCGCCCCGCTGCCGCTTTCGCTCGCCCCGCGCCGCGCCTCGCGAGCGCCGCGCCCGCCCCGCGGCGCTTTCGCGGCTCGCAGCGGCGCTTTCGCGGCTCGCGGTTCGCGGCTCGCGGTTCGTGGCTCGCGGCGGCTCTTTCGCGGCTCGCGGTTCGCGGCTCGCGGTTCGCGGCTCGCGGCTCGCGGTTCGCGGCGGCGCTTTCGCGGCTTGCGGTTCGCGGCTCGCGGTTCGCGGCTCGCGGTTCGCGGCTCGCGGCTCGCGGTTCGCGGCTCGCGGCTCGCGGTTCGCGGCTCGCGGCTCGCGGTTCGCGGTTCGCGGCTCGCGGCGGCGCTTTCGCGGCTCGCGGTTCGCGGCTCGCGGCGGCACTTTCGCGGCTCGCGGTTCGCGGCTCGCGGCTCGCGGTTCGCGGCTCGCGGCGGCGCTTTCGCGGCTCGCGGTTCGCGGCTCGCGGCGGCGCTTTCGCGAGCACCGCTTTCGCTCGCCCCGCCGGCAGGGCTGCCGCCGCCGCCACCAGGCTCGCCGGCCGCCCCCTCCCGTCTGCACCGCCGCCGCATTTCCTCGCCCTGGCCGGCACTGCAGGCCCCCGCACCGCCGGGCTCCCCCACGCTGCTGGCCCCGATTATGCTGGGCTTCCCCCGCTGCCAGGCAGCCCCACCCGCCGGCCTTCCTGCTTCTGCCATGCTCCCCTGCGCTGCTAGCCCCAGTTCTCCCGGGCTCCCCCGCCCTGCTGGCTCAGGCTCTGCCACCCGCCCCCGACACTGCTGGCCCCGCCTCTGCCAGGCTTTCCCACCTCTGCCGGGGCCGGCCGGGCTCCAGCTTGGCTTGGGGCTGCCGCGGGCTCTCACTTCCGTGTTGGCAGCTTTTAGAATTTTGTTAATAGATTAGCCGCCCCGGAATATTAGCCGCACTTCCGGGTTTCCACCAAAATTTTGGTCAAATTGGTGCGGCTTGTATTCGTGAAATTACTGTAACTAGTATCAACTACCTTGGGAACACAGGGTCCACCCCCATCAAAATTTTATAATCTGTAGGAAAATCTTCCTGGGCCCTATTTCCTCTTACAGAAAACACAGTACTTGTATCAAGTCTGGCATTACTACACACTAAATCAAGAAGTGCTGACCAAAATACTTATGTGAGCAGGAAATACATCATTCCTCTGCAGCAGAGTTTGGTGACAATTCTCACAAGCTAAATATCATTTGAATTGTCACTGGGCATACATATTTTATCACCATGGTTATAAGATATTTTTAAGCAAAATAAAGAATAGCTGAATGTGTGTTCCCTGAAGCTTAGAGAGGAACCCAAATAATAATTTGAATTTTCAAACAGATAATTTTCTATAAGTTTTGGAAGAGGAGGTACTCTGCCATCCATACTTAGATTTGTGATAAAGATAGGCATATTTATGAAGGGATTAGAATGCATTACTCAGGGCAGCAGCAGAGCCTGGACTATGGAACAGTTTCTGTTGTTCCTGTGTCATTGTTCATGTACAATCCCACCTGTATCTAGATATACTTAAGGTCTGCTCAGAGGAGAGTCCTGTGATCACTTTATTGAGCCAAATAACATGTCTATGTTGCCATATGCTGCAAAATTAGACGTACTGGATTTCCTTTTGTCCACTTTCTAGAATTATTTTGCTGTTTGGATTTTTTCCTGCTTTGCTTTGTTTTTGCTAGGGTTTGAGCTAGCCCTCTGTATGACAGAGTCTGGACATTATCCTGAAGATAGATCATTCCAGGGAATTTATTTTCCAGCATTTGGAACAGAGAACATATTGAGATGATAATTGCACATTATGGCATGTATTGTGCTCTTGATTGAGCTAAATCTGTCATATGGTTCTGCGACTCTGTACCAGTTGGTCTGGGTGTCAGGGATCTTTATTGGGACTGATCTACTTACTCGTGTAGCCACTGTGACCCTCATGGCAACCAAAGACCATCCGCTAGAGCTCAGAGGATCTGGCATAGCTGAGGAGGGCTCATTTACTATTTACAGTGAATAAACTATATCACTGGTGTACTGAGCTGCCACCTGGCCGATTTTACTGGTTTAGTAAAATTCAGCATTCACTTTATGTGCTTCCAGTCCAAGTGCTGATGGGCACTCCTGCAGAACAGGACATCAAGGTGTGTTGGGAAGTTTTCAGGGTCTGCCATGAGAGGAGAGTTGGCATAGCTTTGTGGTGTCTCAGAAACTTCATACACGGAGTCTAGTTCTTAAATACAGGCTAATATTTTTTAGAGTTTTGGTTTTTTTATAAATATACTATCCAGGACACTAGTAATTTTTGTAGCCAAAAATAATGGACAGGTACACCACTGGCATTAATGTAAACTTTTACAGCAAAATTACTTGAATCAATATCTCTCTCAAATTGAAGAGATTCCAGAGCCAAAAACTAATTGAAATTCCCAGTTTAAATATTGTTTCCTGATTTCAACTCATTAAATTATTCATAGTGCATTTCTTTAAGTAGTTTTAAGGTTCACCTATGTTCACAACTACTCTTAGTTTTTTCAAATGCAATTGATACAATTCTTACTCCTTCTTCTTTATCATCACTTAAATATTTAGGAAAATAAGATCAAGCTTTTTTACTACCTCCTGAATGGCTTAATATAAATTTTATAGCATGACTACAAAACTTGTCCAACAAAAATTAATTATGACCCACATAGATTTCAGAAGTCTGTATATTAACAATGGTCCTTAAATACAGTAATGAAAGGCAGCGCAGTTATTATCTGGGCTTAGTTTTCACAAAAGTGCAGAGACCTGTAAATGTCATAATTAGACTCCCAAGGGTGTATGAGTGACATAAAGAATTTAGTATGTTCTATAGCATGTGTAAAAACATTTCTCACTCTTTTATTCTTTTAACCAGACCAACAGCAAGGTTATTTTAAAGACTTAGGAAAAATAATTGGCAATATGCCCTAAGTCTGAGATTATGCAATAATCCTGGAACCGCCTTCAGTCTCTACTATGAGCCATTCTAGCACCAAAAAAATAAAAAGTCTCCAGGTCTAATAGAAAAGGAAGCACTTATCTTCTATCTTTAAATAATTACAGGAAAATGGTAAAGAAGAAATGCAAAGGATATTCATGGTAGAAGGGCACTTTGTGCTTTTGTTTAATTCCTCTCAGGCCTCAGTCATCATCAGTTACAACATTTGTGTATATGACATTCAAGGATTACAGCCTGAATTAGTTACAGATGTGAATCTAAGCTTCATTGGCTAAACCATATTGAATCCATGTATTTGATTTAATCAAATTTAGTGAAAAGAATTAACTTAATTCCCCAAATGAAAGCCACTTCACACACTATTTATTCATATCACACACTATAAAGTTTAGTGCATTACTGTATTTTCCTCAAAGACAGAATATAGAGCCAGTGTTAGTACATCAAAAAATGCATTTATAACACCAAGTTAATCTTTCAAGTAAATGGTTTTCATCCAACACAGAAAGGATCATCCCAGCAATGTAATTCTGTAGTTTCTCTGCTTCTGTTGTGGTTGACATTTCAACCTGTGCAGAATAAAAAGCATCTGTTTATAAGACTTTATAATTTTTTTTCTAGTATATCTTTAATTTTCATTCCATTTACAGTAAATATGTCAACTTACCATATGTCAACCAACATACCATAAAACCTCATGTTTTTTTGACTGCATCCTCCATGTTTCACCTTCAGCTGTCTCTTTCAAGACAGCCTTTCTAAGCCATCATGAAAATGATTGTGTGGATTCCCATTTTTCACTCATGATCCTATCCAAGTCTTTTACAGATAAATGCTTAGAGTAGTGCAGGGACACCCTGGAGGTTTTCTCAGCTCAGTAAAAGTTGAATGTCACACAGAGCTGCTCATCCTTCTCCACAACTCAGAACTACTCTCACACTGCAACCATGATTCACAGCTGAGCTCAGAGGTGGTAAAATCTGACACAGTGAAGCAACATGAGGAGAATTCCCTCAATTACTTCAATGAACTTGAATTTTCACTAGTCATTGGCTGAATTAACACATGTACTACAGTAGGAGCAATTCCATGTGCAATGAGCATGGTTCCATGTGTCCAGTTTTGGCCCCCTGTCTAGGCATTTCAGAGAAAAGGAGAGTCACACAGGCTTTCCCCTTCTATTATTAAAATATCTTCAGAGTATTTCAGCTTATTCTTAAATTTCACTTATATCATTCACTATTGGTGTTGAATTGTTTTAGTGTAATCAAATTCATTTTAAAGATGTCTTGTTTTAGATTTGGGAATTATCTTTTAACACATATATAACATATTTAAAATAATTGAACATGAAAAGTCATTGTCAAAAATAGTGAAACATCATTAAACATACATTCTCTGTTAGAGAAATTACTGTATTGCCAAATCACTCTCTTAAAGTGCTGCTTCTCTGACACTTTCTGGGAAGATTTGATAGGATGTTGGAAGCAACGCAGTTGTCCTGTAAGTCAACAATGATATATTTCTTACAATATCTATGTAAGCCTGAGGGGACAAAAGGCATTCCATGATTCCTCCATTAATGTTTCCAGCAGTTTTATTGTGCCTGTAGGACTGGTTACAGCACTGTATCAGTCAGTACTCACAGGAAGAGCATTATATTTTGAGATATTGGCAAGGATATTTTGAATTAGGCTATATCTATCTATCTATCTATCTATGTATCTATCTATCTATCTATGTATCTATCTATCTATCTATCTATCTATGTATTAAAGTCCTAACTGTAGCTTGCAAATAAGATTGGTCATAAAATTAATGAAGCAAGAAAGTCTCTAAATTATCTAATGAACTAAATGCAGTGATTATACAATAAAGCCTTAAGCTTGTTCAACTTGATCCTGCTCTCTCTACCCATGATGTTAGGCTGAGATGAGATCACATATCCCTAGATTTAAAATGCCTGAGTTTTTCTGCCTCATTATATACTAGAAATATGCCACCAATTAAATTATTTCAGAAAATATTTTAGGAAACCATGATTTATGTCTATTTGTCCTGACTGATATATGTTTCATTTTGTGTTCTGGAACTTTTCATAAGTTTTTTTCCCCCTGGCATTGCAGTTATTTTAAGAAACAGAAAATAGAAAATATTTTTTTTAGGCATGTGTTATAGAATCATCACACAGGACAACACTGTATGAAAATGAGTATAAACTGTTAGACTGTTCAATGGCACAAGGATGTTTTTTTTCTGGGCTTTAATGTAGCACAGAACTAAGTCTCTTAAGTTGTCTTCATTGCTTAAAATAGCTTGTCAGAAAACAGAAAACTCAGCCATAGGTTACTGTAGACAAGACCTTTAGATGATTCTAGCTTTGGGCATATGAGGTGAATATGATCAGTTATTTTGTAGGCAGCTGTTTCTGTCCCTGTGCCTTCAAGCTCTACCCAGTTGGCTGAGATGTGAACAGAAACCCCAAGGGGTGCAATTTTTGAAATGGATCCAAAGCAGCTTGGCTCATGCTGTGCTTCATGCAAGTTTTATTTTTTATCATGATGACATAAGTTAAAAATAGCTGGAATGTTTGTACTGTTCATGAAATAGCAAATACTCTGGGTTTCTCGCTGTCAAAATTAGACAAACCAAATTAGTCTGACAGCTGTGTTCCTACTGTCATTCTTGTGTGAACTGGTACTGCTGGGCAAGAAACAGATAGTGATACAGGAAAAAAAAACTTGCATCTTGCTAGACAATGCCACGAAAAAGGGATGTGTTGACAAATTGATACACAATAGTCTTCCATGATCTTCTCATGGATTAGACTGAATTTTGAATTCATAAAATTCGAAGTAATTTTGGAAACAATTGTGAAACATTTTTGGAGGGCCTGCATTTTTTTCTTCTTTTTGTTCTTTTGTTCTTTTGTTCTTTCTTTTTCTTTGTCTTTTTTTTTTTATATCAAAATTAATTCCATCTTAGTATTTACTATTCACTGCACTGTATACTAAATACATCATAAGGGAAAAGATAGTCAGGAAAAAATTCAGGAAGAATGCAATTTGCAAGGAAAGGCACTTGAATTAAAAGAAAAGATCATTCAGCTGCCAAAAGTGAGAAAATTTTAATTAGTCATTTGATTTCTGCATTCTGCTTTTTCCCATTTCTTTTGATTCCCAGCTAGTTTTGATTTGTGCATAAGCCCCTAATCAACAGGAATAGAGCACTTAAAGGGTATTTTATATTTCTCTTACCTTTCGATATTCTGTTGTACATTTTTTGTGCTTTCTCTAGCACTCTACTTTTGGTAAACTTCCCAAGTATGTCCACACAGCAAAGTGAGATAATAGCTGCTACATGTCTCCCAGTTTGCTGAGTGATGGATCTGAGAGTGTGTATCTGGGTCTGGGGTTCACTGACAGAGGGGAATGTGCAGCAAATCAGCTGGAGAGCTGCCCCAAATGCAGCCTCCCCAGTCACTGAAAAGACAGAATCAAAGCTTGAATCATCCCCAGCTCCATTCATACACTGCATTTCTGACTACTATTAAAACACTACGGTATATATTTTAATTCCAGAAATTTTAATTCCTACAAACATCCTTAAGTTTATAACCAATTCTCTCTAACTCATAGCTTGATTCAGACAGCTCACAAAACCATTTGGGGTCTTAGTTCATGCATCATTTAATAGAAATAGCTAGGCAGTAGTTATATCAAGACTAAAATAGTGGCTTTAAAATGTTTTGACTTAGAATAGAGCAGATTGCTGAAAAGAATAGGAGCCTTAATGTTATTTTGCCTCTGCTGGCCTCCTGCAATATTAGTGAAACGAAATAAATGCTTTTTCTTATATTCAAAGTTTCTAAATATTTATTTTAGGAAGACTGAGAGAAATATTTCTGGATATTATTACTTGGTGTGGTTGAAAAATGCTAAAAACTTGCTTCACTCTATCATTTGGTGAGACAAAACCAAGAAAATTAATCTGTGACACAAAGCAACCATACATATATGAGCAGATAATGAAAACCTGCCAGAAATTTTGTAAAATCTAACTGTTCTTTGAATTTAGCTGGAATCATTCCATTTCCTTTACTTTGTTCTTCAGCTGGAAGAGAATTAAGGTTTTAAGCTTCATTCTGAAAATGCTAACCGCAATTTAAGTCTATTAGGTTTTTGCTATAGGCCTATAATATTTCTTTGTTTTTCTCTTCCCAAAATAAAATAAATAATGTGGCTAAACCCTAAACATTTTACTCTGTAGACCTTACTAAAAAAATCCACAAAAACCAAGCTTGTTGACAATGTATTCTTTTTGTGATGTATTCCTACTCATTAATAACTCTGGTGGATTTATAGGAAGCTAACCATAAAAGGTAATAGCTAATGTAAGATTTGAAAGATTTTGGATGCCAAAGTAATGCTAGTTCCTTGGACACATAAAAATAAAGCAGGGTAGGTTATTAATTGGGAAGTTTGAATCTTAGCATAGTTTATTGATTTCTCCATCATCTGCATTCTTTCTTTGTTACTTTCCCCCCTCTTTCTGCAGAAATACTAGGATGAACAAGAAAGGGGAAAGATTTATGTTTTATCTGGATTTCTGCATCTACCTGAAGCCTGTTCTTCCTTTCATATTAGATGAGGTATTGCTGTCTTTATATGACAGGGCAAATTCTGGTCTTCTATGGACTATGTAGAGAGCATCTCTAAAGGTGCCTGGCTCTTTCAGAAGAATGGACAGAACTCATACAAGTCCTGGAATACCTTCATTCAGCTGCTTGTTAGAACGTACTGGAAGAGTGATTAAATCGCAAACAGACCTGAGTCCTCAAAATTCTTCTTTTAAAAATTGGTTGATCTGATTTAAAGAAAAAAAAACAAATTTGGATCCAATTTTAACAGAAACATATAATAGAAACTGTAAGTGTGCTCCAAGAGTATGGAAGGTTGGAGGGTTGTTGTTTGTTTTGGTTTTTGTTTGGGTTTGTTGTTTTGTGGTTTGTTTTTTTTAATAACTTAAAATGAAATTAAATCTTTCAGAAATCCATGAAGGTTCCATATGAATGACCTTTGTGGTGCAGCAACTAACAGGATGTTGAGCTGCATTAATGAGGGCATCACCAGAAGAAGTAATAAATAGATAAAGAAGTAATTATCCAATTCTACTCAGTGCTTTCCAGGCCAGTCTTGGCATACTGTCCTCAGTTTTAGTCCCACCATAAAAAAAGAAAAAGAATGTGGACAGGCTGCAGAGAATCCAGAGACCACAAAGATTATCAAAGGACTCTGAAGCCTGACAATGCACGGAGAAAGGCTGACAGATCTGGGTTTATTCAGCCTTGAGAATAAAGGGTTTAGGGAAGAATTTATAACCATTATGTAAACAGCAACTAAAAAGATGGAAAAGGGGTAATGGGTACAGTTTACCCCTGGGAAAACTCTGGTCAAACACAATAGGAAAGTTTTCACAATGAGAACAAACGGACATTGGAATAATCTCCCCAGGGAAGTAGTGGATTTCCTAGTGTTGCACACTAAAGATTTAGATGAACAGGGTGCTGGGCCATCTTCTCTAGACTGGGATTTTGCCAAGAAAGGTTAGAGCAGATGACTCTTGGGGTGCCCTTCCAACCTGGTATTCTATGACTCCATGAATGCTAGCCACCAGATTCAGCTCTGCCAGGACTCTGATCTTGTGCCCTGTTTCTCTGAACTGCTCACATTCCCAGTGCAGCCTACAGTCTTCTGTTTGCACTCCTAGTCACTCACACATGCTGAAATGGTTGACAGACCTATTTTCCAAGCCTGCATTTGTCAGGATTACAGTCCCTGGACTCCACATTGAGGATCTGCCTTTTTTACCACAGGGCATCACTGAAGTTCAGCATCTGGTCTCTCAGCAGCTGTGACAAGGTTATTTTGTGGTCAGACTCCTCTCATTCAATTTATTCAAATCAATAGTATTTTAGAAAGGGCATAAAAGGAGAATAATTCCTGTGTGTCTCTGTATCACAGACCCTGGCTCTTACGGAATATTTGATCTGTCTTTTCCTTGCGGAATGACAATGCGTGCTGCAAGCACTCAAGCAGATTTCTGAAGGAGAGAAGTACAGAGAGGACCACCCCTGTGTGACACACACCTGGTTCTGCTATTCACAAGCAAGGAACAACTGGCTGGGGAGATGGTAATCAGCTGCAGACTTGGCTGTAGTGACCTGGGAGCAGCAGAGCTCAGAATACTAAGAGGACTGACAAAAGAGAAGAGCAAGAATACTAACCTTGGACTTCAGACAAGTATCCTTAAGCATGTTCAGGAAACATCTTGATGGGATTCTGTGCAAGGACACTGTCTCAATGCAAAAAATGGAAAGCAGAAGTAGTACAGGCTACAGAGAAATAATTTAGAACCATTACCTAGGTGTTTAGGAATAATGCTAGGAAAGCCAAAATTCACAGAGATATGATGCCAGCAAGGAACATAAAAAGCAACAAGAAAATATTAGGTGGTTACATCATCAGCAAAAAACTGAAAAGGAAAATGTGGAATGGGCAAGGTGATGTAGAGGCAATGGATACAAACAAAACTGAGTTACTCTTTTTGTTTCTTATCACTAATCATCAACAGGATCTCCCAGATTCCTGTGATTAACAAAGTTTGAAGAAGGAGAAGAAAAATTAGTAGTAGATGAGAATCAAAATTGGTGTTATCTGGAAAAACCTCCATCTATACACATCCTTAGGTCAGGGTGCACCCCAGGATGCTAAGAAAACTGACCAATATCCTTGCACAACAGCTTTGTGGTGCCTTCCCAGAGAGTAACAGAGAGCGGGGAGATTCCTGATGAATGAGGAAAAGCACTCCTCTTCAAAAAGGATCAAAAGACAAAATCTGGTGAACTACAGACCATCGCATCATAAATTCCTTATATATCACATCTCTAGGCATATGAAGAAGAAGAAAGTGGCTGGGTTGTTAAACCTAAATCATACCTGACTAACCTGCTTGCCTCTGTGATAAATTGATCTATGAAGGAAGAATGAGGGATGTCACTTCTATAAACTTCAGCAAGACTTTCAACATTGCCTTCTCCCAAGTTCTAGCATGTGATTTAGGACACTAAAGGCTTGGTGAGTGAACAACCAATGAGTAAAACTCTAGTAGAACAATCAGGCTCAAAGGCAGAGGTTAGTGGGTTGTGGTTGTATTGGAGACAGATAACAAATAAGAATCCCAGAGAGGTCTAACCTGAGAAATGTTCTGGTTAGTATCTTTAACAGTTGTCAGGAACAGGCATTGGAGTGTGGGCTCATCAACTTTGGAGATGTTGTCAAATTGAGGAGACTAGTCCATGGGCTTGACAGCAGAGCTATACGAATGGTTTGACAGGAAGTTTATGGAATTAAACATGGCCCAAATGTACAAACCTGCACATGAAACAGAAGAAACCCTGCAGTGGCAGAGGCTGGGGACAGATTAGCTGGTGAGCAGCTCTGTGAAATAAGGCCCTGGGGTCTTGTCAGACAGTTGGTTGAAAATGAACCAGCAGTATGTCCTGTCAGAAAATGAATCCAACAGCCTTCTAGGCTGTATTAACTCGGACAGAACTAGTAGTTGAAGGGGAGAGGTTTTCCTCCTCCATTCACTATTTATTATTCTCCAGCTGGAATACAGTGCCCAGTTTTTGCCCTGCAATACAATATAGGAATTTACAAGCTGTAGCAAGTTCATCAAAGGACCACCACAGTAGGTTGAAGCTGGGAGCCTGTCCTGTTTAACCTGGAGAAGAAAGGTCTTCTCCAGGCTAAACTGGAGAACCAGAAAAAGGGATAAACTGAACAGATGCTCCTCCCAGGTCCTGTGAGGAGGTTATGGAAAAGACAGAGCTAGGGTCTGCACAGTGATGCATGGAAGGTCCATAAGAGGCAAGGGGTGTAAGTTAAAATAAGGTTGATGTAAGTTGAGTATAAGACAAACTTTTTCTGCAGAAGCAGAGGGGGGAAGCTTGGTTGCAAGCAGGTTAACCAGAGAAGTTGTGCAGTCTCAGTCCATCCCTGGACGTTTTCAGGACTCAGCGGTGTAAAATCCTAAGCAACCTGGTGTGACTACAGAGATCACCTTGTTTTGAGCAGGAAGCTGGGTTAGGAATATCTACAGACACCTTCTGGTTGAAATCATCACAAGGTCATTTTCTGTGATTCCATAAACCTAACACAAAAAACTGCTTGTGTGTCTGGGTCTGAATGAACCTCCAGCATAGTCACACTTCCTCCCCTTGAATATCTTAGTGTATTTGAATTTCCAGGACTGCCTTTTCCAGGGCCTTTTGTCCTTTGTGTTAAACTGGACTGTGTTCCTCTTCCACGTCTAGCTTTTTATACAGAATTATCGTCTGATTTTTCTTCTTCCTGCTGGCATATCAAGCCTGATGCATATAAGCCCCAAGAAGAAAACATTGTTTCAGCAGTGGGGATTAACCACCAACCCTAATGTCTAGTTCTTGCAGGAGGTCTACTTTATCTTACCATCTTAACTGAGCCTGCTAGCAATATGAAGTCCATAAGGATACATAAAATATTTTAAATTCCAAAATATTAAACTGGCCAAATATAACACAATGCTATAGCTTTTCTTTCTAATAATTGACATTATCATTATGCACACCAACATGTGCAAAGATAACCTGATAAAATGGGGGACCTGATTAAGCACTTCCGGATTGAATATAGTGCTCCATGTAAGCAAGCTTCTACATGCTGGGGAAATGATCTAAAAAAGACACTGGAAAAATCTTAATGTAGAGATATGGAATATGAGCTATGTGTTTCTACCAAATGTGAGAGGAGAAGAAACACAATTCTCCATGTAAGTAAGAAGTTTGCTTCATTTGCATATTGCAAAATCTTCTTCATGAATGGCTCCTTCAAGGCCTTAATTATACAGCAGTTACTACTAAATACAAAATTTATTTAGGAAAGTGGAAGCAGCTACTAATATCTTTGAGAACATGTAGAGAGATGATATCTGTTGAATTTGTAAGCAGATAGGGCATTGGAACTCTGAAAGGACTGGATGGAATATCCCCTAAGGAGCATCTGGGCACCCTGGGTTTGTCTAGTTTGGAGAAAAGGATGCTGAGGGGTGACCTCAGTGCTCTGTAGTTTCCTGAAGAGGGGAGGTGAAGAGGGAGATGCTGTGCTTTTCTCCCTGGGATCCAGTGACAGCAATGGTTCAAAGTTGCATCAGAGTAGTTTTGGACTGAACAATAGGAAGCACTACTTTGTGGAGATGGTGGTCTAACACAGGATACCTAGAAAGGTGGTTTATAGCTTAACTCTGCCAGCATTTAAGAGGCATTTGGTCAATGCCCTTAACACCATGCATTAACGTTTGACTTGGTCAGGTAGTTGAACAAGATGATGGCTGTAGATCCCTTCCAGCTGAAATATGGTAGTGTAATGTAGTCTAATTTTGGTTTTGTCGGTCTTCACAACCAACTGGATTAAGCTTTCTGACCAGACTGATGCACTATGGTTCTGTGATGCCAGTGAATCATTGAACAGGCAGCTTTTTTGGGAACTGAGACCACAGGAGAAAATGGAGATACAAATCTAATCAGACATGCCTCACATAAATCATTACAATGAAAAGAGTTTATTTTTTTTCTGCTAAGACTGGATGTATTTAGGCCATCCATTGCAATGAAAATTAGTGCCCTTCAAATCTTACCTCCTGCCCCTGCAAAGTGATTTTTTAAAAAATTTTCTTTAATAATTTGATTAGTGACCACTGAGCTGTGTGCGCAGTTAACACAATAAGCAAAATTATGTTTTGAGCAATATACAGGTAAAGACATTTTTGGTTCACCCTACCTTCCTTTTCCAAGAAAATTGTTTTCTAGCTTTTCTGATTCATTTTTACTGTTGCGGTTTGCTTCCTTTAAAGGAGACAGTGTGAGTACATTAACAGTGCTCACTCACCATTTAAAAATGTGACAGTGACTTGCACTATTTTTGGTGGTTTACTCAACTGTGTACAGTAATAGATACTTCACAGTATTTCACACATATTTTGATGTAATTATGTCTTTTGAAGCAGCAGCAGCATCCATATCAAATATGCTGAGGTTTGGCCTGCATGTGGGTTATGTTTGCTCTGTGTCATGAAAATGCAGGAACAGATTGTTCCATTCCTTTGGTATGGGTGAGCAATGACACAATATTCACATCTTGAAACTCAAGCCCACACAGATCACTAATCTTAATTCTTAGGCTCTTGTGACTTTACTGCATGATAAAGGAAGAACAAGAGGGGAAAATTCTCAGCTGATAAACAATTAACTGCTAAAGTCTAAACCTATTTAAGGTTTACTGACAAAAGCAAATATAATAGGCCAGTAACATTTCCATGTATTTCAATCCATAAACAGTGAAATCTGTTGCTTTATGAATATTAGCATTTAACATTATTAATAGTTCACAGCATGCCCATCTGGGCCTAACATTCTCAATATTTAAATATCCGTCAGCAGTTATGAAACTGTCAGAAAATATTCTTCTCCTGCTGATTCTTTAAATGTATTTATTTCTTGGTTCTTTTATTTATTTATTTTTAAATATCAGTACCATAGTTCTATGTTATGTCTTATTAGATCTGGAAGCATTTGGAAAGTAGCTTCTTTTGGAGTACCATTTGTCAACTTTTTTGAGATTCATAAAACTAACTAGTCATTGTATAAGTCTGAAATATTTTTAATGGTATGCACCTAGGTCCCCGATTTTTTCCAGCTCAGGATATGTGATAGCCAGCTCTTAAACAGACTGAAATGAATTTGGCAGACTTTTAAAACAATAAATAAATAAATAAATAAATTTTGATTACCTAGACTGACTTTCTACACAAATGTAATTTAATGATTTCACTTTAAGTGAGAATAAATCTCCTAAGGAAAAAATTAGTCTTGATGTTCATATTTTAAGCAATATAGTGCCAAGTGATCTTTTGAAAACTTTTTCAGTAGTTAATTTGTCAACTTTAAAATATGCAAAATTTTTGTGGCTTCAATTTCCAGACACTGGGTTCTGTTATAATTTGTTTTACTAGACTGAAAAAACCTTCTTTTATCTCATAGCTTTTCCTGTGGCAATACCAGGAGAGGAATTCAGTGAAGCTAACTTAGTCCACATGCAAATCTAGATGCAAATCCTCTTTAGATTTCTTCTTTTTGAACAGTTTTTCTCTGTATCCCCTCTCAACCCCTTGTGCATCCCCACTGTAAGTGCTGGCAGGGTAGTGTGAGACAGAGAAAAAGCTTTATCACTGTTCAAGAACTGCTCAGCAACAGCTTAAACACCCCATGTTATCAGCACTGCCTGGTCACAGATCCAGAACATAGCCCAGCTATATAAGTTCCTATAGAGAAAATTAACTCTCTCAGTCAAAACCAGTATATCTAGAAATTGCCAATGTTAATATATATATATATATATATATATATATTTATACACACACACACCTTTTAGAAAGAGTATGTGCTTTCCATAACACATGGTGAATGACTAGGAATAAACGGGTAGCATCAAATAAAGTCCAGCTAGAGAAGTGTATAAAGGTTTATAGGAACAAAGATCTCTATATTTAAACTATTAGTGACAGTGAAACCAGAGAGGATGTTCTGATATATATCAAATAAGAAGGATCAATAAGAAATGATGTGAAGTTGACTGGGGAGCTCCATTTTTATTAAAAAGGTCAGCTATGATCAGATGGATAACATGACTACATCAGTAGTGCTCAAGAATTGGGAAGTAATGAGCAATAGATTAGATAACATCAACTCATTTGGGTGTGACAATAGTTAGGCCAAGGAAAGGATCCTGTGCTTATTTTGAGTGCATGTGGCAGCTGTGAGTAGCAACCAATTTGAGGCTCATAGCTGTATACAGTAGCAGATTTAAGAATATGCTGCTTAACACTGCCCATGAATTAGGAGCAATTGCGAGTAAGTGCTGCCACATTTTTTTGGCCTTTAAAAAAACCCCATGCTCAAATGAGTAGCTACCTTGGTCAGAGTAGTAGCAACCTTTGGACAAGTGTTTAGATCTCAATTAATTTATTTTCAGTTAAATGGTTCCTGGTGAGCCTAGTTGAAGATGGTAAGCAGTTTTATAAAAAGTAAAGAATATTTTGTATTCTGTGTCTAAAAACTTTAGAATTGCAAGGTATCAAATTCAAAATTCCAAAATAGATCAGGAATGGTTTCTTTGCTAAAGTTGGTATTGTCCATTCAAACCCATATAAATGGCATTATTGTGTATAAGTTTTACCTATATAAAGCAGCATTCCGATTCACTGCTGAAAAGGGAAGAACAGGAGGAGATTTTATTTTTAGAGGCTATATTATTGATCCAATTGATTTTAGAACAGCTTTCATAGCTTGGCAGAAGTCAGATAGTACTTAACAGAATACTGTCACTAGCATTCATAGAATGATACAATGCTTTTTTTATAAATTCCTGTTTAGAACTTTTAGACAAAGGTCCCTGAACTAATATGTTTCTTTCAGATTTTGTTCCTGCAAAATTTCCTTCTATCCATAGCATTTTCTTCTTCCCTTTTTTTCTCCATGAATACTTCACTGCAATACCACTCTCCTTTTCTTTTCCCTTCTCTTCACCTAGTTCTTCCAGTGTTCCAGAATACATACTTCTTGTGTGCCCACACACTTTGCCAGACTTATAGTGATAGCCATTTCTAAGGGTCAGCTACCTTTCAGCATATGTAGCCTAATGCTCAAAATCTTGTAAATTGTACAGAGGAAGCACATATATATATATATGTAGCCATTAATTTATTGTTTGTACTATGGAAATCCTAAGAATTTAGCCATTATTAGTCTAGATTTAGTTGTTGAAGAAAGAATAAAATTGAAGTTAAAATTGTTTTGCACAGTTTTTACTCCTATTCCTGGTGTTATGCTCACCCTTCTTCTGCTTTAAGTCATGATATTGGTAGGTTAATTCTACTAGGGTTGAGGGTTGGGAAGTGTTATAGAAAGCCAGTAGCATCTGGGCTTCTTTGCCAGGAGTAATGAAATGTTAATGGTTTCTTCCTCCTTCAGTGGTCACCATGAGTCAATTTGATATGTTTAATTAAATGTTTTTGTCTTTCTCTTTACTCATTGGTTTCCATAGCACATTACCCCCCAAACTTACATATGTTGCCTTTTCTATATGTTTGATACCACTTTGTTCTCCTTCTTATCTCTAAAACCAGTTTTGTCCAGCTCCATGTTTGCTTCTCCATAACTAAGTGTTGGCCAGTTGCTTAGAGCTGTGGGGTCCCCAGTGCCAAGGCTCTTCTTCATCTCTCACCATCCCAGTCCCACATTGCTTCATGCCACATCCTATATCTTTAGTTCACAGTCTCCTGATCTTGTACACCATTTCTATGTTACACAAAATAATTGCTTATTACTGTTATTGATATAAAACTATGGCTGAACCACACAAAGATGAACAAAAATTAGAGGAAAATGTCATACTGGATCCAACAAACTGAGAAAGGAAAGGCTGCTGCAGCTCCATGCCCCCCGGTCTAAATAATAATGAGCCTGAAAATGCATTCCCACTAGGCACATGCACACTGAGCACAGATACACACCATGCATGCTTTTATCTGGCCACTCAAATAGCAGAGAGACACTTGGAGCACTGACACAAACACAGCAGCAATGGTTTTAACCATTGTCTCTGGCTGAGCAGGATGGAGATATGACAGTAGGAGGATATATCATATGTCTCTGCATGTACAGTGTGAGTCCCTTAAGCAGCTGGCCTGTTACACCCAACCTGACCTGTTGCTGTCCCTAGATCTCAGTCTTACCAGCTGCTAACACCTGGACATATGAACCCCAAATGCTGCCATAATCCTATTGCAGTTGCTGATGTAAATGAAGTGAAACAAAGATGCAAGTAGATCAAGAAACATTCAGGCACAGCAAACTTGCCAGGCCTTAATATTTTGGGTGCACGCTTACAGCCTTCTACTCTTAATGTCTCTGCTGTATTGCAGGACTATCTGGCTGCTGTTAGCTATCTGGCTATCAGTTATCTGATATAGCAGGTGACACTTCAGAGTCACTGGCTTTAGGCCACATAAGTCACAGTGGCATGTCTGGAAGCTGTACTGCCATATTCCAAGAGTGCTTAAACTAGGTTGGTTAAAGGTGGCTCAAATATGTGGGAAAAGTCTGAGTTAAAATTATACATCTCAATTGCTGGTTGGATGCCAATTTATGGGGAAAAAATTACATACCCTGTGAGACTGATTTTATGAAATCTTGGGACATCACCTTGAAAATATAGGGTAATTTGCCTATATAGTATGATGCATAGCTTTAAGCTATTCATTCATAACTACTTCTCAGTCACAGGCAGGGGCAGTTTCTTCTATTCATACTTGGCTCTCCATCTCCAGGCAGGGAGAAGTATCTGGCCACAGCATGAATTTGGTTACTGATATCAAAAGGAGCAGCATTTCTACAGGGTGTAGGGAACAGAAATGGCTCAGTCTGGGCTTCTGATTAGTAAGAGAAATGAGAGGGAAGAAATTGTTTATAAAGAAGAAAAATCTGCTCTAATTTTCTGTTCTGTATGTAGAAAAAGATACTTCATTCTACCTTGTGGTAAAAGGTGGGAATGGAGAGAAGTTAGAGGGAGGAGTTTTCCTTTTTTCTTTATTGCTTCTGGGAAAGTTCAATTATTCATTGCCCTTTGGAATACAAGACTGTAACTAAGAAAAAGGGATTTGAGCAGAAAAATCTAAGAATCATTTACACTTCTTTTTTTGAACTGAAAAGCCCTAGTGTTCATTTATGATGATATTATGAGTTGCAGTGAGGTTCTTAAACATCATTAATCACCACAGATGGCTACAAACCCATTAAATCTTTTAAGCACCTGTTTGCTTATCAAATACTCACATGGTAAGCTACCCTCTGGTTCACATAAGTACATTAGTTTTAGAACATATAATTACCTTACAATAACTGTACTTGTGCTAATTACCATTCCCCTGAAAGGAAAAAGTAGAACCTATTGAGTAGTGGGGGTGGCTAGAACTCAAAAACAGCTTTCAGACTAAGCAGCAGGGCTGGATGACTACTTGTAAAATGTTTGTCTTATTTCTGGTAAGCTTAGTTCAATTCCACAGTGAGCACCTAAGTGAAATAGCTTGATTTTTTTCATCATCAGTCACAAGAGAACTCTACCACATATCATTTATCACAATTTGTCTCTTTTGAAGAGACCTTCAGGATAGAAACAGCATAAAGACCGAATTATTTCTCACTCAAATGTGTTGCACAGTCTTTGAGAATGTGGTGTTAGACAGAAATTGCAATCTCTTGTCATACTTCAAGTCTTATCAGTATGAAGCTCTGTGCTACAGCACACAAGAGTGCTCACATTCCCAGAAGCATTTAGAGGCAATACCATTTACTCCCAAAATAATAGCCTCCCTTTCTTGGATGGTAAGGTTTTTTCCATTCTGCAGAATGGTTAAATTAATTAAACAAATGGACAATCAAACAAAGATATGATCTGCTAAGTTGGTGAGAGGGCTATTTCACTAAGAGATTTCTGTGCCATTTTCTGCTAGCTTCCTAATAGAGTCACAGAAATATTCTTAAACTGTGCAAATCTATACAATTTTTGCTAGAAATGTGTACATTTCTGTATTCTCTGAGTGTAGCCCACAATTTTCTTAAAAACTTCCCTAAATCCAGATCCAGTCTGAAGGACTGTATTCTGGTGATATATTACAGAAAGAATCCATGTGAGCAATCAGATCTCATCTTGACAATACTGAATACCGATCAGCTTTTTTTTTCATAAATGGTTTCCCAAATGTCTGCATACAGTCACTGTACATATTTACATAGAATCACAACAGAGAAAACGCACTAAAGCTATGACTAGAACAATATCACAGTACCATGCTGTGAACTAGAAAAGCAGTAACTTCAAAACATATCTACCACATAACAGAACCCAAGCCAAATTCCATTTATAAGCTTTGAATTTACTTTGATTAACTAAAAGAAATAGAAAAATTCTGTAATAACTTTCTGCTTTATTTCCTGAAATAGCCTTTCATGCCACAAGATTAAGAAATTGGAAAACTAAGATACGATTATAATGCTGTACAGTCATTTTGATGAAGCTAATCAATAAAAAATTTAAGAGTGGCTGCAAAGCCCAGAATTGTTTTAAATGTATCTACCCATCCTTGTCCTTGTTTATCTGGATACCAACTACTCCCCTGTCATTTGGAGTACACTCTGGACTGATTGTCAAGATACCAGTTCATTCTAAAGGACCTAATAGACATCATCATCAAAAAAGGTAAATTCTAAAAATCTCAAATATCTACTACAGGTTTATTGTCTGAAATATGTTTCTTCTCAATCTGGTATAGCCTGGAAGATGTTACCACAGGTTGATAGCAGTTTTCCAGAATTCTGGGAAAGTAGCTGGCTGAAAAATATATGCTTTGAAAGAGAATGTTTAAAGGGATAGATTGAGGTAAATTATAGCTGGTGAAACAAAATTACTTTCAAACACATCTCAAAAAATGCACAAATTGTGCACAAATACAAAAAATATTGACACCTTAATTATAAGAAATTTCTCTTTTATTCCTGCAAATATTGGGTAAGCTCAGAGTGCAGAACAATTATTTATAAAGTCAAAGGGAGGTTAGGTGGAAGCTCAATCCTTTGTATACTCTCCAGTCTCCTGTAGGCATTCAACATTAAAAAGTACATTACTTTATGTCCTTCACTGTCTTACTCTCAGAAAGAATAAAATTAAGGGGTTTGATTAGCAACTTATACATTGACCCTAGTAAATCAAAGGCTCTGCCTTAGAGGAAAAGCTTATTCCCGAAAAAATCCATGGCAAAAATTGTTGTTTAGTTATATGTATACCATAATCTGACTTTGAAAAGTACTTGCAACTGAAAGGAAAGTTGTCTTTTCAACCCCTTAAATTTGTGTCAGTTCAACTAATGGGCCAGTTAATTAACTAATGGGTGTGAAACACAAGCCTTCTCCAGAGGTAAAACAGATTAAATATGCCATTTAATTGCCTAGTATAGATTGACACAGTTTATTGGTGGGACTCGCCCAAAGTTTCCACAAAATTTCCTGGGAAGGAATATGAGCAAGTACAAGAAAGGAAAAAAATAGGACTTATAGTCATTCTTCTAAAACATTAATGTGTTTCTTCTTAATAAAATGTGCTGTAAGAATAACAATTACTGTCAAGTGTGATGACAGTTAACCTAAGCTTTTAAAAATAAAGGATTTTTTAAGAAGACAAGGCTTGGCTTTTGTAACCTGGTTGGAGATTTTTATACAGTAAAAAGTATATTATCTAGCACAAATGAGATATCAGAATTATCAACAATAGTCTATGAAACTGATAATATTTTTCACCTTAATGTCCTTTGAACTGCAGTATTTTTGCATTAGTATGCAAGATTCTGAGGGCTGCCTCCTCACCCTGACTCCAAAATGTATTATTATGTTTTTAAAATAAGCTTTTTTGTGAACTGAAAATAGTCTACCAAGATTCAGTGAATACCCCCAAATTCATCATTGGGAGGAATACACCTGGAGCAGGTAGCTTGATTTGCAAGCAGCGGTGCAGGAAGCAGATTGAGATGCAGATTGAGTTCTGGGTGGGAGTCCAAGACAAGAAACTGTGAACTGACTCTATTTCTTCCTCTCTTACATTCTTCTTCCAATTGCATCTTTCTTTAGCTCATTCATATTATTTTCCTGCTGTTTTCAAGTGATATTGCAATTATATTATGTATATTTTTCACCAACTTGAAATTTGAAATTTGACACACACCTTTTTACATTCTCCAGACTGATTTTGCAGTCACCTGAGCTGGGCACTCTGAAATTTTCATGGCTTCCTAAATTGTAGAGGATATGATAAAATCTGCATGAAGATTAATAATATTTTATTATTACCATAGTAAAAACTCAACACAGCAACCACGATGTCATTGTCTTGCAATGTACATCTTTTTAGATGATAGACAGACTTTTCAGTTTGAGCTGGCTGCATTCTTCAGAATGTAAGATTTTGTTAAAAATATAACCACATTTTAAGTTTCAAGTTTTCTGTGTTTTGATAGTGTAGAATTAGGTGTTTTTATTTTAGAGGCGTGCATATACTAAGGCCCATTATGAATTCACTGTTCCCTCTTGTTTTTTTCTTGGATGCAGAAAGCCCAGATTAACGCCTTTGATAGTAGGTTTCAACCAAATATCTCCTTAGCCCTTCTTAATTAAAAAAAAATGATAAGATATTCATGCTGGATTCAATAAAGATGTGTTAAAACCTTTGTGAAGAGATTACCAAACATAATTCAGAATTTAAGAAGTTTTAAAAAAGTTTCTCATCCGGTTTTAAGTTAACCTTAAAAATGTAAATCAGTCTGCAGGGGCTTTGTGGGATTTATAACAAGGCAGCCTAAAATAATGTTGTCAAGACAAGTTAAATAATAACTCTTTTAACTGGATTCCAAAAATCTCAGATATTTGCTATCAGAAAGAAACAGTTTCTTTCAAGATTGTTAAAGACCTAAATTCTACCTGGCCTTTAGCGATTACTCTACAAAATTATCAAGCTTGCTTTAGCAACAGTTTTCCTATGAACTGACTATGTCTTTTGACCACGATAAAGGGCCTTTTGAATTCAGACTTATATTACATCTTTGGTGGAATTTTGAGTTCAAACCTCATCACACATTTTTATTATGGATGACAGCACTAACAGGACTGCATGGCAGACTTTCAGAAAAAAATTAAATATATAGCATATCACTGCAAGTGGTTGGAACATTTTCTCCTTTATGACATTTTTGTAAAATACACTGGTGAACATCCTATCTTTGAATAAAGACAAAACTGTTCCCATACAAATTTAATCTGAAAAGATTTTTGTTCAAAAAGAACACCTTGTTGAGAAGAGTAGAATATTGCTTACTGTCTGAATTTCTGTCTTGGATGTTAAGAGTGTAAATTTACACCTCTGCATTTGGATGGAAAAGCACTGCTGTGCCATAAATACAGTAAGGACCTACAGTAAGGATCAATGCACTTCAACCTGAGAAATCAGGCTGTAAAATCAGGCTGATGAATGTAAACAGTAGTAAAACTATATATATATATATATATATATATGTATATATATAATTGAGATAGATTTTCTTTCTAAAATGCTATATATTATAATAATTTTGTTTTTTTGGGCACTTGGGCATTTTTTTAAATCAAGCATTGTCAAACAGACACCAGGTGTAAATGATTGATGAGATCTCAGATCCTCAAATATTGTAACGTTTCTACAACAAAAGTTATTGCAAGTAATGGGTGTAAAAACACACATAAAATTCAGCTTGCTTTGTCATCCTTTTCCAATTCAGCTTCACCAAATCTAATAAACCAAAATTACAAATATTCCACAGCTAATTGAATAAAGTGTTTGTGTAATGAAAAAGTGTCCGGTCTTGTTCTGACTAAAGTAATTGAAAAGTTTTAAGTCAAGGCAATAAAGTAAATGGAGAATATGTTTCTCAAAGTACAGACTTATTGAGAAGTTCAAATGAAAATGGTGTCTCTGAAGTATGTAACTCACACAACCTCAAAATGCATTTTAAAAAATGTGTTGTCTTTTTAAAACATTTTTCCAGGCTATTTGATATGAAAAGACAGAAGATGCAGTCCCTTCTGCAAAGAATTTTTGATTAAGTAGAGCAAATAGATAAAGTGTCGTAACAGTGAAAGAAAAAGCTCAGGGGTCCCAATTCATTTCACCAATCTCCAGGCATTCCACTTAAAAGCATAGGTAATGGATGCTCCCTGTGTACTCAGCAAGGAGAGAAAGGAATTTCCAGGGGGAGATTCACATCACAGACAAAGTATTTTCTCCCAGGGATGCCTCTCTTTCTCATCAGTATCATAAGTAAAGAACCTATGGCAACCAAGAGCCTAATTTAGGAATGTCTACAGGTGGCTAAAGTGAGAGAAGATGAAGTTGATTCAGGAGATAGGAGATAATGGATATTCACTCTGACAAAAGTGCTGTAGAGATGGAAATAAAATATTTATTTATAATAACATCTTCATTCATGTTTCAAGGTAATGTGTCACATGTTTTACAAATACTATGAATTGTCAAATATTACAAAACCAACTAATTTTAGAGAGCATGACCAGTATGAAAATATATGCAAACATAGGTCCTACTTGACAACAACTTGCAATCTTACTGCTGGATGTACAGTGTATTCATATCTCATAAGATGAAAGGATTTTGACTTAATATTAAGTTGTTTCACATTAAACACTGCAGTTTTTTATGGTAGAGTGACTGCAATAGCTGAGGAGGGAAGACTGACTGATGCCCTCTACCTAGAATTCTGTAACATGTTCAACATAGTCCCACATGACATCCTTGTCTCCAAATTGGAGAAACACAAATCTGAAGGGTGAACTGTTGGATGGATAAGGAATTGATTGGATGGACACAGCAAGACATTGCGATCAGTGGCTTTATGTCCAGGTGGAGGCTGTGATGAGTGGTGTCCCTCAGGGCTCTGTCTTTGGTGCTCTTTAACATCTTTATCAATGACACAGACAATGAGATCAAGTGCATCCTCAACAAGTTTGTAGAATATATGAAGTTGCTACAAGTTGACACAACAGAAAGAAGGATGCTGAAAAAGCTTGAGTTGGATCCATGAGAAACTAATGAAGTCCAACAATTTCAAGTACAAAGCACTGCTTCTGGGGCAGAGGAATTCCAGACATGAATACAACCTGGGAGAACTCACTGAGAGCAGCCCTGTGGAGCAAGAGCTGGGGGCTCTGGTGGATGAAAAGCTGGACATGAGACAACAATGCTCGCTCACACCCCAGAAAATCAGCTGTGCCCTGGGCTCAAAAGCAGGCTGGTCAGCAGGTTGAGGGAGCTAATTCTGGCCCTCTGCTTCACTCTCCCCACCTGGAGAGCTGTATCCTTGTCTGGTGACCTTAGCACCAAAAGGACTTACACCTGTTAGAGTGGGTCTACAAGAGGGTCATGAGGACACAAGAGGGCTGGATCACCTCTCCTAGGAAGACGAGAGAGCTGAGGTTCTTCAGACTGTGCAAAAGAAGACTCTAGAGAAACCTCATTGCAGCCTTCCAGTACTTGAAGAGATCTTGTAAAAAAAAAAAAAAAAGTGAGAGCAATTTTGTACAAGTCATGTAGTGATAGGGCAAGAAGAACAAGAGATTTAAACCAGATATTTGGAAGAAATCTCTTACTCAAAGATTAGTGAGGCTGTCCAGAGGAGAAAGAAGCTGTCCAGAGGAGCTTCCAACCTTGGGAGTTTTCAAGGTCAGGGTTGGATGGGGCTTTGAGCAACCTGGTCCAGTGTAAGGTGCCCCTGCCCATAGCAGACATTACAACTAAATGATCTTTAAGGTGCCTTCCAACACAAATAATTACGCAATTTTGTGATTTTTATGATACTACTTTGGGATATGAAAAATTATGATCAATGCATTAGAGAAGCTTCTGTAATATTGTTCCATTAAAAATCTTTGTCCAGGTGTATAATAGTATCCCTAGAATCCAGAAGGAGAAGGACATGACTGTTGCTGGCCTTTCCTTCCCCTCAATGCTCAACTTTCTACCTTCCAACAATTTATTGGATATATGTGGTTGCTATGCTTTTTTCCAAATTATTTATCTTTTCTCTTGCTTCTATCTCTCTGCTCCACATGATTTATTGCGTCACTGGCTTCCTGGTATTGCTAATGCCGCCAGAAACATCCTAATTAAAGGACTGAGTCATGAACAGAAAAGCAAAGTGGAAAATGAAGGAGATTTCCTAGCCCCACATCCATAAACACTGTGGACAGGCAATTTCTCTACAAACATTTATACCATCACTCCCTGAACTTTCAAGAAGTAATTATTTCTCCTACTTTTGAATAATTGTCCTTTCTTAGGAACCAGATTATCCCCAGGTGTTAATTAATGAGACAACACCAAAGATGGATTTTTTTTCCTTCCAGGTTTTTAAAATATATTTGAATAGAAAGAGATTTGGGATGTTTCTTCTTTTAAAGTATTTATTAGGAAAGTCCTAATGCTATACTGATTCATTATTTTCATTAGCCTTTAAATAAAATATATATGTTTCTCCTTTATGAAGAACACACACACACACACACACATACATATACATATATACTACACTAATAGGTAGATAGCAGATATAGTATTCATACAATAAAATAATTCATGGAGATATTAGTACCTCAGAAACAATATTTTGCAGAAAATACTCTTTTGATGCTTTTTAATGTCTTAATTTATGAACATCTCTTGCCTTCACCTGTGCATTACAGTGAGTTCTTACTGAGAAATGCATTTGGACCAACATATCACTTAAACAAGAAGAATATGTAGATAACTGATTTTATGTCACCATTCTAGATGCAGAAACTCATTCATTTTAACACCACTAATGCCAAAATACATTCAGCTAAAACTTGCAACTGACTCTTATTGCTTAAATAGCACAGAAAGGTTATGGTAGAATGCAGTTTTCCTCTTTCAAGCAGCATAACCATTAATGCTCAATACAAACTAGTCGAAGAGATTAATAAAATAATGAAAGAATAAATCTGCATTGGATTAGGAAATATATTTTAGTTTTCTATATTACTTTCCCATTTTGTATTGTCAGCCAATTGCACACATTCATGTTTTGTGTATGGATGAGACTCTTGGGGAAAAAAAGAGTTATAAGCTATCCATATATAAAAGTTTTTGGTGACTTCCTATGTGTCACCTGTTTGGAATTTCTCTTCCCACACAAAATGTAAGAAAACTGACACATCTGTAGAGAAAGACACGGAGGACAGTAGGAACTAGATGAGAAAAAAAAAACAAGAAAGAAAGAAAGAAAGAAAGAAAGAAAGAAAGAAATAGGAGGATTACTGTAAAACACAAGACCATAGAAGGCTCTGAAAAACACAGGTGAAGCTTGAGTAATATAAATCACTCAATGACACAATAGTGGGTCTTGTCTGTGTTTGAGCAGATTTACCTAAACCAAAGTATAAAAATGAGAAAAACACTTTCCAAAACTTTGTCTCCACACTAAAATTCTTCTAATGAAGGGATAGAAGTTTCTGTTTACAATAATCTCCTGCAGAAAATGAGAGCACTGAGACCATTTCATTTTTTTATCTTTAAGAAAGAAGATTCTCAGCATCCTGTAACAATTTTTGCTGGTTTTGCACTGTTTTGCCTCCATACATTTACCAATTGCCAGAAGGAAGGATGATGTGTTGAGATGATATTCTCCTTATCCTGCTGCATTCTACTGAAAAGCCAGAATAATCACATTTAAGGAACTACTTAGAAGAAGATAGAAGTTTAGTAGAATAAGATTGAGTCTATTTGTCTGACCTGGCTTAAAACTCAATACAGGAAATATAACATTTATCCCTTAAAATGGTGTTTTACTTGTCAGCTTTTGAATATAATCCATAGCTGAAGATTTGTTGTCTGCCTTTCTTCATTTAACAGACTATGCTCTCTGCTTATGGCTTTACAGAATGTAGGAGCTTGTTGAGTGAATTTATATGTGAGATAAATTTTGAAAAATTGATCCAGGATACTTAGCTGATTTGGTTTTAGTTGCTAAAAATGCTACTTAATTTAATACTTTGGCACTGTAACTATTTTTAGCTCAAAGAAGAGTTTCCTTGTAGAGAAATAGAATTTCCATGATATCTGTGCTGCATAAGCTCTAGATTCTTCTCCTGGAATAACCTTGTAGAACATTATGGAGATGGGAATTGACTGGTTCCCTGTTTTCACAGATGTGCAGAATTTGGCTGCAAGCAACTCTGCCTGTGAGACAAAGACAGATAGATAGATAGATAGATAGATAGATAGATAGATAGATAGATAGATAGATAGATAGATAGATAGATAGAATCATAGAATCATAGAATCATAGAATCACAGATAGATAGGGCCCGATTGACAAAATCCCTTGGGAAGTAGTCCTAAAGGGCTGGAAGCTCAGCAGAACTGCTATTTTGGAATTCTGAGAGAGACTTTGGCCTATTTAGATTAAGAGAGTGCCTTGGGAGGAAGTGCTGAAGGTCAAAGGAATCCAGGAAACTTTGAAAATGTTCAAGAAAATCTAAAATGTACAGGAGCAGGCCCTGCCTGTGTATGAAAAGATGATCTGACAGGGAAGAGGAGAAGCCTGGGTAAACAGAAATTTGGCTCAAACTGAGGAAAAAAAAAAAAAAAAAAAAGGATTGTATCACCTTTAGAAAAAGAGGCAGGTAGAAGAGTTTTGTGAGATTATGCAGGGATTAAATTAAAAGTACTGAAGCACAACCAGTAACCAGAATTTACTCTGGTTACTGTCATAAAAGACAATTTTAAAAAGCAATTTAAAATTTAATAGTTTAGCAAAAAAATGAGGGCAAAGGAGGATCTCTATCCTTCATTGTATGTGTGGGCAAACAGAGTGACAAAGAGTGAAGAAAAGGCTTCAATGCCTTCTTTGTCTCAATCTTTAACAGCAAGACCAGCGGTTCCACATGTACCCAGCAGACTGAGCTGGAAGATGGGGACCAGAATGAAAACCTCCATAACCTAAAGTGAAAAGGTCAGTGACACAATATGCTACTTAGACACACACAGGTCTATGGTGCAGATAGGATCCACCCTAGGGCTAGAGAAGAATGGCTGAAAAGTGGGTGGAAAAGCTCCTGGGGGTGCTGGTCAACAGCTGTGCAGGGACATAACCCAGTGTGTGTCCAGGCGGCCAAGAGGGCCGATGGCATCCTGGCCTGGACCAGCAAAAGTGTGGCCAGTGACTGCACCCTGTATACAGCACCTGTGAAATCACACCCCGAATCCTGTGACCATTTTTGAGCTCCTCATGACAAGAAAGACATTGAGGTGCTGGAGAGTGTCCAGAGAAGGGCAAGGGAGCTGGTGAAGGGTCTGGAGCACCTGAGGAAGCTGGGGGAGTTTAGCCTGAAAACTGCCTGAAAAGAGACTGTAGCCAGTCAGAGGTTGGTCTCCTGCCAAGTAGCAGGAGATGGGACAAGAGGAGATAGCCTCAAAATCTGACAGGGGAAATTTAGGCTGGAGAGGAGGAAAAATTTCTTCACTGAATGGATTGTTAAGCATTGGAAAAGGATGCCCAGAGAAGTGGTTAAGTCATGATTGTTGAAGATACTTAAAAGATTTGTGGATGTGGTACTTAAGGATATAGTTTAGTGGTGGACTTGGCAGTGCCATGTTAATGGCTGGTCCTGACGATATTAAAGGTCTTTTCTAATCTAAATTATTCTACGGTTCTATAGTTCAATAGATAGATAGATATATAAAGGCACATTGACATTTCAGCAAAAATTTGTCTTAAAGCGCATAATATAATCTGTGACTGAAAGAAGTAGCATGACTGAAGTGAAATAATTTTCAAACCATTTTTTCTCTCACCATGCACACAGACATTGACTGAAATGTGCATAGCCACTTGTTCTGAAAGCACAGGACAAACATCTGCTCCCAGTGAAACTGTGGCATAAACTTCTACCACTAATAGAGCAGGAAATTAATATGAAATCAACTGAGCACTCCACATACATGAATGCATGTCCTTTTGTGGGTGCCTCAGGGTCTGCTGTCACATTGTTTCAGTCAGCTGTCCACCTGCAAAGTGCTCTGTGCAGAGTCCAAACTTTCTCAGGTGTTAATATTTTTAGAAACTGAACAAATAACACTGGGTGTGAGATTCAAATTATACACAGTAAAATCAGATAATTAAAAGAAGTCATAACTTGTAACCATGTAACTAATGATTATCCAGCAGTGAAATATTTGCTATATGGACAGAATTCCCACTGACCCTGCTATGTGAACGTGTCTTATCCTGACATAACATTCCAGGGATGTGTTAGCATTTTAACAGCATTGTGAAATGCCACCGTAATATGGAAACTGTGAAATTATTCCGCAGCAAAATGATTTAACAGAATAGCAATAAAAATAAAAATAGAGGGTAGTCACAATGCTTGGCAAACCTGCAGTCTCCAAAGGCTAGCCTCCAGCAGTTCTGCAGCACTCTAAACAATACCACAAATAAAGGTAATTATCCAAACGATGTTATAAAGCTAAGTCAAAGGTAGTCTTGTGGAGAAGTTACATGCAATTAAATTGGGGACAAACCTGTAGAATCACGTAGGAAGGAAATAATAAATTTTCCTCCCTTTTTAGGCTATTATTCTTTATTAAAATCTCTACTACAGTGCAATAGTTATGTTCAGAACTGACCATTTGCTTTCAAAAACCAATTTTTTTTTAAGAGCATGAGATTTTTAATGTAGCTGGAGTCTGTGGTGCGGTATAATCATAAAACACACACATTCATTTTTGAATGACATGTTCCAATTCAAGGTAAAACCATAGCAAAGACAAAGCCATTAACAAAAGTGTACAGGTTAACTACAGTTTCTGACTTCTGTGAAAATAACAGACTGCCCTACTTGACTGGTATTTTATGCTAAATAAGAGGAGCTGAGTCATATACCATGTCTTTTCATTGTGAGAACGTGCTCTGTAAGGTTTCTAATTCAGTTTTGTCCTTCATCTATTGCTTGAGAAGTGTCAGGAGGGTGAAAAATAACAAAAAATAATTTCTTTGCTGGTGGAATTTCTTGATAGTGTAATATTTTGGTGAACACTGATCTTTCCCTTTCAGGTTCATACTGGAGATGGGGTGGAAGGGTGATGTAAAATAGCATTCTGGTGTCTGCAATTGCTACTTTATGGTTTCTCTAAAGACCCCAAGCTAATTGTTCAAGCAAGATATGTGACTTCTAAGAGAAATTAAATTTGCTGGTCTGCATTTGCTCACTCCCTTATTGGTAAGGGATAATTTTTATATACTTCCACGCATAAAACTAAAATTAGTCAATATCCACCTGTAAATACTTCTTTATGTCTCCATTGTCTTGGAATTTTCTTCAAATAATACACTTGGAAACAGAAATACCAATAATTCTTCCTCTTTTACTGTCTTCATTCCTAGAACAGCTTTTAAGGATTACATAGCTTTCTTTGTTAGAACATTTCCATCACTTACCCTTAAAACCAAATTGTATTCATCATGGTTTAAGTTGATAATCTTTGTCCATTTCTCATGTTTAACTCCAGACAACATTGACCCCCAGTGTACCTAATCAACCCCTTGTCTTTGTAGCTCTTTAGATCTTGAATTGAACTGAATGGAACAGACAAATTACTTGCAGGCATGATTCCATTGGATACAATGGAGTTACAGAAATCACGAACTTGTCTTGATGAGAAATAATGGTGCACACGTGAGCACTGTTTTCATAAGCACCTGCAATGCTGGAGTAGTTACAGAACAGCAAAGCTCAGATTTATGTGATCACAGATAAATAGGGGATACCAGCAGCATAACTGCTTCATGTCTGCCTCCAACTGCATTGAAAGCAGTCAGCTGTTCCTGTAGGATGACTGTTGGATGGTCTGTGAAACAAATCCTGATCGCTCCACATTTCAGCCAGCCTGAAATGAGCCATATCTGATCTTTTTATTGAACATTACATATTGAACATTGTGAAGTTCCAGGAGCTGACACCTAAAAGGTCTAGCAAACCTTGATACGGGAACTGACTCCATTTGAAAGGTAGGATGAATGGCTGTCCTATTTAAATCTACAGTTACATATGTATACAAACTTTACATATTCTCTGTGATTGCCAACACTCCTTTTTAGTTCACTTTTCTGCCAGATGCAGACCTTTGGCATCTGTTAAGGAGACACATTCCATGTGGCACAGGACACTATATTTAGACAGAAATGTTGATGATTTGATGCCATTTTTCCTACAACATTTTTTGTTTATTTTGAAATTTGATGAAATAGTTTTATTTTATATGGAATTACTCTGGATTGCATTTCTACTTTGATTTTGGCTTCTTTTCCCTGCCAGCAGGGTTATCAATTGTGATAGCAGGCTAAGTAATAATCATTGGGATTTTTAAGAGCTATTAAACTGTTAGTGTCTGCCAAAGGTTACCATGCAGTGGTATCTTAGATACCAGAGCCGCTTGACTGCACTTAGCATAGTATATCTCTCTGGGATTTTATGATGTGGTAACAGTTGGCAATTTGTGACTTACTGATAGTGACAATTGGGTGTATGAAACCATAAGTCCATGTAGCAATAGTATACCTGTTACACATTATTCCAGCAACATGAAATGAACACACCTGTGCACTGGTAAACAATTCATAAAAACAATAAAAAATGTGGGAGGTGACTTCGAATAAAAAATATATAATTTTCAATAAAAAATAGTGGCGGGGTTATATTTTATGCAGGTTGTAAGCTATTGTTTTCAAGAATATTTGAGATTATACCAGTTAAGATTTCATTATAAGCATGATTGAATGAATAGATCAAAATTCATAATTCATGTTCCAAAAAAGTAAATTTTGGTCATCCAGAAACCCATCAGAAATCTCAGAGAAATTCTGCAAATAATTTTGTCTGAGGAAAAATGATATAATTTTAGAAATGTTAGAGTAGTCAGGACATTTTGAAAATTACAGTTATTACACATTATTTATATATTTCACAGGTGTTTTTGACCTTTATTATAAAAATGAATTAGATTTACACTTCCATTTTGGTACTATTAATAAAACAGGACTGTTGTGGTAGTTACAGAGTGTACGTCAAGTGCAGAAGAAATTAACCTTCAAAAGTAGTACAGAACAAGAAAGAACAAACATAACAGACTTGATAGAATAGAATGATTTCATTTGGAAAGTACCTACAGTGTTTATCTAGTCCAACTGCCTTATCACTTCAGGGATGACTATAGGTTATTAGCAATAATTAAGTAATTAGTAGTAGCAATTTTTTATTAATTAACAATATTAAAACATTTTATTAAGAGTATTGTTCAAATGCCTCAAACATTGAATTCATTTTCTCAATTCATTTTACCAATATAGAGAGGATTTTTTTCTTTCTATACACTTGTACTGGGTCTGACTGAGGTAGTACACAGCCCTCACAACTTTGCAGTGGTAGCTGGAAAAGTTTTAATAACATACCAGTGTTTCAGCTACTGCCAAGCAGCGCTGTCCCTCTTCAAAGGGAGTAGGCAAGATCCTGGGAGGAGACAAACCAGGCCAGCTGATCCAAATTAACCAAAGGGATATTCCATACCATGTGATGCCAGCTCAGGTATAAAATCTAAGGGAGAGAGGAGGAATGGGGGACATTCATGATTTGCCAGTATTTTCCTTCCAGAGAAACCACCGCAGGTGCTGGGGCCCTACTTCCAGGAAGTGTTAGAACATCACTTGCTGATGGGAAGCAGAGATTGGCTTTTCTCTTTGCTTATGCATGCACAAAACTCTCTTGTTTCTTTCTATCACTTTATCTCAGCTTCTGTTTTTTCTCCATATTATTCTCTTCTCGGTCCTGCTGGGAAAGGGAGTGATAGAGCAGCTTAATGGACACCTCTCACCCAGCCAAGATCAATCTACTATGGTAATTTTGGTGCTAAAACAGGGACAGACAGCAACATTTTGGAGGAGGAAAAAGAGACCTGCATCTGCCAGAAAAAGACAATGATGTTAACTAGACATCATTCTCCTGGGAGTCTGTGGGGTTCCTTTCTATAGGAGACAGATCCCCACAACACTCTTCAGTATGGTTCCAATCTCATGAGCAGCAGTTCTCCCAAAACTGCTGCCAAGTGGGTCTTTCTTTCCAAAGGGTGCAGTCCTCCCAGGACAGGCTGCTCCAGCCTGGGAGCAGGGCCCCTCTTTCACTGGGACTCTCATTGGACCACAGCCTCCTCCAGGCATCCAACATGGGCACATTCCCCATGGGCTGGGGGTGGATCTCTGCATCCCCCTGGATCCCCATGGGCTGTGGGTGGATCTCTGCATCCTACATGGATCCCATGGGCTGTGGTGGATCTCTGCATCCCCCTGGATCACCATGGGCTGGGGATGGATCTCTGCATCCCCCTGGATCCCCATTGGCTGCAGGGTACAACTGATTCACCATGGTCTCACCACAGCCTTCAGAAGAATATCAGCTCCAGCCCCTGGAGCAGCTCCTCCCCTCCTTCTGCACTGGCCTTGGTGTCTCCATGCTGTTCTGCTCTCACATTCTCACCTCCTCCTCATCTCTGGTTGGAATCAAAACTGTACCACCGCCTTTGTTTTGATTTCTTCTTAAATCTGTCATTATAGGTGAGTTACCATCATCTCTAATTGGCCCAGATTTGGCCAGCAGCATGTCCATCCTCAGAGCCATCAGGGATTGGATTGGCTGGATATGGCAGAATATTCCAGCTACTTCTCCTCTGTGGCCCCTCGATGTGAAAAACCAGGCTGTGCAAAAACAACACGACACTTGATGCTACATTACATAATCAGATTTAGTTTGAAAAAATAGGAATTGGAATCTTTTCTTTAAAGCATCAAGGAGCAATAGCATGCCAGCAGTGCAGTCCCTTCTGGAATGCTTCAAGAGTTGGAGCTATTATGGAGTCAGGGAGAAATCTTGGATTTCATCTGAGTACCTGGATTTGAAAGATTGGTTATTTTGTCATACTAGGGTTATAAATATTGCGTCAATATACATATAAATAATAATCTAAACATATATATATAATATATATTATTTTTTTTATTATCCAATTTTATTTACACAGACATTTCTATTCCGCCTGTTCCTGCTCAATCCCCTCTGGCTGGTGCCTTACAATGCTCTTTGGGAGATTTCTAAATGTGAAAAGTACAAGAGGGAGCACATTAAGAGACTGGTGCTGGTGAGAACCAGGGAGGTAATATTAAACCACTAAGACCAGAACTATGTCAGCCAAGCTTCATTTTCTATCATATAAGCAGGATTGTGTTAAATATGTGAACAAAGATTTCTGCAATATCAGAAGGAGGGAGAACTGCAACAGATGAGCACACGGGCTGTCGTAGCATTTGCAATAAACCCAAATTACTATAAGTCAAAATTATGCAGGGATTGCACTAAGATTATTATTGATATGTTTATGAAATAATATTAATTGTCTATTTTTAAAAATCAATCTGAGGTGATAAATCTGAGGATTTTGTTTTGGGGTTTAAAACAAGAAGCAGTCCTTCATGTAATTTCTTGCAATATTTAAACACATTGAGTAAGACTATGATGTCAAAGTGAGGCAGTATGAAACTGTAGGGAAGACAAAACACAAGTAGATTAATTCATCTTTGTATTCTCCTGTGTTTTTAAATCAGTTTTAAAGAACAGGGTGTATTCTTGCCTGTGTTAGACTTTCTAGGTTGCCTGAAACCATTGCCCTGCAGAATCCCAAATTCATCAGAAATGACCAGAACTTTCAAAAAGGTTAATATTGCAAATATTATCATGCAACCAAACATTCTGGAGAGTCTGAGAAAAGCAACCTGCTACTTTTCCCTTCATTTGCTTGTGGGACAATTCCCTCAGGGACAAGACAGACTTTGCAGAGATTCATTTCTACCAATCCAGAAATTAAACAGGAACCCACCTTGTCAGTGAACTTTCCAAATCACATGTGAAAATAAAGTCAATTCAGTTTGAAAATTTTTGAAAGTCTGATATGGCAGCATACTGCATTTTATTTCCATCTAGTTATTTTTCTGCTTTGGATTACTTATATAAAATCTGTTCAAGGTCACATATATTTGGCAAGCTCTGTGAACAGTTCATTAAATTCATCCATTACAGAATACAACATAAAATTTGGATTATTTTGCACTACTAAGTAGTTTTTTTAGGAAAGTGACCTGAACTATTTTAGGTCAAGGTTGAAAGTATCAGCAAATTATGGTGGATAGATTCATTAGGCATTCTGGTCACATGTACTCTTCCATTTTTGATAACCTCAAAAAGCTTGTCACATATACCTAAACACATTCTGTGAAGGAAAAAATTCGTGCTGTATTAGTGAATATTGTGTGCTCCTTAGACCAAGAAGAGCATATATATATATATATACACACACACATTTAGAAATTGTGTTATAAGACACACAAAGTAATATTTTATTTTTTGTGAAAATACTGATATATTTCTAAAAATGTGGAATTCAATCATGTTTCCACAGTGAAAACTTACACAAAAGATGGACATCTGAAAGAAAAGGCACAGATAAAGAGAAAAACAATAGTAAGGAAGGAATGCTTTAAGTTAGGTCTTTGTGTTACTTCTAAAGACGGAGGTAAGTGCCAGATTATCAGGGATTCAGATGCCTAATGTTTCCATATAAGGTGTCTGGCATGCAGGGCCTTGTGTTGGAATCACAGGATCCTTACACAATACACAGAAAAATTTATAGGCGACAGAAATGTCCCCAGAGGAGTAAGGCTGCTGAAAGGGGATCTGCTTACAACCATGCAGCAGGGACATGCTGACAGTAGGATAGGTCTTAATTGTTGTCCACCTTTAGATGGGCTTACTTGTCAAATGGTTGCATCTCCTTCTCATCCCTCTTTCAAAGGAATGCAGCTGAGCTTCTTCCTTTTTTTCTGAAGCCTCAGATGGACCTACCCATCTGAAACAGAGCAGGCAGTGGGTGGCAGTGATAGCTTTGCAGAGCTTTTATATATTATACTTTACCAGTTGAAACACTATCCCAAAACAGGTGAGATCCAAGTTAATTTCCCAGTCCTGTTTGAAAGAATTGAACCCAACATTCCTTAGTGCCCTCCCCAGCAGGCTGCCCCCAACCCCAGCACAGTGAGCCAGCAGCTCTCCTAGAGCTCTTGAGCTCTGCAGAGAAGTATGCACGACTTTCCCAGTGAAAGAAGGAAACTGAAAACAGCAACAATTTTGTTCAAAAATTATAGAAGGCACCAAAGAAAAGCCAGGATCTAGATGCTGCTGTTAGGTCCACATTTTACCCAATGATTGTCTCAAATGACTTTCATGAAGTTACTGGATCAAAATTAGCTTGAGTGCTAATTCCATTGCCCGAAGCTGAGGGAAGAAAATTTTGTTTATAATGAGTGCTGTTATGAATGTAAACAAATAAATTATTAAATACTTGTATGAGAAATTAAACAAATAGCTTTGCTGTTTCTTCTGGAGGATCTGCACATCTGTAACTTGGCTCGGTATGTCTTTCTGACACAATCCACTAGTGCCTATTTGATGATACTGTTGAAAGTTCATGGCATTCTCTCGATACAGAATTTGCTTAAGGAGGCAAATACAGTATATTGGTGGTATTGTAACTCACAGCATAGGCAAAGTAAAGGAAAAATCAAGAATATATTCTTACACTTCTTTTTAAAAAGACTTTATTCTTCTCCAGTTCATTCACAAAATCCAGCAGCACTGCAGATACTCATACAATGTAGGAGGAACAGAAATCCCAAAGCACATTCCAATTACAAATATGTTATTTATATTTTATGGACAAAAAGATTTATTTCCACAAGCACATTGTTTTCTTTTATCTGTGTGCTTCCTTTAATCCTGTCAATAACTCAATATGCAGCTGGTTTCTGCTCATAGATTTTTTAGAAGATAATAGAAATAAGCATGCACGGTAGATAGAACTATTCATGGGTAGCATAAAAATGCCTGCTGTTCATCAAGATTTCTGCTTACTAATTAACTGGAAAAATTTGGCATGATATTTTTCTAGTATTTTTAACTGAAGTATTGGAATATATTAGCATGAAAAATAAAAATAACTTCTTAGATAAAGATATAATAAAATGCTAGATTTACATTTATGTTCTAAGGTGCGCAAAATGTGTACTTATTATTCATGCCTTGAAGGAGTATTTTAATATCTATATAATTTAAGTACTAAATTGTTCAGCAAGTTGCAATATCTATCATGATGCTACCCAAATTAAAATTTTTTGGGGCAGGAAAAATATCACCTAAATTTATATAGGTAATAAATGAGGAAGAAGCTGAATTGATTTGATGCACTTCAATTTCCATACATGTTATATGGTAGTTTGTAGAAAATGTTTCCTTTCTTCCTTGAAAGTTAAGAATCTCATTACAGGGTGAGCAGCTTGGTAACACTTAAAAGGAAGATTATAAGTAGGTTTCGTCATCAATACAAAAATTCATCAGCTGTAAGAAATACTGAATATTTTGCCCTCTACTGGTCAAGACCGAATAATTTGCCAATGTAATTTCCCTACTTTTCCGTGCTAGTTTTGGACAATTGTATCTCTCTCCTTGTCTATTTAGATTCCTTTCCCCAAAGAACGCCAGAAGAAGGATCACATCACAAATGGGAAGGAGATAAAACTGCTTAAATGTATGTCTGGCTGCATTCCAACCATACAGCATCTCAAATGTCTGAAGTAGTAAATAGCAGACTGGGATGCATACAAAGTTATCTAATGATCCAGTTTTATAGCAGCTATATATACTGAAATCCCACTCAGATGAGTGTGTCTGGCTAGGGCCTCCACAGATGGCCCTTTTGGGATTCAAATTCACCTCTCTCTTCCCTCAGTTTTTTTTTTTTTTTTAGAATTGTGCACTAGAAAATCTGGGACATTTGGCTTGGGGAAGGTTTTTCCATATAAATTAGAATACTTCTCAAAGTCACAATACCCTCCAATTCATGGTTCCTATCAAATATTCTCTTATAGCAGACATTGTAAAGCTTTACAGTGAGCTATTCTTTTTAATTACAATTTATAAGCATCAAAATAATAGTAACATACTGACAGTGTCTCAAAAGCAAACATCCTAGCATCTTATAACATGAAATCAAATATGCTTATGAAAAACGTCCTATGGATCACACAAAAATATCTTGGAAACCAGAATCCTCTACTAACTCCATGCTCCATCATATAACCTTTATCATGGTGAATATGAAGTGGGTGACCAAAAGCTGACAATGAAAATAGACAGTGCAATGATTTCTTGTTCTCTGAAGGTCTATCCACTAGAATACTGTTTTCTTACTGTATTTATAAATGAGCCGTTACCAATAAGTGAAGAGGGGTTTTGCTAAGTTGTGAGGCAGTAAATATGCCAATTTAATGTAATTCAATAAAATTTGTGCTTCTCTATTATTTTGAAAACCATAATAAATTTTTAGAGAAAAAGTATTGTTAAAGTCAAAATTTAAGCAAATAGCACAGAATGGAACTGATTAAGCAAAATCCAAATTTGATACTGAAGTATGCAATCATATTTCAACAATATGACCATGACCAGGTGTATGTGTGGTCATCTGTTTCTAAATGTGAAGATTCTTTAGATCACTTAGGTTTCAAAAGCATAGTAATGGACTTATTAAACTTTTAAAACACAAAGTACACATGGTAATGACAACGCTGAATTATTAATTGTTATATAAATTTCAGCCTGAATTGCTGTACCCTTTTACTTAGAAATGCATTCTGATTTGATGTAGAGCAGTAATTTTCTTTGCATGGAATTGGTTTGCTTTTGAGTCCCAAGTGGATTTTCATGTATGTGATACGTTTGCTTACAAGAAGCATTGGTCTAAAACTGCCAGCTATTACAATGGATTGGTTTGTCTAGATCCCAACAGCAACTCAAATTTTGAAAATCATAAAAAATTAATAGTTTCACTTAAGAACAAAAAGATTTTTCTTACATTTTTTTCTAAAATACTTTCAAATCTAATTTGAAATAACTTTTTTTCTCTGAAAAATCAAATCTGGGTTTGAAGTTATATAATCAGTTGTACAACAGGTTTTGAAGATATTCAACCTCATAGTTTGATGCACATATTTTTCCTCAAATTACTTCTGTAGAAAATAAATATGTTTTTTAGCAAAATGTTTATTATTTGCATTTTGTTACTGATTGTTTATTTGAAAAATCAGTAATTTTAATCATAGAAAGCTGTGTGAATGGATACAGTCATGTTCTCTGGTTTCCCTGAATATGGGAACCCTTTCCCTTATATTTCATTGCATGCACATAGGAGTTTAGTTTAACATGAATTTCTTAATAACAAAGTAGAATGATCAATTCAGAAAAAAAAAAAAAAAAGACAGGTTGGTAAATATGTCATGTTAAAATAAATAAATAAATAAAATTTTAATTTGAATTTTGAATTTTGAAGATTCTAGATTCAAGCAAAAAAAATGTCTCCTTTTATGGTTATCAAATAATAATAATAAAAAAATCACAGTATTTGGAATTAAATTTAAGACAGCTGTAAGAAACTTGTGGTGGGGAAGCTTGTGTAGTATACCATGTGTGATATGAGCACCTAGGGAAACAAAGCAAACCAAAATATTGGAAAAATCCTAAAAGTGAATGATTTCCAAACATGGGCAAAGATATTACCTCCTACATTTGGGATTCCACTTTCCAGCTAAATGGACTTCCATGTGCTTTTTGTCTATAAGAAAATATTATCAGTAAAAATTAAAAATGTTTTTTAACTGCTCAGACCAAAAACACAAATTATGTAAATTCAGACAATGTCTAAATTCCCAAAAAGCAGACAGTAATACCAAAAATAATAAATTGATTCTGCCACTGCAGACTATATTTATAACCTACACTATACATCAAGACCAGGTCCTGTACATACACAATTACAGATAACATTTTATTCAATCATTCCTCCAGCAGTGAGGGTTATTGATTGTGTTAAGAAAAAGCTTTTGTTTCAAAGGCTGCCAAACCAGTTCTAATAAGTTTTTCTTTGCTTTTCTTTACTTAATTCAGTTTGAGCTACATACTTCAAGAAAAGCAGAAGCAGAGGTTTTATGACTGGTTTATAAACTTCTGAAATTATAGAGTTGTTATAGAAGAAAGAGCAATAAAACACATATTTCAGTACCATGAGCAGAGCCATTACAATAAATATTTGAAAATTTGCAACTATTATTGCTATAGCTTGGAAAAGCACTTCCGTGTTTTCATAAATTATGGTATCATTTTTGCATATTAATTGTTATAAAACGGGTTACAATGCATGTTCTAATGAGAAAACACTTCTAAAGAACGAAATTGCACTTTAACAAAACCCAATTCCTTTTATGCTGTCATAAATGCATCAATTTTAGCCTTTTCACAGATTTATAAAATGGGCTTGCAATAATAAAATGACCACACACATCATAACAAAACTTTCCTAAGCTAAATATGCTTTCAGTTTTTTCAAGTATCATTCTGAAAAACTGTAATTTCTAATATACATGGGAAATATACTCCAAATAGAGTTCCTAGAATGCAATAAAAATGTGTTTATGTGTTTTAAAGAATGCTCTTCATGTGTTACTCCTACATTTTTACAAAGCTGCCCAGTCCTGGGCGTAGCTTGAACTAGAATGATCTTTAAATTTAAAGTCTGACATCTCCGCTATCCTCAGAGGCAGCTTGAATTTGTTGTCTGTTTAATATGCAATCTATATTTCAGTTAATTATAAAATTTTTCTTTGGAGCACATGATGCTGCATTTTCTGGAGCTCCCTTGTAACCATCCTCTGTGTGACCTCCTCTCCTGAGGAGCTGGCCAAGATCAGGGACTCAGTGGGGACAGAGATGTTTCACGCAGGATGTTTCACACTGGGTCACCTTAGTGTGGTTTGGATTAAGGGTTTGAAGTGCATGGAATGTCAGAGCCTGCCTGCTCAGAGGCCTTAGGAAAAACAGGCTGCTGGTGTGTTTGCGTGCTACTGTTAGGAAAGCATTTGGAACCACATGTGCATAGCAGGGGAGCTTCTATTCTAAGACTGCCTATTACTGGAAAAAAAAAAAAAAATCCCAACTCCCTTTTCATAAGTTGTGTAATGAATTTGTACTAAATGGCATTGGACACTGCAGTCTAAATTTTTCTAATGCTAAGAAAGAGAAGCTTAATAACTCCCACTGCCAAACCACTTTTAATTTTATTTACTTTATTTGATATTTGTTTTAATGTTATGAAGCCAGAAATTGGGTAGCCTTCTAACAACTAAAACCACCTGAATTTAACAAGGCCCATGATCCTTTCACAGTATAGAGAACATTATTTTCAGACTATTTTCCTATTTCTAAGTTTTCAGTTTGTAATAAAATCCAAAGTTTCATGGATTTTTGGGTTTTTTAAAGAACAGTGGAATCTCCAAGTTATCTACGTGACAGGATAGACCACAGAAGTGGATATGGGAAACTGTTCTAAGTGTTACAGGGTACCCCTTGGGAAAGTAAGAGCTGCTTTTCAGCAGTGATGTCGCCTTCCTTGTTCTCTCGCATAACAGAAAGAAAGCACTGTTTGATGAAAGATAGGAAGAGTCACTCTTATCTCCACAGTTTCAGGTCTTCCTCATTCTATAATTTACTTCTCACTCTTAATTTGTGCTGGTGTAGGCACTACTGAATGTGCAAAGCAGAGAATAACTAACTATAACAGTTACATTTTAAAATATTTTCAGCAGATGTGATTTCAGAACAATCTGATAAGAGTGTTGGTTTATGTACTAATGTAAATTTATCGCAATGATAGAGTACTTAGATGAAATTGTTAAATTGTCTTCCTCTCCTCCATAATCTATAATGGTTACTCTGTAAAAAACAATATCAAGGGTTCAGATCACGATGTCAATACTAAGTAGATGTTATATACTTACCCTTAAGAAGACTACACTTCAATACACCTAGAATCACTCTATTATTGTGATCATAAATCTATTTTCTTATCTAGAATATTTTAAATAAGTTCATTGTACTAATATTATCAAGAAACACAGAGCAAACAGCAGCTAAAAATGTGAATTCACACCCCAGAAGCAGCTAATTTGCTTTTTAGTTTCACCTCCACTTATTTTGATGTGTAACTTTTAACAGTTTGAGCCAATTTGGTTTACAGCCAAATAAAAACCTACTTAGCTGCAGACTAAAATTTCATTTGACATAATTTTATGTCCAGTCAACCAATTTGAACTCAGTTAAAGGCATCCTGCAGTGCTTTCTTCATTAGCTTTAATAAAAAACAACTTAAATAAGCTAAAGTATCATTGGTTTAAATACATGCATATAATATATAACAGCAATCAGTAGATCATTTATGGATATATAACAATAATAGAGGATCTAAAATGCTCTAATATGTATTTTATGTGCAATGATTTAAATTTTACATTGATCAATGTATTTTAAATAAGTTGACAAATAGGATGTTGACTCATTAACAACCTCACATCTAGTGTAAATATTTCTTAATTTTTTAGGTCCATGGAATGAAAAAAATGAAATACATAATGATTCAAAGATCAAGACTTTGTTCTATCTTTTAGATTTTCAGTATTCTTCATGGATACTAATTTATCATCTCTCTGACTGCCAAGACATGAGAGGACCAATACCTCAGTTTGTAATTTATTATATCATTCCAAGGAGAAGATTTTGCAGGAACAATTAAGTAACAGAATGCTCCCCTCTCTGAGACCTCTTTGGTCACAATGGAAGAGATTAAATAATGTGAAGACATGAGAAATTGAGTATGAATGTCCTATAATTTCAGGGATGGACAGTTACATAGATAAGCTAGATTTTGCTCACAGAGTGTGCATAAATTTAGGACCTTTGAAATTACTGTCTCGGTAAAAAAATTGTTTAATTTTTAAAGTTGAGTGTCTTTTTTTATTCTCATTCAGTGTTGGGTATGTAATAGATGTAATAGCTGGAAGGGCTGAGGGCCATCAGCAAAGAGGGAGTAACAGGAGAACCAAACAATACAGAAACAGCTCCTTTCTGCTACCAAACTGTATTTTACTGAGGTTGCAAGCAAGACAAGTAGACCAGAGGTTCCCCAAGATTTCCTTGTACATAAGTAGATAATATCTTGAATTCCAAAATTTATACATACCCAAGATCTAAAAAAAATCCTAAGTTGCATATCACCAAACCCTGTGAATAATTAAATGTATGTTTTCCATGAAGACATAGTGACATGGGACACTGCTCAGCCTCACATTTTGACACTCCTGCTGCAGCTGGCTTTGTAAAGACTCCTGGAGCAAGCTCTCTCACAAAGGACACATGGGGAAAATCAAGGTGTGTGATGGGAAAGCAAAATCGTGATGATTACTTTTAAAGACTTTTGTCAATGACATGGATTACTTTTGTAATTTTCTGAATGTTATTCAGTTCAGGTTTTAGAGAAAACAGAGAAGCTGAGTTAGACACAGAAGTCAGAATCCAAGTCTCATCTTCCTTGTTAGGCCCTCCTTTATCTACAGTCATGCCTGTCTTTGCTTGCTTTCTATCTCTTCACAGAAATATTATATGTATTACAGCAGTGACATGCTTTAAGGTGTAGGTGTGATTTCTTCACTTTTTTGGCGACTTTGTTGCTATAAAAATTAGTTATGGAGATAGATAAGATATGAAATTGGTTTATGAGAGAAATAAACAGGAAACTCTGACAGCAGACACTATTGAGCTTACCAAGTGAAACACTATCACCAATGCTTCACCCACGAGAGCAGATGCTGGATGTTAACCTGCCTGGAATATTTGTAAGATTACTTTTGACTAATGTGCTGAAGAAGGAGGCAGCAGTTAATCTCCTTTAGAGCTTCCAAGAGTCTCTCTATATTTACCACATACTATGAGCTGTAGTTACACTTGAAGTTGGCAGCTTAAAAAACACAGCCTTACAACAATATTGTTTGTTAGCACAGTTGATCACATGATAGAGCAGCTGGGAGGTTTAGCAGTACTTAACATATGAGAAACAGAAACACAAAAGACAAAAATAGTCACTAGGAGCAAAAGGTGCACTTCAGACACTGTAGCTGTGTTCCTATGAGCTGCTGCCAGCTGCAATATTTCGTCAGCACCCTATTCTCCCAATATACAACTTGGTATCAAAAGGTGTCTCTGTGCTAGATTTCTGTCAAGTCTTTTGTGATTATTTAAACCCATCCTGCTTTGAAGAATAACTGTGTAGTGGAGGATAATAATCAACTGGGTTTTGCTGCTGAAACACTATAACATGACTCTAGAGATCTCTAATCACATGTCAGAAGACAGATTGAAGAGATAGCAAGACTAGTATCTTGATTTTCAGTTCCTCTCAGAGGAGAGGAGAAAAATCTCTTCTACTGTATTTTGATGTTTAGGGCCACTTCATGTGAGGATTAAAAGAAAAAGAAAACAGCAATAACAAAATAATAAAAAAAAAATCAGAAAATAGAACCAAACTCAAATCAAACTGACAAGTTTTGTTAGCAGATATCTCTTAATCCTGACTGCCTGGAATAAGAAAGAAGAAGTAGAATGTATGTCTTTTTCAGTTTTTTATCTTCTTGCCAATAAAGTTATAAATTGGAATGAAAATGGCAGTATTATTTTAAAAAAAGATATGATAAAATATAGTTTCACCTGGATGAACTATTTTGCCTTCATGTAGCACAAAAGACTAACATTCTGTAAACCACCATTATTACCTCACCATTAAATATTTTTGGTACAGTGCTCATACATATATTTGGGAAAATTATATATAGTTTCTACGCAAGAGATATCAATCAGTCAAACACACAGCATAAATCCACTTCAAGCATTTTTTTGGTTAGGAAGAACTACCATTTTGGAACTGAAAAAAATATCAAGGTAAGAGCATTGGTGGGTTCTTAAAAAAATAATTACACTAAAGGAAAAAAAGAAAAGCAAATCAAAGGGTAGTACGAAAAGGTAATGTCAGGAATTTTGCAAGGCATGCAAGTAGAAGGGCTACATGTTGGTATTTCCAAAATATACCTAATATTGATCTCTGGATCTCTTCTTTGAATTTTCCTCTACTTTGAGAAAACTTGCTCTTCCCATTTGAAGGATGCTACTGAATATCTCAATCCCTTTGATTTGTCAAGATTTCAAATTCACATTCAGGACAACTGTACCAGATATTCCAGTACTGGTTTGATAGGATTAAGGGACAGTTTGGGGTCAAAAGACAGAAAAAGGCAATAGTGCCATGATATTATGTAAATAATTAGTCTTCTCATCCTAAAAACATTCTTTAAACAAGTCTGATGATTGTTATTCAACAAGTCATCGCCATTTTAATTGTTCCACCTTAAAATTTAATATGAAAAGAACTTTCAAAAAATGACATCAGAAGGCATAAACTATCTATTTGCTTAATTTTTGAATTGTTTAAATTTTTGTCACATATGTTTCTAAAGTCGCAGTAGTGATTTTGTTCTTCAGCCTTAAAGAACACCTCTCAGAAGTCTTCAATCACATCTGCCAGTCTCATATAGACACTTCAGTATTATACAATATCTCAAATCACACTAAATACCTTTTGTTTAGTGAGCTGGACTAATTTTTCTGTGATAGCATGACGTACAGGATAACGGAGGAAAGGAATATTACTGTTTGAAAAAGCAATAGCAGGATTTTCCTTTAAAAAAACAGATAAAAGTATCTTCATAACTTAGTACAATAACCAGAGCAATCCAATGTTTTTATAGGTTGCCTTAAAAATTCTGAAAAAAAATAATATATTTGGAGGCAAATATTCTATTTATTATGTGTGGTAGTCAGTGGCATTTTTTTTGTGTCTGAAATTTTGCCAGTAATTGTTTATATTGAAAAGGCAAAGATCCATGCCCTAATCCATGTATGAAGTTTCAGACAAAGAGAGAACTGAAAGAAGTGAGCAGTTGGCTAAATGCCTTGGGTATTACAGTTCACCATCAGCCGAAAGCCAGAGCAAAGAGAAGTAATTTGGAACTCTGTCTAGGTCTAGACACGGCCACAGGTGAGTATGTTTCTGTTTCAAGTGAGTTCCAGAGAGTGCCTGACTTTTCCATCCCTGATGATTTTTTCCTGTGAGATAATAACCTCCATTTTGATAGGAAGTCAAAGCTAGAATATTTTGGTTTTTAAATATAACTACTGCTTTTAGAGTGTGCTAGCATTTTGAGCTTTACATGCATGTCTTAGGACACTGCAAACATTACATAACCCAGGTGAAACATTGTCTTTCTTCCCAAATCCATGCAGGAGGAATCAGACAAATCAGACTGAAAGAAGGAGCTCTCTGGACAGAGATCCAGAGATCCTGATCCAGTCCTCAGTGAAAGCAACAAAAGGACTCACAGGAGTTGAATCAGGCCACCAGTAGAAGGAAGTCAAGCACTAAAAATAAGGATTGAAAGGATCACAGGGTCAAAGCAGTAATGTGGAAAATGTAGTCATTCAGCAAGGCCTCCCGAATAGTACTGGGATATTTTGACAATGATTGGACATGAACCCTGATCTGATTGAGAAGTTTAGTACATTGCCAGTGAAACAGGAAATGTTTCTCTCCAGTACTTGTTACAATAGGGGCTTTAATTGGATTGAATTTCAGCCAACTGGGTAGCATCCAGGCCTCAACTCTGCCAGACTGAAAAGAGCCTGAATAGAAAACACGATATGGGTCTAACAAAAATATGTACAACCTCAAATTCCCTCAGATCTCCAACTACAGAAAAAAAGACTTTGGAACAATAAGTTACAGGATTGAACCCTGTGGGACTCTCCAGTCCAATTTGTGTGAGGTAGAAGGACGTTGACTAGCAATGTCCGGCAATTTAGACTTGACATAAAAGAACCATATCAATTTGTGAGTGGCCTTTCTCCAGATCTCACAGTGGTGTCAACAGAACTTTATTTCTAAATGTTATCAGAGATAAAGTTCCATTGCCAAGACACACAAGCTTTAATATAGCTGTCCTGGCAAAAGATCAATGGTCATCTGGGTTGTAGTCTTTACTTTTGCCAGGATTTGCTCTCTAACATCTGAGAGTCATCCAAGAAGCCTAAGGTTTCCCCATGTTGTATTCTCATTATCTTTTCATCAATATTTCTCAGAAAAGGCAGACTGAACACCAGGTACTGTCTGGGAAAAACTAAGGAATTTCATTGCAAAAAGTCTTCTGAAAAGATGTGTACATAGATTTCATGCTTAAATAAAGGTCATGACAAGAGAAGGTGGACAGAATGGATAAAAAGTGAGTGGACTCTAATCTGCTACCCAGTGGGCATTAAAATTCTGGTTACCAGCTGCTGAAGATTTTGCATGGAGATTAAGGACTAGTGAGTTTTACCAGTTAATATTTAATTCTTGTGGGATTTTGTTGTGTATAATCTTGTTCAACAGAGCATTTAAGCAGGTAGCTTAAATTTAACAAACATGAATCATCACAGTTTGGAAAACACAATGCAGTGCATGATATAGATTGAATTCCTTTGTTGAAAAAAGGTATTTCTGTACATATTTGTAACACAGGACTCTGGATAGCATGAAACCAGCCTGAAAGTTCAGATATTACCAATTCACACTGTGTGTTGGGATAGTGTAGCATTTTTGATGGGTATTTGGTGGGTTCAGTAGTTTACTTTTGAAAAATTTGTACTTACTAGATGTGGAAATACAGAATTGAGAGAGTGAACCCCTACAACCTGACCTTTGACCAGTGCTGGCAGCATAGTTCAAGTCTTACATTTAATGGGTACCATTGGCTGCACTATTGCTGCTCCTTGCAGATGATCTGGACACCCCAAGTCCCTAGCAGTCCCTGGAGCCATAGCATCACTTGTGGTCTTGTGCTTGCTCCCAGTGATTGGGTGGGTCACCACATGTGTGCATTGCTGCTCATCTTTCCTGCTGCCTCAATATATATGGGTCTTATGCAGTCAGGATCTATGATTTTTGAGACCACAGAGATATTTTTATATTGTTTAAAAATAAGGTTCTACTACCAGTTCTATATTGTAATGTTAAATCACTAACAGAGTTTCTCAGGTGTCTGTCATAGTTGTCCCTGGGTGCCAAAACATATATGTACAAGTTTTATATATATCTTCCAGTTTGTAAATATTTTGGATGCAGTTTATGTATGAATTCAGATTTACAAATGCTTCTACTCAATGATTTCAGTGGCTGTTGTAAGCTTCATTGATGATGGGATGAGAAATGCAGACGAAAGCAGAATGGATGCCAAGGCCCCTCTGCCAGATATGACAGGAGGACTTGCTTTGCAATGTAACGCTACATATTTTAGCTTGTCACTTTGTTAGTGTAATTTTATCCTAGAATTTTTGCATTTTAATGGAAATATTGAATTTCAAAATGACATGTCTACCTGCTTAAAGTTGCATTTTCAAAACAAAGAGAATAAAGATATGTGGGCTTTTTTAATATGATGAGAGATTTTGCTATGAGACTCCCACTTTCATATTCTGAATGGAAGACAAAGGTGACTGTCTTGAAATGCGTGGTTGTAAAAATATACATTGGAAAATGCATTAAGTAAACATTGTATCATTTTTCCTTAGAAATTACACTTTTCTGCATTCAAGGTTATGAAAAAATTGAGAGATATTTTAATACAAGCTGCAGTCATTGCTGTAGGTCTGTTTGTGTTAGAGAATTTTATTAATGGCTGGCTGGTGAAAAAATCAGCTTGCATGTCCATGATGCTACTGAGCACACCATCAGCTAACCAAATCAATAACAGCATCAAATATCAAAAAGACCCCAACACCAAAACTCCCCCCAAACTCACTCAAATTTCTCTGTGTAATATTTAACAGAATTGTTGTTTTAGTCCAGAGGAGATTAATGCATGAAAGACAATGATATAACAGCATATGTCCTAAACACAAGAGCAAAAGAGATTCCTTTCCTATTACATCTCTTTTAATATAAATTATTTCATTCCCATCCAAGTTAAACAAATATAAAACATTAAGGGAAAACAGGATTGCTGCAGGGATTTAAATTGTTTGCTACACAGCTTTGCACAAAGAAGTTATATATTTATGAGAGAGGGAATGATAAGAAATCTGATACTAAATATTTTTGGGGAGTTTATGGTGCTTTTTATATATTTTTTTACATATAAAGCATGCATAGAAAGCCACAAAAGAGTATGATTATTAAGTATAATGAAATCATGTAATGCTCAATCATATCATTGAGCATTTGAGTTGAAAAGCATTTTCTCAAGAATGCTTTTTAATCAATATCCCAGCTGAATTACTCATATAAAATAAATAAATAACTTTTTATTTCCAGCAGGTAAGGGCAAGATTTAAACAAAACAAAACAAAACATCAAAACATGGACATTTTTATTAAATTGACAGACAAAGACTTTGTGGTAGTTTATTTAAAGCTAATGAATATCAAGGTATATATGCAGTCATATAGATTGAATTAAATAGTAAAGATCCTCCAAATTTCAATGCACTTTATACCTTCCATGTGCACCCTACTGAGAAAAAATCTAAACAAACAAATCATTCCTCAAAAATGGATGTGAGTAATTAAAATTGTCCACATCTTGGAATCAGGTGTTGGCTTTATTTAGTGTTGTCCTAATTTCCTCTTTCTCCTTTCACAGATTCACAGAATATTCTGAGTTGGAAGGGACCCACAAGGATGATCATTAAAGATTCTTTACTGAATGGAGCTCTTGCATTTTTCAGCTTTTGAGTCATCCACCTCATTGTTTTGGCACTCCCACTTCCCAGCAATTAGCATCCCCAATGATTTTTTATCTCATGTGTGCTTCATCAGCCATTTATCCCAGATGATTTTTTACCCTTATCATGGACTATACCAAGAACTGGGCTTTTTTGTTATGTTTTGTTTCCTTGCTTTTTTCCCTCTCTTTTTCTTCATATCAAAACATGTTTTGAGGCAGTATCACGATGGGGCTCTGATAATTTTGCTTGGTGAGGATGTTACCCAGAAGACTCAGTGCAGTTCTGCTTCCAGTGCACCAGTCCAGGTCAGCTGGAACCTAGGCAGTGACGGTCAGCTTGGGTCTGATGTGTGCCATCCACACTCCTTGCAACCAGGAAGAACTCGGAATCAGAATCTCCTGGTGGATTCCATAGGTAAGTATGTTAATAAATGTTTGAGCTTTGCATACCCCACTCGTTGAAAAAAGGCATGAGGCCATACTTTTTTTTCAATCCCCCACCTATTGTTTTCTTCCTGATGTTTTGTACATACTCATGTGGGCAGACTAGGTATCGGGGATGTAACCTGCAACAGGTGCACAGTTTTTTACTCCAGACTCCTTTGTTTCCTTGTTTTGTTTCAGTTCAATCTTTGAGATTATTTTTTGTTTTACCTAATTTTGCCAACATTAAAACTTGCTCTTGTGGGGGAAAGGCATTTATTGCAATTTTAGTGTCACAATTAAGAATCTACTTAAGTGCAATATTAAACCACATAAATCCCTAAGGGAATGGTTATGGATTAATTTTTAAATGTACATGTAAGACAAACATCTTGGAAATTCAAATGTGTCTTTATTCCATTTTCACACAGCATTTATTTATCTGCCTGCTCAACAGTGCCTCTTATCAATTTCACCAGGTGCAGAGCAGAAAACTAACAGTGAAAGATTAAAAAGACCTCTAGAGTGAAAATGAAAATCACTTCTTAGATTATCTTTCATTCTTTTCACTGTTACTAGAAGATACTGATACTTGTATATTTACTGCTTTTATCACCCAAATAAATAAATAAATAAAGTTTCATAATCACTTGCAACTTGCTTAGATTTCTACCACAAGAAAATGCTTGAGAAAACTACATGCAAATAGATGTTTTTTACATTACAAATGTAAAAATTTTTACAATAATTTAGTTAATTTATTTCTGATTGCATCCTGAAACAGCCAACAGTCATTGCAGCTATGTGTAATGACTGCCTATATCTGAAATATTTGCTCATGTGAATGGTATTTTTGTCTCTAATTTTTCAAGTACTCCAGGAAGGAGTCTGCCTGCGCTGTTCTGTTTAAGTTTTCTTTGCACCAAATGTATAAAGGCTTATTTTGCATGCTTTACTTTACAAAGCACATGCATATATTTTAGCACAAACAGAGCTTGTGAGTTTTGGTTAGTGTTGTGTCAGATTGTTTTTTGTGTGGTGAGTTTTTAATTGTTGCATTTTAAAATTATCCCACAGGATTTTTCCCATGAAAATATCATGTTCTTCTCTTGTCATAATTATGACTGTGTTTTTCTTAATAGTCCCCTAAGATTCTGGATATTCTCATAGTTTTTACACTCTCATATTTTCTGTTATTTCAAAGAGTAAACTAAAAGCCAAAGTATCCTTTTAAGTAATTTAATCTTTGTTTTGTGCATTTAAATTGTAGCCAAAGAAATTCTGAACTGGTAATATAAAATTAGATTTGAATTTTAAGAAGATGAATGTAATCCAAATTCCTTACCAAGCTCTAAGTCTCCTTAAAGTACACTTTTCCTTAAATGCCATGTCCAATGGCCTTTTAACAACTTGTCTCTGCAGCCTCTAATATTAAATTGCTTTGGACTTCATATATCCTCATAGTGCAATAGCATGTCTTCTATGCAGTTAAATTGCCAAAAGCTCCTGCAGTACCTGATAAAACAAAAATCAGAAAACTAAAATAAAAATTACCATCTTTGTAGGGGAGTTGCAAATATTTCTGCCTCTGTCCCAAACCAAAGAGAGCAGAAGCCTCTAAAAGACACCTCCAGAAACAAGTGTGTTACAGAATCAGAGAATCATGGAATCAACTAGGTTGGAAAAGACCTCTGAGATCATCAAGTGTCCCTTGTGTATGAACAGCACCTTGTCAACTGGACTGTGGCACTGGGTGCCAGGTCCAGTCTTTTTAAACACCTCCAGGGACAGTGACTCTGCCATCTCCCTGGGCAGCACATTTCTGTGAAAAACTTTTTCCAGATGTTTAACCTAAATCTCCCCTGTTAAGCCTGTGTCTTCTTGTTCTATACCAGTAGTCTGGGAGAAGAGATCTGCCCTCACCTGGCTACACCCTCCTTTCAAGGAGTTATAGAGAGTGATAAGATCTCCCCTGAGCCTCCTTTTCTCCAGACTAAACAGCCCCAACTCCTTCAGCTGCTCCTCACAGGACTTGTGCTCCAAACCCTTCATCAGTTCTTTTGCCCATCTCTGGACACTTCCATCATCATCCTTCCTGAGCTGAGGGGCACAGAACTGTCAAGTACAGGGAAAGAATCACTTTTCTGGTCCTGCTAGCCGCAGTATTCCTGATGCAGGCCAGGATGCCTTTGGCTTTTTTGGCTACATGGGCAGTGCACCCACCTGGCCATGTGTTGTGAGTGTTTTAAAGGCAAGGGGTAGAAAAACCAAGTGAAAAAGTCATGTTTAAGATCTTGCAGCTTCAGCAAAATTTTTGTGCACATTCCTCATGGTCTTCTTCAATTATATAGAAATTCGCACAACTGCCCTCAGTCCCAACCACAATGTATTTTTCAGACACAATTAAAAATAACTTTGTTCTTTAGATTTTTAAAATAAAATTGAAGATATTTATATACCTTTTATTTTTGATGCTGGAAAAAATGCATTCAAGTAGAAAATGCTTGACAGGAAATTATTATTTGCAGTATGCTGAATGCAAGAGAGGAGATGTCTGTGTGTGGGATGCAAGTGAAGACAGTTATAAAAGGAGTGCTACAAATAGAAATAAAACCAGTGTAGTATCACATGAGTAAAAGGTTACTGTCTCTTAATGGCGTAAGGAACTGGGATGACTAATGAAATAGGAGCTTGTAGGCAAAAGGAGAAAATGAAGGACAAGGGCAAAGCAGATGCACTGGGCACTAAGGCGGTCAGCCCAAACAAAAGGTGTACACTTGTGGTGGATGGCGGTGAAACCCAGGGAGAAAGCAGCCTTGTATTTTCTCAGGCTGCTCAAAGAAAACACGAGAGAAAGAATTATAACAATGTTTAAACCCCTGTTAGACACAGGAGAGAAGTGATGTTTTGGTGAAAGGGTGTTTACAAGGAGTGTTACCTTCCTTGCACCAATGGAGCCATGTCTGTTCTTAGTTCCATGATCTAGTCTTTAAAAGCTTAGTTGTTTATTTAATAAAAGGGCTTTTTGCTTCTCGTCTGCATGAAGGAAGATTGTTGCTGCATCTTTTTCCCTGCTCTCCTAGCCCAATGGCAACATATACTGGTTCCTGTCCTTGAGTCCACCTGCTGGAGCCCCCAGAAGAAGCAAAGAACATGTCATATGGATGTAAAGGAGGCACTGTCTGAGGGCAAATACTCTGTCACTGTGAGGCACTTGTGGGACATTATAAAAGGACAAGACACAGGATTGTAAAGCTGTGACAAGTCCTGCAGACTGTTCAACTGTGTGTTCAGAGACACACAATGTGTTCCTTGTCCTGTTTCCTCACAAGTAAGTAGCCATAGCTGTCTGCGGTCTGATAATTTCTTCTGGGGAAGGGAGGCACAGAGGTCTGTCTGCTCCAGAGTGCCAGTGCCATTAAAACTGCCTTGGCATACATATCACATCCCAGCATGGTGTGAGAGACTGCAAGGACTGATCTCTGGAGAGATTACATGCATGTGTGTGAAGGGATAGGTCTGGCCTCGCCCTGGCATTGTCCCCCTCATGCCACCTCCCTGGAGCCAGTATTTCTGCCTGGCATGGACATACTGGAGTTCCACACCTGCCCTGGAGCCTCTCACTCAGCTCCCAATTGGCCAACTGACCAAAGTTCCATGTGAGGGAAAAGGCCAGAAGGTATTTAAAGCTGAATATGAGGCAAATATATGTGTTAACCATAGCTCCTTTTGGGTTTTCTATCAGCTGAACACTGCTGGATCCTAGGAGTTTGTGGCTATATCTGTTCTTTTCTATATCTTTTCTTTCTTCCTTTCTCCTTCTTCTAGTTCCTTTTTCTCAAAATTTTTTGAGTAACTTAAAAGCAAAAAGAGTTTGCTAAATTGAAGGTATTAAGTTAATGCTTTGTGGAAGTGTTTCATGTTGATTGAATGCTGCTCTAAATGTTTTCCCAAAGTTCTCTGATTTACTAAAGTTGCCAGTAAAGTCTTTTTTGTGGTTTTGACCTCTTAAGTATATCTTGTTGGTATCTCTCTCGTGTGTCTAATTCAGACTATAAAAACAACCAAAAGCCCTTTTAAAAGCCTTGTTGCTTGAATTGTCTGGGGCCTTACCCATGGAAAGAGCTTACACATTTCCACAATATGCACTGTAAAATTCCAACAAGAAAAGTAAATGAATGACAGCTGCAGTAAATACCACACAATGAAAACTGCACTATTCTTGAATAGAAACTGTGGAAAATGCAAAATGCTGAAAGCTAGGAAATTCAAAGTTAACATGCTCAGCCTATTCTTAAGTTACTTACTGCTTAAATAATCACAGTATCATTACCACTAGGACTGCCATGGGCAAATTCAATCAATCAAAGTCGCAGAAAACTGAAACAATCTAATCAGTCCAAGGCTTCCACTGTAACATTTCCACTACAGGCTTCAAATATAAATTATTTCCTTTCTATAAAGTAATATTCACTCCTGCTTTTGTCTTATAAAACCTAAGGGGCAGGACAAAAAACCCTGTATTATTTGAAATACAGACTAATGAAGTATGTGGCTCTAACGTCTTGACAGCCCAAGTCACAATTTAGGCAGGGAAGAGAAGGAGAAAAAAAGAGATGAATATGTACAGCAGACCTGCCTGTGATATGTATATTATGGAATAACTGGAGTAAAATTAAAGAAAAAGTTAAAGAAATCCAGTTTCTGTTAGAGGTGGCTGGTGAATTGAAATCATATTTCTGTAAGGAGAAAATTTTTTAAAAATATTTTAATTTTTCAATTTATGGATATTGTTTCTTGACTGAAATACAGTTTCTAAGTAATAGCTATGAAAATTGCGGTGTTAGGAGAAGAGCCAAATTTAGGTATTTTTATTCAAAAAACATATTTAAATATGTCACTGTGTTTCCTCATAAAAATGTAAGTCATGTCAACAAATTTGGCTGATCACATAAAATGGAAAAAAAAAAAAATTGCTTTTGGAAGATGTGGATTTGAGCCCAGCAGGTAGGTCTGCTGAATGACGGACAGAATCACCATTTTATTTGTAACAAAGACAATTTAAAGCTTTGTTGAGGATTTAATTATCACGATACTTGATCTTCTCCATGAAGGAAAAAACAGATGAAGTTTATATGAGTCTGATAAATTGTCACTGAAGACAAAAGGTGGAGTTCAGAGGGTTGGTTAATCTGCAGCGGTTTACTTTGCTGTCTGTCTCCAAGATCATCCTTCCCTGAAAACACTGACCTCTCAACTTGGCCTTCTCAAAAGCTTTCCTTCAAATGTAACTTTTCTTATGGCACAAACTAGATTTTGCTAGACTGGTAACAGTGTGACTGTGTTAACCATCTTTCCTGCTCTCAAAATGTTTTTGTCCAATAGCCATTAACCCCACTATTTGTAATTAAAATAATGAGAATGAACTCACCACCAAATAACATTTCATGGCTTTTAAAACTGAGATGAAATCTAGGAATTGAGAGACAGAGTGAGTGAGAAAAGCAAGAGATAAAAGCTGTGTGAAGTAGAGGTAAACAAATGTCTGTGTTTCAAACAGTTGGAGTTTTTTTCCACTGTCTGAGGAAAAATGATGTAACCAAGAAAGACATATGACAAAATATAAATTTTAATGAGTTTTGTTTCCTTTTTTTTCCATGAACATTGTCAGATACTGGAATTATGAATTAAAAATTCACTAACAGAGGAAAATGTGTTTTAAATTGGCCAGGAGTCACATCCAGAACTGCTGCATGTCAGATGTTGTATCACAATGAAATGTACACATCCATAGCTGCAATAAGCTATTTTCTGTTGCATGTGAATGGGAGCTTCTATTCACATCCAAATCAGTACTGCCAAACTTAAATCAAGCCTGAGTCCAGGCAACTTCCATTACTGTGAGCCTATTGCAGTTCTTCCTCTCTGTTTTCTGCATTGCTTGTGTCCTTTCTCTGATTGTTTACTTGCAGGTCCTGCTGATCTGAGGCTTCAAGCATGGAATAGAGCAGGAGAAAGATTGCTATTACCTTCTCTTCTTTATCTCTATTACTTTACTAACTGCTAGATTATGAACTGCTATAATTAGGCAATAGACAGACACATCCAGGAGACTGTGTAAAGTACATCAAATATTTTCTTGTTAAAGGAAACCATCAGGTCCTTTCCTCATTCCTACAAATTTCTTGTCTGCCTTCACCAGAGCTGTCACATTTTATAGATTATATCTAAGTGTCCCAGCCAGAACAAGATTTTCATCTATTTTGCATATATTTTACATAATTTTACATAAAACTTCACTTTTACATATAGTTTGCTATATCAGGTATAATCTCCTATGCCTTTAAGTCTGTGCCCAAAGGCTTAATAAGTGAAAAATATACCCCTTATGTCATTCATTATTCAGCATACCATTATGACACCCACTATTTGTAGCAGTGCTCTGTTGTGTGAGAGCTAAAACCAGCAATAATGCTTTCCTTGTCAGCAGTGCTTGACTGCTGGGATAAAGTTTTCTTAAAAGACAACTCAATGGAATTCACTTGCATTGCAGGTCAGGATAAAAGGGAGATTTACTACCATGCTACAAATCTTGTTTTTATGCATAATTATTTTCTTTTAATTTCATTTTATTGTTCATGTTCTATTTGAACAATCCTGTGTTCCAGGAAGAAAATTATGTCACTGAAATCAGTGGGGTTTATGTCACCCAACTCCTGGCCAGACAGGTTAAAACAATGAGACTTCAGGTGTTTGTTGTTCTCCTTTGCCCCATCTCCCTCTGAAAGTGCATAGGTGCACACTGAGAATTAAGAGATATAAATGATATCTGCCGATGACTTTTGATTTATCTAGGTAACAATAAAGCTGCAAGGTGTTTAGATCAATAAAAACAATCAATTAAATGACTAAGATATCACAGATGGTCAGATCAATTAAGGGCAATCAATTAAATATCTAAGGGAACACAAGTGGGACGGATAAATTAATAGTGCAAATAAATCAAATATTCAGGATGCTTGGGAGGAATATAACCTGAGAAGATAATCACTGGGTAGGTGTCAGTGGGTGTAGTGTTTGGAGTGATGACTCTGGAATCTGCTGCATTTGTGGGAGTGTGTTATGCTCCCTGTTCTACTCCACAGATTAATACTTCTACATTTTCCCATGCTATCATTCAGCTCTCCTGCCTGTCTTAGATGTGTTGCTGCTAATTTTTGCCCTTGGTGAGGTTTTAACTTTGAAAACCTGCACATATTGGGAACTTCAATTTCAGTTTGGAGAGATCATGTGATTTTATAAAAAACTGTAGAAAGAACATTTAGCAAAAATAAGTTTATTTTATTTTATTTTAGCTTCCCTCTCATGTGAATCTAATTAATCATGTGGAATTTGTTTACACTGTAAGTCTACACACTGCCTTTGCTTGTGTGTAGAGTGTGATTATATACAGAACACCCTAAAATGCAAGAACTTTGGATTTTGTTAGAGATGGTGCCCCTCAGAAGTCACTCTTACACATAATTCAGCTCATAATTCATCATACTGGTACAGAGGTCATAGTTCTGTACAACAATTTTAAATGGAAAAGCATGGCTTGATTTTTATCTTTGAAGAACTTGTATTCTTTCACAAATCTTATGTTACCTTCTCAAAAAAAATCCTACCAGCAGCACTGCAAATGTAACTTTTGCAATAACCTAATTTGAGTTTCACCGTGTTTTTCTTTAAATATCTGCAGCATTGTAACTTTAAATGGTAAAGTTTAGCCTTTGACAAAAGTGTTTGTACATTGAAATCCAGATAAACTCCTTAATATAAGATCCATTTGTCTCCACCTGGTTTGTATGATTCTCCTGATGCAGGATGAAATTATTTGAGAGTCCCAATAAAGTGATTGGTTTATTTTTAAATGTCAGAATATTAAGAAGTGGGGAATAGGCACTGATAGAAAGAAGTAGTTTTTAAATGACTAGTTATCCTGTGCCAGCAAATTCAAATAATCTGATGTCTACAAAGATGGATGATGGAAACTGAAAAATAAAAACAGCATGACTTCTGGTGGTAAAATAATGAGAAACTTAAGAGAATTTTTGTAAGAGTCAATGAGAATATTTAGGAAATTTTGTTCACTACTTAGGATGGGATGGGGAAGGAAGCTGGATCTTCTTGTGCAGTTTCTAAGTAATCACTTCACTATGAATAAAATACATCACATTCAAGCTGTCATCATGGGACACTGATTACTGCAGTTTTCTCAGAAAAATTCAGGACTTACAATGGTGATGTTCCTCATTGTATAAAGTAGAATGGAAGCAAATTAACTACACTCAGCCCTGTGGCCCTAGTCTCTGTCAGAGGGATATATTTTTTATTATTTTTTATTTCCCATCCAAGTGGACAGGACCTTTCTAGATGTATTATAAAGTAGTATTTGAATACTACTTCAGAAAAAGATGGACCAATTGAGATAGAGCACTGACATATTGCCCTTCTGAATTTAAAAGTTCAGAAAAGTCAAAATTTGTGCTTGCTTTCTCATTTCCTTTTACATTATCTGAAGATATACTGCTATAAAACAGCTCCATACCTTTCTTCTAACTACCTATATCTACTATATGAAATCTTTTCTGGATAGTGTTAAAGATAATTGCTAAGATACAGTGATAAACCCTTGCAGTCCTGCTCTGTACTTGTCCAATCTGACTTTTTGCCATTTATTTAACAGTAGTTATATAGCCTTGACATTTTCAATGCTATATACGAGCACAAACTAATTAATCTTTAGTTTGCCTTTGAGGTAGGTGAGTCAGTATTCTCTTTTTTTTTCACAGATATTACAGTCAGAGCAGAGGAAGTACATGAATAGCCTGAAGTCCTACAGAAAATTGGTGTCAAACCCAGCATTTTAACTCGGGCCCTTTTGGAAGAGAGGGTGCTTAACCCTGCAAGGTTTCCACTTTCCCAAGGCAACTTTCTGTGTGCTGGGTTATATTTGCATTATTGACTGAAATAACTAATCTGATCACAAATTGAAGTTCTGCAGCTGTTTTTCTACGGTAGTTGTCATGCACTTCTGAAGGAGCACCAAAGATGATAATTGTATGAAATCCTTTTTCTGATACTCAGTTTCTACACTGGATGCTATTACTTGCTTGTGTACAGAATTCAACCCAACATCTGCATTCTCTTAATTCCCTCTCCTTCTACTGGGGGATAAAGGAAGGCTCAATTCAGCAGCTGCTGCTTCTCTTGTCATTATGTTGCAAACAATAAAAAAATTATGATCGTACTGGTTACTTTAATTCTACATATTCTCCTCTGCAGACAAAGAAGCATATTCTTCATTGTTAGAATGATGCATTACACATTCCATTCAATATTTAAGAATACATATTCATAAAATAACACCTGCTGTTTCATTTTAAATGAGGAGAAGTTTTCTGATTTTCTGACTCTGGCACTGTCCAGTCTGTTTTCATAATGACTGTACTGAAGTCTCAGAGAAGCTTTAAATACACTAGTCAATAAAATAATACTTCTAGTACCTCACATCTTCATTGAATAATAATGGTATAGAGATCATGTATTGCTGCGAAATTATGTCAGGATTTTCCTCTGTAAACAACAAAACTCAATTTGTTATTTAGAGATTGAGTCTCTGCACATTTAGGATAAGGATGAAGGGAAGAACTTCAGTCCTATATTAGGCATTCTCCCTTTATTTTTGGCGAGAGTATATAATCTATATCTATCTATGTCTATCTATCTATATCTTCTATATCTATATCTATATCTATCTATAATCTATATCTATTCTATCTATATCTATCTATATCTATCTATATCTATCAATATCATCTAGATATGTATCTGTATCTACATCTACATCTATCTATATCTATCTATATCTATCTATATCTATATCATCTATATCTATATCTATATCTATATCTATATCTATATCTATATCTATATCTATATCATCTATCTATATCTATATCTATCTATCTATATCTATATCTATATCTATGTCTATATCTAATCTATCTAGATCTAGATCTATATCTATATCTAGATCTAGATCTAGATCTAGATCTATATCATCTATATCTATAGCTATATCTCTATCTATCTCTATCTATCTATCATCATCTAATATACAGTAATTTCACGATTACAAGCCGCACTGTTCTGACTAAAATTTTGCTCCCACACTGGAAATGCGGCTTACACTCAGGAGCGGCTAATATGTGAATAATTTTCTGACATTTCCAACCCTGGAATTGCAAATGAGTCGAGCACCTGTCAGTAAAACCCAGCTTTATGCAATTGTTACAAATTGGTTACTCCGTTTTGCAGCGGGTGGAGCCGGGCTCCGTGCTGGCAGCGTGGGGTGGGGGAAAGGTGGGGGACTCCCTCCTTCAGGCAGCGCAGCCCAGGAGAGATGGGGGAGCTCCCTCCTGCTGGCCCCGCAGCTTGGGGGGAGGCGGGGAGCTCCTGTCCCCTCCTGCTGCCACCACGGGAGCAGGTGTGCTCCATCTCTGCCTCCCACCACCGCTGTGGGTGCCAGCGGGCTCCATCCCTGCCTCCCACCACCGCCATAGGTGCTGGCGGGCTCCATGCTCCCCTGCTTCCACAGCGTAGCGCCGGGCCAGGACGAGCGAGCCCAGCGGCAGCGGCGGTGGCCGGCCCCGAGCGGCCCTGCCGAGCGGCAGCGCTGAGCTGGGCCACCTGGCCCCGTCGGCAGCCCCGAGCCCTCACAGCCTGAGCCAAGGCAGTAAACCCCGCCATGCCGCGGTTCTGTTACTATTTGGCAACTTTGTTGCACGTGGGTCCTCGCTGCGAAGGACAGAGCGGTTTATAACTGGGTGCAGCTTCTGTATGGACAAAGAACGAAATGTTTGCCACCACCCGGAGATGCGGCTTATAGTCAGTGCGGCTTGTATTCGTGAAATTGCTGTATATAGATAGATAGATGTATCTCTCCTTGGAAGAAGGTGAGGACTAGTCTATCACTCCTCTGCTGCTGTTATGCCAATAATTTAAAAAATTGTCTAAAAAACTTGGAAACCATGGTCAAGCACTCTACATTGTGCTAATTTATCTGCATACCAACACAATATCTGATATTTCTTCCTTACTACTTCCTTTTACTTCATTTTGCTTCCTTTACTTGCTTTTACTTCCTTATCTTTTTCTCTCTCATATGTATCCCAGAACTGTTATGCAGCCTGATATAGGCCCTTCAAACTAAGAGAGTCTCCTAAAATTCTGTTCTGTATTAATCATCATAGAGAGCTCTTTGAAATCATGTATTTAGACTATGAAGGCACCCTAGGTCTTTAAAACCTATGATCCAAATTTATTTAGAAAATGTGAATGGTGTTTACTCATAAGGGAATGCTCATTTAGGAACTGATATTCTGATTCCAGAATTTCTTGTGTGTAGTAGTACATAGCCCTAAAGTATTCTTATTAAAAGGTCCTCAAGAATTCTTATTAAAATAATTTTGATTACCAATTGAAATAAGTTTTATAACTCAACAATTGAAACTTATCTATTTATTCAGCAAAGTTAGGTGATAAACCAGTCTGTGACATATGTGCAGACTCTTTCCTTTGCTTTTAAGTCTCTGATTGTTTCTTTTTGATTTTTGTTGAAATCTCCTGCCAAAATGCACAGGGAATAAAAAAATCATATGTGTAATTCTTCATCTGAATTATCTTTTGAGTGTAAGCAAGCTCCCATGGAAACTCAGTTTCATTCTTACAGCAGTTAATGTCTCTTGATAATGAACTGTGAAATAAAAAGTGATTGGATACAATACATCAAGGAATAAAGACACTGTGCCTGTACTGCTCTCCAGCTCCCTAGGACGAATATCTCTGAAGACTAAGATAAGAAATGCTTTCAGCAGTTCCAAGATAAATAGTCTTCCTAGTCGGTACTCAAGGTCAAAATTCCTCTGTTCCTGGTTTTCTTTTTGAATTCTCATTTTTAGTAAGATTAAAACGTTTTGTTTTAATAATCAAATAATCTTGCTATCTTTAAGGTAAATGAAATCTGGTTTTCAGTGTTCAGTGATTTTCTTTCCTCTTTCAAGATGATTAGTGAAGTGCACGATAGCTAGATGTGAAGTTACAGTCCAGTCACCAAGAATCTGTTCATTTTTTGGAAGCCAAGGGGAGTATTGAATTTTTGGACTGAAAGTTATTCCCTCATTTCAGAAATATCAGCAGGCTCTCGGGGTGGGACTACAGAGCCATGAGTGAGAAAGACACTTCTGGGCTCATGAATAAACCATTGAAGAGAAAAAAAACCTCTAAGAGAGAAGTGTCAGGGAGAGGAGGTTGCTGAAGGACATTGTCGAATCTCTCAGAATTGGTTCAGGATACTGATTGGATCTGATTTTTTTGTTTTGTTTTGGTTTTGTTTTGTTTTGTTTGTTTGTTTGTTTGTTTTGTTGCAGCTGGTTACTGATCTTCTGGTATATCCCTGCTTGCAAAATCAGTTTTTTATTGGTCAGTTATTTGGCCCAGCCATCATCCCCCTCCCCGCTCTGGCTTGGATCTGGAGCATGGAGACTGACTGGGAGGGACCCCCACATGGAGACTGAGGAACTTCTTCTCACACCTGTACTCAACACTGTGTGGAAGAGGAAGCTGGAGTTGTGTTTGCCATATGAGTGACCTAGAAAGAAGAGCTTTCTTCAGCCTTTATCACAAGACATGAACCAGAGAACATCAAATGAAATTACTAGAATGTCTCTAGGATAAAAAATTAAGTGTGTTTTCATGGAGAACAAAATATAACTATGTAAAATTCATTGTCAGGAATGCTGTAAAATATACCAGATCCCAAACAATTTCTGAAGATTAGTCAATCTAAACCTTATCTCAGGAAATCAATCTGAAGACTAAGAAATTGTTAAGGATTACCAATGCTCATTCTGCAAATTTCATTTCTTTCTAAAGCTCCCACTTTTCTCTCATCAGAGAGAGCATGTGGGATACAGGCCTCTGTCTAACTGTTTCCTATATTCTCGTCCTTACCACTGTGACTAATTAAGTGAAAAAACGTGACTCAAGAAAGCAACAGTTATATCTAAATATACTTGTCTTATAAGGTTTGATTGAGATAAAATTGGCAGTGTGTCATACTGACTTTTATCCTTAAATTCTCGTTGTGTTCTTTCTGTCATCAGTTGTCCATTTCTAAAGCAGGAAAGTCCAGCATCCCTTTTGTCTGACAGTCTAGAGTGAGTCACTGTCTTGCAGAAAAAAACCAAGCAGGGCTTCTAACAATCTTTGTAGTCAAATGTAAACTGTTTTTTGTTGACAAGTTCTTTTTAAAATAGAGATTCACTGGTGATCAGAATAAATTTTTCCTTTTGAAATTAGTTCTATTCCAAAATGCCTTGAGAATGAGTACAGACAGGAAAGGTTAATATCTCTGCTGTTCATAGGCTTGAAGATTGCTGCATTTCACAGGTGCTTGGATCATCTTTAACCAGAACAGTTTTGTATGCTGCATCTGTATCTCATTTCCTCTTTGTGTTTCTGGTTTTTTCTCTTTCCTTTGTACAGAATCCTTCCCAAAAACAGTCTCTGGCAGAGTTGTGTCCTGTTGTGGTTAAATTGCAGCCAGCAACTAAGCCACACATAGACTCTCACTCACTTCCTACTCCAGTGGGATGTGAGAGAGAATCAGAAGGGTAAAAATGAGCAAACTTGTGAGTTGAGATAAATACAGTTTAATAAGTAAATCAGAAGCCATTTGCATAAGCAAAGCAAACAAAGGAATTAGCTCACCGTGTCCCATGGGCAGACAAGGCTCCACTGGGTGTAATGGTGACCTGGGAAGGCAAATGCCGTCCATCTCTCTGAGCATTCCTCCCTTTCTCCTTATTCCTCCAGCTTTATATGCTGAGTATGACACACACGATATGGAACATGTTGTGGCTGAGTTAGGGTCAGCTGTACCAGTGTCACCTCCCCAATTCTTGTACAACCCCAACCTACTCACTGCTGGGCTGATGTGAGAATCAGAAAGAGCCTTGACTCTATCTAAACACTGCTCAGCAATATTGAAAATATCTCTGCATTTCCAATACTTAACAACATAACCCACACCAGCTACTGTAAAGAATATTAACTCAACACCAACCAAAACCAGCACAGCTCTTTTGCACTTCGCTCAGATCTTCATGCTCTAACATAATAATTTTTAAGAACTGGAGGTTAACAGCGTAGCCAGTCATTAAAACAAATAGTTGTCAAAGCAAAGGTGTAGTATCAATCTCCACAATACTTCTGCTATCCTAAGACCTCATATATTGCTTCCAAATAAAATCCAGAAAACTGGAACTGTTACTTAACATATTAACAATGGAGGAGCAGGTGTTCATTCTGTTTTCCCAAAGATTATAAATATTTTTTGTTCACCTACTTGTTTTTATTTAGTTTTGGAACATCCTACTTTCCAGCCAATAAAAGTGAGAACCCCTCCAGCCTCTTGTTAATCGGGGATTATGCAAAACAGGTGTGATACTGGGAATCTGTTTAACAGCGCTTTGCTTCAGACATTTTCTTGGAATTTTTTATGGTAAAGATTTAAGTTATTTCAAATTTTAAAATTACAAAACTTTCCAAGGAATGAAGTAAGCTAGTCTCTGAGCTCTCCTATTGCCATTAGAAAACGGTGAGGAATGTTGATAAGGTGGATTTGATCCAACACTGTCAAAATGCTTATACAAATGCAAGGCTTCTCTCAACAACATGTTTGTTGTTAAATAGCTAATTTCCGCTTTACATTTAAACCCCTCATAGATCTTCATATCTCTGTGTTGCTGAGTTTATGGATCTATATTAGGCATAGGTTTGACATTTTTACTCAGGCTGATATATTGATAATGCCCTTTATTTAAATAGTTATATAAAAGAGCAGTTATGCATATTGGTACATTGGAAAAAACATGGGTATGAGAGAAACAGTGATAAAAGCAGATTTTTTTCTTTTAACAGGATTTTTAGCACTATAATATTTATGCTAATATTCATAAGTCCTTATTTTTATGCATAGACTGAACTTGAACTGCATGTAGTTTGATAAAATTTTCTCAGTTTTTTCCTTAAATTTTATTTTCTGTGTACAGATTATAAATGTCTTGGTCAAGGACCAATCACTTCAAGGACTTCAAATGTCTACTGTAAGACAAGTGCACTGTACCTTACCCTCTTAGTGATGCTCAACACCATGCTGCTACAAGACTGATGGAAAGGTAAGCCCAACAACACTGCATCTCCACATTCCACTTGTAGTTGTAATTTATAATTTCTCTTAAAGATATAATCCTAAAGGTTATATTTCTAGCAATAAATCTGCAGTGTTCTCATGTAAATTTGTGGACAAATTAAAAGTCTTTGTAAAGCCATGCCATGCTACTGTGCTGTGGGAGATTTTTAAGATCATTCTGGGTTCATAGTGAGTGAACCTCGTGGTGATGACACGTAAAATTATTTCTGTGTATTTCTATGTAAAAAAAAATAAATATATATATATACACATATTTATAGATTGTCTCAAATTACCTTTCAGAGTTTTGTCTATTCAACATCAAACTGTATGAAGCTTCTAAATTGTCTATTCAAGTACTGGTTTTGTTTGAGAAAGGACATAGAAGATGCATTATTCTCTTCTCCAATACTTTTTATGGAAGCTGTGAGAAAGGGAATATAAAAGCAACCACACCAGGCTGGAAGGTTGGACCAAAGCTATTTCTACACCAGTTTTCTATCTGGTATGGTGAATACAAGCAGATGCCCAGGAAAGACTGTAGAAACAGGGCAAAAACTTAATATATTTTCTGTATATTCTCCTAACCTCCAGCCACTCGAAGACTGGGAATGTTGTCAGTGGGGAATGGTTTCTCTTTACTATCTCAGAGTAGTCACTTAAAAAAAAGTGAAAAAGAAACTTGAAACAAAAAGAAGCTTGGTCAAGCAGAGATTATAGCATTGTTTTATGCTCCTGAGAAATATATCATGAAAATTTTATCAAAATACTACTGGCTATCCTTGTATCTCTTCCTTTTGTCACTTGTGTCATTGGATTTATTATCAGGTTCACAGGTTTTCTGGAGCAAAAGGACCTAACACCCTATTCAGCAGCAGAAAATACTATAAACACTGAATGTTTCCCTTCTATTCTTTAACTGTCTTAATGATTGCTTCACCACTTTTGTAACATGCTTAAGCACGTTGTCACCACAGTTTTATAATGAATAGAGGAAAACAATAGTAGGAAGAATAAAACCACATCAGTACCTAATGATATGTATTAGAGTTTAGAATCATACTATGTAAGAACCACAACTACAAACTTTTATTTCATAAACCTTCCATTTTGAAATGTTCTAATATCTCCTTTCTTGACATGAAAGAGATGAATGTGAATGTTTCTAATAAGGGGAAAACAGAAATAAGTAACATTAAAATCAACCTGTGTTCATTCCAAGGATCTGTTAAAAGGTAATTTCTTGCTTATTAAAAGAAGTGGAAATAAAACTTGCAAACATCTACAAGAAATAGATATGTTCGAAATGTCAGAATTTAAATAAAGCACTACTGTAAGTTTCTCAAGAATTTAACTTAAAATAGAACATCATAGCTCCAAAGAATTGAAGATGCTCATGTCACCAAATGCATTACAGAAGATTGGGGAGGAAAATTCTGAAACTTCATGGGATTTGGTCCTGGATATTTAGAAATTCCTGAATCACTGGAAGAAGCTCACTATTGTGGTGATTTCTAGACAAGGAAGAGTCCTTCAGCATATCAATGTTCTGCTCCATCACCACAACAATTTGATGTCTTTGCATTTTCTGACACAAGAGCACTATTAATTGTGCACCAAATTATCCAATTACTTAACAGAATCACGGACATATTTATGTTGGAAAAGACTTCTGAGATCATTGAGTCCAACCTTTGATCACCACTTGTTAATTAGACCATGGCACTAATTTCCATGTCCAGCCATTTCTTGAACACCTCTATGATTGGTGATTCCACCACCTCCCTGGGAAGTCCATTCCAATGTTTAACAACACTACATTAAGACATTCCTCCTGATTTCCAACCTGAACCTCCCTTTCACAGCATGAAGGCTGTGTTGTTTCATCTTGTCCCTGGTTGCCTGGGAGAGGAGACCACCTACCTGCAACCTCCTTCCAGATGGCTGTGAAGAAGGTCCTGTGAGCCTCCTTTTCTCCAAGTTAAACACCCCCAGCTCCCAGTGTCTATTTTGGCTCTAAAGCACATAGAAGTGCTTCTCATCCTGCATCCAGAGCTTGTCTTGGGTTCCAAAGATAAGAAGGAAGGACTACTGAACAATTGCACCATTCATACTGACTGTCAGTTTGGAGAGCTGAAGCATATTGTCAATGGTTGAACATTCCCAACATAGCTGATGTCAGCATCAGACGTCTCCTTTCCTCTACCTGGATAAATATAAATATGGTACTACAGTGGAGCAAAGGAGAGTAAGGTATTCTTTTTTTTTTTTTTCTTTTTCCTCAGCTTGGTCTTTGAGTAAATCAGTAATATAAGTAAAGCACATGGGCACTTATCATGCCAACTCCCCATCTGTGAAACTGAGAAAATATTCTTCTTTCTAAAGTGACTTTAAAATATGGTACAAAAATGTAAACCCATAATATTCTGTGTGTTTTTTAAAATTCTGATTTGAAAATGTTTTAGAACACCACAGTAATTGATCCCTTAGAAATTTCCCAGATAAATTAAAGGAGCTTAAAAACTTAAGAAGTATGTCAACTTCTCTGCCCTGACAATGAAGCTGGCACAAGAGGTTTTGACTATTACTTACTAAATGAAAGCAATTAGTTAATAAGAGTGGAGCAGAGATAATCAGGAATCAAAGCTCTCCTATTAGAGAACACTTCCCCTCTGGGAAGTGTTGTTTCCTTCCTATATTAGATAATTTTTCTTATTCATCCCTATTGACCTTTGGGCCACACAACCAAATGTTCTGCCTTCAGGCTCTGCCTCCAGCCACTGTCCTTTTATTAAATTGTGAAACTTTCTGCTGCTGCTCTTGCTCAGTATTCTCTACTCTATCCTCAAATACTAACTAAAGGTAAACAACAGCTGGTAAAAGTTTCCCGCTCACCTTCTGTAACATTTATTTTTTATCCATGAGTTTTCACACTGTTTCCATTTTATCTTACTTTGTTATTGCTAAAAGTGTTCAGTCTCTGCATCAACTCTCCTGGTAATATCTACCTTTTCCTGGATCCAGTAAATGGATTAGCTGATACTAGGATCAAAATTAAATCTTGAGCATTTAGGCCAGTTAAAAAATGTAATTTAGTGCTGAGTAATAAATACATATTTGTGATGCACCAGAAATAGTCTAAGACCACAATTATGGACAAATACCATTAAATTTAATGTGTGTGAAAAGAAAAAGGAAGATAAGACAGTGTAAGAAACTCTCCTATAGCAAGATCAGTCACTTTAAATGTTTATTTTGCATCAACAGTACTGATCAAAAAGATGTGGCGTAACTTTTTTTTTAATATTTATTTGGTTTAATAATATTGAATAAAGTATAATTACTGACCAAATGCCCACCCATGACTCTGTAGTTTGATTCTAATTTATGATGTAACTAGAACAGATTTTCACTGTATTAAATATTTTATAGTTTTGTGGGATTCTGTTGAAAGTACAGCCAAAGAACTTGGTGGGTTTTTCTTAGTGTGGGCAGCAGGTTCAGCTGGAATTCCAGGAGCTTGATAAAGTTTATATTTTTCTGCCTGTATTATGATCTTAGGACATATATGATTTCTCTACAACAATAACAAATGGAAAAGCATTAATAAAAATAATTGTGATGACAGGTAGAACAGTTTCAAATTATGTATAAGTAATCACTCCTGAATTAAAATATGCATAATATTTGTTCAAGACATTAGAATCCAATAAACCTGAATTTTAGATCTGGTAAAGTTAAGTGACTGATCAGAATTTTTTTCGTTCCAGTAGCTATTGAAGGACTATATCCCTCTCTACTCTTTGCTAATATGGAAAAAGATGATAAAATAAACCTAAATGGCCCTATTTGACTGTCTCTGGAAAACAAATACCCCTCCATCCCACCCCATTATTGCCTGTGTTACTCTAATATTTAAAACAATAAGGTTATTTATTAGAATCAAGCTATAATGAAACATTAATCACTCAATTCTATGACTTATGAATACTTTGGAAAAGTCAGTGTGATTTTAACTCTGAAGTTATCAAAAAGCCATAAAGCTGATACATTTCTAATGTACTTGAAACATTATAGAAGACTTTTAAGGTGCCTAATAATTCTGATAATATTTTATGAATGTGGGTTAAAAATCATTAGAATATTTTACATTTAAAATATATTTCAAGAAGATGGTAAATATAAAACCAGTAAGCATTTTCATTTCAAAATATTGATATGTCAACACTTCAAAGAATCTCAGTCTTTTACTTAAAACCTATTGTATTAATTTTATAGTTAATTGTTCTTCTAAATAAACTATTTCTTTCCATACCGAAAGCTGGATCTGATACTGTGCTCCAGTTTCTGGAAAAGATCTATTTGTGAAATACTGAACTTTGGAGCACAGTGAGCAGTAACAAACTCTAACCCATGATGTCTTTGGTCTTCCAGGGTTCACTGATGTTTGTTGCCTTCTCATTTGCTATTCAGTATAAGATCCATCATCACAGGAATATCTCCTACATCAAATGATCTGCTGTTATTTGCATGTTTTGCTCAAATCTATTTGTATTCCCTCATAAAAATGCACTTGTACCCAATCAACACTTTTTTCATCCTCAGTATGCTTTGAGAAATCTCTCTTATTGACTCTGCCAGCTTATTGACTAACATGCCTAATCTTTCCCTTCTAAGCATGATTTCTTTTTTCTTCTCTTTCCAGTTCTTCTCCTGCAGTATTTCAATATTTTTTTCCTACAGTAGTGCTTTTGAAATATTTTCAATCTTGAATTTCACTTATATAAAAGTAATTACATTTTCAAGATTTCTCTAGGAACTGCATTTATACTACAGTATTACAAGATTTCAAATATTTCAAAGGCATTATAGCTAGAAGAAACTGCTGAGATGCTGTTAGTGCAGGTATACTTATGGCAGTGTAATAGGTAAGTGCCCAGAAATCCATTTTCCTTTATTTTTATTTTTAAAAATATGTCTTCTCATAGTCATAGCAAAAGTGTACTGTGATTAAATGTTTCTATTTACCTGTGCTAAAAACATTAAATATGTTCTGTATATAATGAAATGTCCAGTTTGGAAATATAGAACTACTGGACACACAGGCAGTTTAGGTGCATTTTCTCTTCTTCCTGTTCTATGATCAGTATTTCTGTGAATGGAGAAAGAAGAGCATTTAGCTGGTATTTTCTCCTGGGAACTGGGTTTTAGATAAAATATGCTACTCCATGTAGAGCCTGGTTAATTTAAAAACAAAACAAAACAAAACAAATCAAACAAACAAACAAACAAACAAAAACCTACTTCCTCAAGGTATTGCTTATGAGTCCTGTGACTTTATCTTTTTTTATTTTTAATGTATCACACATTGCTGTCAGCAGAACTAATCTCCTAATTCCTTGACAAAGATGACCAGTGATATTTTTTTTATTTTAATGCTTATTTTTGTGAGGAACTCAAAGGACTTTTCTTGATGATGATTCATCATCTCTCTGTATTGTTTTAAGGAAGAGTGTAGACTAGACAAAAATATATTGCTATCTTGAAAATTCTCAGCTAAAGTGAGAAACTGTATGACTGTGAGATAACAAAGTTAATATGTTTAATTATTACATGTTTTTTTTCCCAGATTTTCCAGACAATGTTTGATAAAAAAGATCTGGCAATGCAGGGAATTGCAAATCAAGTCAGAAAGCTTTACAAAATGATGGGTATAGATAAATCAAGGAGTTAAATAATGACCCATCCGAGCTCTGCAAATAAAAGCTGGGGTTACACACTCTAGGTGCAAAGTTGTAGAGGGGTTAAAAGTTTCATATTAAGAACAATGTATAAGGTGTGTCTCATAGTAACTATGCTCAGGATGGTCTCCAGCCATTCACAGCAAACAAGTTCAACCTTTCCCAATTGTCTCACACTCCAGCTGTGCCAGGAAGTTTTCTTTCTGTTTTCTTTCTTTCACACTTCAGAAGGCTCCCAGCTGTTTCCCTCTCTGCTCTATTGCATTTCCAGTGGACATCTATTAAGGTCTTCCTCCAACAGAGCTCTACTCTTCAAAGATATCTCATACTACACTGTGAAGAGGAAGATCCTACAGTTCATTCCTTGGGTACACTCTCAAACATTTAATAGATTTTCCAATTTTCATTGCCATTCCTTTTTTTTTTCCCAATCACTTTGATCATGCATCTAAATTCCTTTAGTCTGACTCATAATCTATTACAGTATGCTGTAATCAATATTTTTGATCCTTCATTTATTATCTAGATTATCAAGAACTAATCCAATGTAGCTTCAGTTTATGACAGATGAAATTAATATGCAAGTCATACATAAAATTAAGTGTAAATAATTAAGAAAAACCCTTCATTTCAATCTTATTTCTCCAATACTACAAAGAAATAGTTATTTAGCTAGCATAAATGTTTGACAAATCTCAGTGGTACTATTCTTGCAGGATCGTCAAGCAAAATGCACAAATATAAAGTAGATATTGTAGATATTAACTGATTTTTTTGTACGAACTAGGAAAAGACTGAACATTTACAGTGCTCCTGCTTTTCCTTCTGTGGATATATCATGATTTTTAGTTCAACAATTATAAAATATGCATTTTGAACTAAAAATCCTTTATTAAGATTACTGTATTTTTTAAATGAAGAAAGCTATTCTTTTTAATGTAAATTTTATAGGTTATGGTCAGGTGTTTCACTTAGGACTTTAGTCTCTGATATCAGTAACAAAAAAATAGATTTAAAAAAATTAAAACCTAAAATCCTCATTTTACAGTTTGAGGCAAAAATAGAAAGGTGTTGTCATTTCTGTGATTCACTTCTATAAGCATTTAAGACCACAGAAGAAAAAAATCAAGAGTTAGAAAGAGAAAATTACAAGAGTTTATCTATTTTATAAACATTATTGAAATTACCAAGTCTTAAGATTTTAATTATTCATTTTTATTAATTAGTATTCTTTTAAAGAAATCCTGGTGTTAAATGACACTTTTTAATTATTGATTAAAAAAAAAAAAAATACAAACCAGTCTGTGTACACCTTTACTTTTTATTGGTACAACCAAGAATAATAAACCTTGACACTAGCAGTATAAATTTATTCTGATATGGTTTTGTAAATGACAGAAAGGTTTTCTACAATACTTGAATGTTTCATTAAAAAACGTCTGCAGTTCTCCAAAACATGAAAGATCTATTTCAGGCTTCTATCACTACCTGTCACTTTCTAAATGAAGATGTAGTAGTGTAAAATACAAAAAAGCAAAATGATCAAAGCTTAGCTGCTAGTAAAACAAATGCCAACTAACAAGACCATTAATACTTTTAGAAGTTCATCTTTGACAGAAAATTCCTCTTCTAGCCATCTCTTCTGTATTTTTTTCACAATGTTTAACTACTGCAAGTAACTGCAAACCTAATTTGTGAGCTGTGGGCTGCGAAATCCTATACAAGATTAATTGTGTGATGCAGGATTCTCTACTCTCTTGTTAAAAGACAAAGACATAGTTCCTTGCTGGTTGCCAAATTCTTTGGCTTTCCTTCATGTGTTTACATCTAGTCTGAGGTTTGGCAGGTTGTTTTTCATCTGGGCATGTACTTGCCTTACATTTGGATGACACATCTGTGGTGGCACTGCAAGATCCTAACTTACACATACCAGCCATTCTGGGATCACATTAGGAAATCTTACCTCTGTGAGACTCTTTATTGGAAAAACTTGGAGAAAAAATACTATATCTTTAAACTCATACTTGTCCTTGGATGGAAAAGGCTTTATTTTTTGTATGATTGTAGTTATAGATAGAAACCTTCTATAACATATATTATCAATTTTTTGTTGAATGCTCTCTGACCAAGCGTAGTCAGCTGTTTCAATTCTATATTCCTGAGCACATGAATGAAAACAATCTATTTTTACTCAGTTGCATATTAATGAATACATAGAATACATAGCATTGTTCAGGAAGAGGGAACCAGCGGTAGGTCAGATAACGTGATAGACAGGAAGCTACTGAAATCCGCTTTAGCTAAGGATTGATGGCACTACTTAATGCTTATGGAGCTGTGGTAAACATTAATTAACTCCATTAGCTCCAGCATGAGGCAATGTTTCTTTAGAATACATCATGTCCCTTTGATTAAGATACCTGTTTAAGAGGTTCTTCCTGCTTCAGGACAAAGATTTGAACTTTGATTTCTTAACTCACAAGTGAAGCTTTTACACACCAGGGTCTCAAGGTTTCTGCAGAACTGTTTTTGCTGGAGGTAGTCCAATATCTATAAAATACTTTAATAGTCCTATACAAATGAAATGGCTCTATCCTTTCCAAGCATGTTTACTACAAGGCCTAATCACTTTCTGGATAGCTCCATCTGGATGGCTATCTACCTACTCAAGACCAATTCTGTCCTGTCATCTATTAAGTTCTCTTCTGCTGTCAGACCCACGGGGTATATAAAGACCTAGCTATTCAAAGGACACTAGGATATAAGGAAACTGTTATCTAATTTCTGCTCCAATTAAGGTGGAGGACTGTTTCCCTACACAAAGAAATCAGTGGGTTTTTTTGTGTGTGGTTTATTACTTTTTTTTTTCTTTTATTTCTTTCTCTCCACATTAGTGATGTTTAAGAAAGTTTCCAAAGAGATAGATTCAGCTCCAGATATTTGTGGGGGAAAATGACTGTCCTACCCTAGTGAACATTCTTAATGCTCTTTTTTCAGAAACAAGGAGAGGAGGAAAGCTCAGGTTTTCTTGTCATGGAAAGGCAAGACCTTCTCATCTTCAGCTTCCACTTGACAATTGATATGAAGTAATTTCTTTATTATCGAATAATGTTTGTAGCTAAGAACTCTTTTATCGTCTCGTTTTGGCAAGTGAGGAAACAAAAGAAAACCACAATTAAACTTAAATATTTTTGTTTATTGCTTTTTCAGACTCATATCTGTACTGAAAGCCAACTGAAAATACATTTTTTGACTATATGTTCACCCTAAATGAAGAGGAAGCTAAACTATTTACTGGCAGAAAATGAAAACTGGTAACTTCCACTTCAGTTTTAAGTAAAAAATATATTTGGGTCAGTCTTCTTGCCTTGTATATAATCTATTAGAGATTCTTTCCTTTCCTTTGCTAATGTTAGAACTAAATATGGGTTTTATAAAACTTGAGCACCATTCAGAACTTTGTACTAAGCTCATATTATAGATCTAACTGCACAGAAAGAATGCTACTAACATAATTTCCATAAAAATCTATTTAGAAAATATAATCTTACTTCAGTTTACATATCCTATTTTCACAGATCTTTGATTTATGTAGGTTCTTCCATAATTGGTTTTAAGCCTAGATACTAAAATACATTTTTAAGGTCATTTCTACTAACACTGAGAACAAGTTGATGAATCAAATTTAATATCACTCTTATCCTGTGTTTGCCATCTGGTTTTGTATTCTTTGTTTGCTTAATTGGTTTCTTGATGAAAGTTCACTGTTCAGACTTCTAGAAAGTGAAAATTCATATCCCAGAATGTATTAAAACATAGATTGCTGCAGAGCATTTCAGGAACGCTTGTCTTTTGACATGGACTCATACTGTACTAGGATTTCCAATTATTTTGAAATTATTGTTAGTATGAAAAATAAATTATTAAAATAATCAGCAACTCAAGATCTACTTATATTGTTCCCATCTCACCAAATCTCTGCTGCATTTTAACTTTTCAATGTGCAGTTAGCAGTCCTTTAAAAATGGGTAACTAATAAATCAAAATCTTTGTAGGAGCTCTTGCTCATGCCTTCCATCAGTAGTCAATATGCACTATTGAAAATTTCTGTATTGCTAGAAAGGCAGTTACAATGGAAGATGCTTTTTAACTTCACTGTTGTAAACTTAGAATAGTATCTTACTTAATTCTATTAGTGTAAATAAGCGAGTTTCTTCATAAAATAATGAGTATCTTTAGGAAAAAATCATTCTGCACCACAGCTGCTTCAAACAACTCTATTTGCGACTGTATTTTCAGTTATAGCATATCCCTGCCAAATAAGTTAGCAGGGATATGCTACAACTTGTATTTTCCATGTAGCAGAAGGTGGAAAGTCCAGATTTCAACCCCTTTTTGCCTTTCTCCCTTTTCTACTCATCACCCAGTCAGCAAGGAATATTAAGTGTATGTTCCTTCCATCACCCCATGCAGCAGCTAACTGTGGAGTCAGAAAGCTTTAAGACATCCAAGCAAAATCTGCCTAACTTTCCTTTGGAAGAACATCAGTGAGAGTTATGATCAAGTCCAGGTTTGCCAGTTTTTCCAGCCCTTATTCAGAATTTCCTCTGATATTTAAATAGAGTATTTCATGCAACGAAAATTCACAAAACATTTGGGAACATATGGTCGTTCAATAGCATGTTAAGGAAACTCAACTAAGCATCATTAACCATGTCAGAGTAGATATATGTAGATGGTTTATGGACATCACAAGGAGTCTGACACATGAAATGGGACAAAGATAGATGGTAAATGTGGGAGTTTGGAGATATTCTCATATGGAGCCCATAGTTTCAGAAATTTGTTAGACGGTAAGGTACTAAAAGTGTGAATTCTTGTAACCTGGAAGTATTTCACATAAACTGTATGTGACCCACTATTTGTTACAGCAGATTATGCCAGAGGGGCTTGGGTTTTTTAATTTTTTTATTTTTTTTTGCAATCATCCTAGCATTCTCAGACAAATCTTCATAACTACGCTATGTGATTGGTTGGTGCTAATTTCATACAAGGCAAGAAATTACTTGAGATCACTTGTGCAAATGCTCCTCATTCAGCTACAATTAAAAACAATTGAATAAGTAATCTATATAGTAGACTCAGGAACTAGACAGATGTTTTTTTAACATGTAGAAGATGTTTCATCTTTTATCTTTATGTTTTTGTTTTGTCCTTGCAAGTAGTATTGACAAGGGTTGTTGGTATGCAACAAGGATATTCTAATAATAATTTCTTTTTACTGCCAAGGTTATAAAAGCAGTAGGATGGACTTATAAAAATCATTTTGCACTTCAATTAAAATAGGCTGCTGGGATATTGCTATACTCCATTTTCTAGACCCACTGAGAAGAAAAAAGCTTTCCAAATTAATGTACAGTAATTTCACGATTACAAACCACACGGACTATAAGCTGCATTTCCGGGTGTCGGCAACATTTTGTTCTTTGTCCATAAATTAGCCGCACCTAATTATAAGCCGCTCTGTCATTCGCAGCAAGGACCCGCGTGCAACAAAGTTGCCAAATAGTAACAGAACCGCGGCATGGCGGGGTTTACTGGCTCGGCTTGGGCTGTGCGGGCTCGGCCCGCTTGGGGCTGCCGAAGGGGCTGGGTGGCCCAGCCCGGCGGGGCCGCTTGGCGGGGCTGTTCGGGGCTGGCCGCCGCTGCTGCCAGGCTCACTCGCCCCCGCCCGCTGCCTGCACCGCCACTGCCACGTTTGCTCGCCCTGACCAGTTCTGCTGGGCTTCCCCGCGCTGCCAGGCAGCCCCCTGCTGCTGGGCTTCCCCGCACTGCTGGCCCCTGTCTCTGCCGGGGCCAGCCAGGCTCCAGCTTGGCTTGGGGCTGCCGTGGGGTCTCACTTCCGGGTTGGCAACTTTTAGAACATTATTCATATATTGGCCCCTCCGGATTACAAGCTGCACTTCCAGCACTTCCAGGTACATACTAAAACTTTAGTCAAAATGATGCAGCTTATAATCGTGAAATTACTGTAGAGGTGGGACACAGTAACTTAAAAAAAAAAAACAAACAAAAAAAAAAACCAAAACACAACCAACCAACCAACCAAACAGAAAAGAATCAGTGCTGTAAAAAAAAAAAAAAAAAAAACAAAAAAACAAAACAAACAGCAATTTATTATTTTTCAAATTCCATATTCCTAAAAGGAGGAACACACTATCTGATATATGAAAATAATGTTTTCAGGAGAACCAGTAGGAAATTTGATGGGACAGTGTAGCCAGGCACTTAAAAGCTTGAAGATTTCATTGCATAGTACTCATGATGACCTTGGGCAGTCAAGTCCCAAATGGATTTCAGTGGTTGCTTCATTCCTTGCTCAGTGCTGCAGTCATTTGATCTGAATTGCCCAGCATTTAAAAGGCCTTTTCCTGTTCAACTGAAAAGCTGCCTTAGCTTGAGATGCATCATGATTTAGAAGGATATCATATTAGCACACACCTTTCAGGAGATGACAGGACTGGGTCTGAAAGTAAAAGCATTTGTAGCTTTTTTATTTTATAATATGAATGTATGGGAGAGAATTTCTCATTACTTTGAGTAGGTAGAGAACTCAAGAAAAGAGAAACCAGATCTTACAGATTGTGACAATCCTGAACACTTTCTGCACTTCTACTGCCAATTCCAACATGAAATATAGAGAAGAGGGAAACAGGTGTCTGTGGCATGTGAAGACCTCAAATAAGAAACCTTTATCTTGTTTTAGGCTCCTATGTCTATAATAGTTTATTTCTTCCATAATCAGTATGTTATATAACCACTTCAGTGAATTATGAAAAGAATATTAACAAGCTTGCAGGAGAAGACTGCAAGCTTCTATTGTCTTAACTGATGCTTACCTAAAAGGAAATGCTGTTATGCTGTACTGATCTTTTGTCCCACGTCCCCTTCAGCAGACTTGGATTCAGAGGTTAGTTCCAGCAGTGGGAATGAGGTCATGGTCATCCCAGACTCTTCCTGGGCCTTCCTCCATTCACTCTTTCAGGCAGCAGACTCTCAGCCACAGCCAGAGTTGGAAACAGGCAAAATTTTGAGTGCTGATATTATATCAATATCAGTCCATGAACTGATAGCAGCTGTCATGAGTACAAGCAAACTAAGCATCACTAGCAAAATCTGGTGTGTTCCACCGAATTTTCTAATCTCCTTTTCTTCTTGATTGCCATAAAGTATATTAAAAGGTAAAGCACTTCTGGTGATAAGAAGTGAGAAAGGCATGAGGAGTATTAAGAATTCTTAAAATATCTCAGTATGGTGAAAAAGTTTTGCTGACATTGGGGTACTTGTCTTTTCATTTCCAAATATTCTCATTTCCTCAAAAACTCATTTAATAGTTGGTGTCTTGCACAAATATATATTTACTTAAGAGTCTAGACCACTGCCCAGTGCAACATGTTGCTAAAAAACATAAACTGCCTGGACTCTATGAAAACCTGCATTGTGTTTGTATGATAAAAAATTCTCCTTCTTTCATGAAAAACATTCTGCTTTTTCAATTGTGATGTTCCCTCAACAATAGAAAGATGCAAAAAAAAAGGGTTAAGACTCTACTAATTATATGGTGCAGTCTGCTACAGGGAGATAAAAATGCAAAGCAAAGGGAAAACAAGTGAGACTTTAATTTGATTTGAGAATCTGAAAAAGTAGTGACATCCCTGTTAGATTGTGAAGGGAATTCTTTACTGAAAGTGATAACCAGTTGAATTAATAGCCATCCAGTATCATCTGTTTAGACAACAGTAAAGAAAAAAACAAGGGATTAGCAGGAGATGTTTTTTCATGAGTAATTTAACAGGCATATGAGAAGAAATAAAACGATTCACAGTCCAGTCCTATATTGCTTAATTATTCAAATTTTTTACTGATTTCTGCCTAAGGATTGCAGAGATGATTGGGGTTTTTTTTCATTTTTTCTTCTTTCCAGACTTCCCCTGAAAATTGGTCCCTGTGGTTTCCACTTTTTTTTTCCCTTTTAGTCTCAGGTTAGCATTTTCTATTTCAAGATTCAATTAAGCTGAAACATGGAATGCACTACAATTTCTTCAGTAGTTCTGGGAATATTGTCGACAAAAATATTCACTCAGCTATCATTCAGTGTCAGAATACAGTTTTTCTATTTAATTCCTTGAAAAGTGCCTTGGAATACTACAGTGATTGTTTCACCTAAATATACTGGAGATGGAGCAATCAGTTGGTCCTCAAGTCACTTTGCAGTGCTATTGCATTCTGTTGGCAGAGAAACCGGAATGAGCAGCAAGAGCCATTATCTCGCTCTGTGCTTTAAAATGCATCCTAAGAAGCTGGTGCAGTTTGTGGATTAACTTCCTGTGATATCCACTCTAAGGAAATAAAAATTTAGGGAATTACAGCAGCTAAAATCATGCCTAAAAAGAAAAGTAAACAAAAACCAAATTTTGGCCAACTTTTCCCACCTAATTAATTGGAGTTTCTGCAATTTTAAAGCTATCATTGTAGGAAAATAACCAAATTTTCAAGAAATAAAATAAGGCCAGATAATGACAGTAGATTATAAGATTAAATAGAATATATTTTATTTAAAAGCAAGCATACATTAAAGGCAGTTGGACCTTTGAAGTCCTGAACACAAAATTTATGTTGCAGAATATATCTGTAAGTGAAGTAAAACATATTCCAAAGAAGTTAAAAAGGTTTTAGTTTAGGCACTTCTTCTAGGTCCCAGGCACGGTAGTTCACAATGTGTAAAAAGAATTTGTAAGGAGACAAGGTACAAGTATGCTGCAACACAAATCATGTGCTTCATTTTGGCACATAATCTAACATTTATTGTGGAATTCACTGTGGCACAAAACAATCAGGGAACTTGGATTCTAAGTTAATGTGAAGGAAAAACAGGTTTTGTTGTTTATGTTTTTCATTCCATTTACCAGTAAAACTACAAGTCACAGCACTTCTCCATATGACCCCTGGTATCAAACAAAATATTTTTTGCTTTCACATAAGTGCTATGAAGGGGAGGAAGATGTTCTTGTAAAAGATGTGCTTTTACAATAATTCAGCAGTAAATTAATGGCCTGCATTCTCACTCAGTATCTGCAGCAGGAACTTTAAAGGCTTTAATGAGAGACAGGAAATAACATGGCGAGAAAGGAGTACTGACAGGTTCTGCAGAAACTGGGAAAGAGAAAGTAGGATAGGAGAGATGTATTAATCAGCTTCTACAAGCAAACTAATTTAATTTCCTCTTTTAATATAAAGACAATCCTTGCATATTCAGCTCATGTTTAGACTACTTTCTATTTGTTGTTTGTTAAATTGTATTTATCCTTAAATAATTTCACTTACAGCTCCAGCCTCACTTGTGTCAATTCTTCTTTTTGGGATTTGTTTGATTGTTGTTTTGTTGTTCTTGGCAGCAAGGTGGGATTTTTTTGTTTGGCTTGGTTATTTTTTTTTTTTTTTTAAGATGTGTTTTGTTTTACTTTTTTGTTTGTTTGTTTGTCTTTTTTGTTTTGTTTATGGTGTTTTTCTTATGGATGTGGGTTTACAGTTTTGGGGCTTTTTCCTAGTGTCCCAGTCATTTGGCTAACAAAAGGAAAAGGCAATTGTTCTTCTCAGCTTACAATGTGAAGCCTTCTTCTGATATAACTGCAGACCTAGATGGGGGAAAAAAAGAATGAAAAACTGCATATATAAAGTGAGTACCTTATTTACATAACTGTAACCTCAAATTCATCCTTTTCTCTTCAGCTCCCACAACCCCCCAAAACACACATGTTGCTTCAGGGCCTCCTTTTACCCTGGACTCACACATGTCCACAGATCTCATTTCTGGTGATGGTTTTCTCATTCAGGACAGGTCCTACAGCAGCAGCAAAGCTGCAATTCCAACTCTGACTTTCCTTCTGAATGCCACTCAGGACTTCCTTCTTCCTCTGCTGAAATTATCTGTTTATCCAAATCATCTGACGTATATCCCCAAGGCGAGGCCTTTCCAGTTCCATCAGGTCAGCCACACTAACTCTTTGCACCTCATCTGTACTGCTGATTCTTTATCACTGACACCAGTGGTCAAAATGGAGCGTCACTGCTCACAGGCAGGAAGCACAGAGAAACAGCTCCCCCAAATGGTGCTGTAAACCTGCAGGATCCAGCCTCTCACACTCAGACACATTCTTATCCCTCTGCAAACACAGAGACTAGAAATATAAGCTCATCTTTCAAGGTCTAATATTTTCCACGGTTGTGGACTTAAATTAACAATTCGTGTTCATAATGAAATGCAGAGCTCATACTGCACGCTCTAAGTAAGAAAACTGTCACAGATGTTGAGTTTCCTGCTTTTTCAGACATGTTCCTATCGAGCCAGGGGAGAGCATAAGAAATACAAGCTGTATCTTTGATTAAAAATGTGCAGGAACTTCTTCAGTGGGACAAAAAGTATCTCCCAGAGCAAAAGACCTGCATTGCTCAGTATTTTATGGTGGTCAGACAAGCAGTTTTCAGTGTAGAGACCATAGAGCACATATGAAATGCCAGAGCATCTAATAATAGCCCATGGAGGCACTGTGCAAGAAACAGTAAAATACTTTGGACCTCCTTGTGAACAGCTTAGCTACCTCCTTATTTTAATCATGTAGTTACTGAATTTCTTCTTTCTTTAGAGGGATAAAATTGATTAAATCCTAATAGTAAAGACAGTTCTGCATCTCGCAAAATTCGCTTCTTGGAGGGAACTATTTAATACTGCATGGGAAAACTGATCTTGAGAAAAACATGCATATATATGTGTTTCAAACTTATATTACACTGTAATGTGTTGTGCTATCTATGTGGTTTGCATGTTTAAAAGATCAAGAGATTTTGCTTTAAAGGCTTAGCAAAACTCTTTTTCAAGGTTAAAGATTGCATGTTTCATGACTTCTTGCTCTATTATTTCAAGTTTTCTTAGGTGAAAGTAGAGCTGTTAGGCCAATAAACGTGGGAAGCCTGTTTGGACAGATATTGTGTTTCTTGCTTTGTTCTTTTGTTCATTGTCAGTAGAAGAAAATAGCTAATAGCCTTGAACTTTTCAACCTCTGAAGGATGAAACTATGATTCGTGTAACTCTTCAGCACCTGAGTCATTCTTCTTTTCTTTGCTACCAAGGGCAGTCATTACAGCTCCTCCCCATCTCTTTCTGTCTTTGCTGCATCTTTGTTAAACTGTCAAGGATGTTTGAAAGCAATATAGTTCTCCTTTCTTCTAACTTCAAAGTATGCCTGTAGATTGATAACAGACTTCTTATTGATCTCTTCTGTACCAACACAATTCTTGCTTCTTTGTAAATACAACACAAGAGAATACAGTACAATGACAGACAGTTAACCAAGTTAACCAATATATACTTCTTTCATCCTTTTAATCAGGACCGGGCAACAGAAGTAAGTTTGCTTTTAAAGTCAAAATTTTTAAGCAGAAGAATAACATCTTCATATATGTCAAGCATTAAAATATTTTTTTCCAGATGTCAAATGACATAGATGATTTCTCAGAGTTATGATAACTGCCATATCTCTTTCCCTTCAGTTCCTCATCCTGTTCTAGGTTCCTAATCAAAAGTCATTTTATTTTTGTGGGTTTGAGGTAAGTGTGAGACATCGAGAGGAGTGATGTCTGTGCCAGCAGGTGATTCTGCCCCTCTGACCTTGTGAGACCTCACCTGGAGTGCTGTGTCCAGGTCTGGGGTCCTCAGCAGAAGAAAAACGTGCACCTGCTAGGGCAGGTCCAGAGGAGGGCACAGCGATGCTCAGCGGGCTGGGGCACATGTCCTGTGATGACAGACTGAGAGAGCTGGGGCTGTTTAACCTGGCAAGGAGAACACTTTGGGGAGACCTTGCAGCCATCCAGGATCGTAAGGGGACATATAAAAGGGAGGGAAAGGGACTTTTATATGGGCAGATAGTGGCTTAACAATGATTTTAATGTAAAAGGGGGGAGATTTATAAAGGATATTATGAAGAAATCCTTTTCTCAGAGGGTAGTGAGGCCCTGGAATAGATTGTAGAGAGATTGTGGATGCCCCGTCCCTTAAAGTTTTTGACGCCCATTTAGATGGGACCACAAGCAACCTGATCTAGTAAAAGATGTCCCTGCTCATGGCAGAGGGATTGGAACTAGATGATGTTTAAGGTCCCTTCCAACCCAAATCATTCTATAATCCTTTGTAAGGTAAGACAGTCTGAATAGGTGCTTGATTTTGGATGCAGAAGCAAGATAGAGAACTATATTAAAGATGTCATTACCATGCCTTACTTTCAAGCACTCATGTACAAGAGAATAATTTAAAGGTGACATGAATGCACAAGTGATTTGCAGAATATGTCAGATAAATTAGCCACCTGAGAATAGAATTCAAATGATCTATTAGATAAGCCAGGTAACAGTCCTCTTCAAAGACACTATCTGCAATTCACTGCTGGACTTCAGAGCTGGAGCCCTTCTCTAGTTTTCTCTAGTTTGGTCTCTACAGCTCTCTGACAGCCCCTTCGGTTTTTGTCTGTGTCTCAAATCCCATTAATTTTGCACTGTCCACACAAGGGTCAACAAGACATTAAGAGCATCCCGCCCTCCTCCCTCAAAGTCACTGTGCCAACGACTGAATAGTTAGAGCACTTTTTTGACTCACCATCAGTCATGAGCCTTCTCAGCTTTTGAAGCTTGCTTCCTAAATTTTCCAAATGCTAGATCATTGTAGAAAAGAACACCTCTTCCTGATACATATTTGTTGCTCATACTTACATTCATTGACCAGCAAGATTTAGTCTTGACTGCCAGAACAGTCTGTATTTGTCTGTCTGTTGTAGGATCAGTAACAGGTTGAGGTGACATCGTATTCCAATTAAGTGTTATTTTTAGAGGGATTAATTCCAGAGTTACTGCATTTCCAAGGTAATGTTTTTCTCCCTCTGTCTAGCCTTGATCAAGTGACAGTAGGGTTCATATGCATTTTTCTCTTGTTTGAGTTTGCACAAATCATATTTTTTACAAGCTTCTATGGATCATAGTATTGACATTTTAAAAATGTACTCTATCAGTATCGACGACTATTGTTTCCAAAAAAGATTTGTTCTTAATACTTAAGCCATTCTGAAATTACTCACTGATAGTCCATAAACCTTTAGAGCCTTATTGTGAACTACTGTCCCAATTAACTTATTCCTTCATTAAACTCTTGAGAGAAAAGACTAGCAGGTTTTCATCTAAATGTAATCCAGAAGACATTATGTCCCAAGAAAATACATCATATTCTGAAATTCAGGTGTCTAGAAAATCCTGCCTGTGTTCCAGTATTTCATACAGATAGTATAAGGTAGTGTAGATAGAGTTGCAGAATCAAATCATTTGCAGTGGGGATTTGTACCCCACTATCAAGTATTAAAAAAAATATAAAAAGGCAGAAGGTATTATAAAAATCATGTCCATTGAAGCCCAAAGTAATATCAAACAGGCATGACAGTGAAATCACAGCCACAGGAAAAACCTTTAAGTGTTACCATGACAGTGTAAAACAATATTGTAATGTCAAGAGTGATTATCAATGTCACAAATAAGTGTTCAAGCACAATGCCTTAGTAAGCTATTTATTTGTATAATTACTATTCATATATTCTATATTCATGTCGAATTCACTTTTTTCCTTTTTAGGACAATATTTTCATAAATGCAAAGTCTCAGTGAAACAGCTTTAAAAAAGGAGGTGTTATTTCTCAAATATTGAATGTAACCTTGAAAAGTATTACTTTTGAAGTTACTTCAGAATAAAAAAAGTTAGTAAAAACAACAAAAATTTTCTTGCGCTCTGAGCAGTCACAAATGACACCTTATAAACCAAATAATTTTTGTTATTAACTATGTATTATTTGATTGCAATGCTTTTAATTTATATTAGATTATTTTAATTGTTGCATACGTTTTAAATCTTAATACCTTTATTACTTTAATTAGTATTTTTAAAATTTGTATATAACTTTGTATTATTTATTATGCAGTCTCAATGTACAGCTTTTTGTATTTTCACTTTGACGTAAAATACTTCAGTTTTCAGATATTAGCTATTTTCTGGAGGTATCAGTTTCTTTTCCAGTGACAGAGTCTGGAAGATCAGGTTTGTAATGTAATGTTCCCACTCAACAGCTAATTTTGTCTCATGAATTCCTGACCTCCTAATTTCAGGACACTTTCCATAGGGGCTGCTCTACTCTATGTTTGTTTGCAAATGGCTATGCCTAGTGACCAGTCCTTTTTACATGTAATTTAGGCTCCTCAGCCATTGAAAATATAGGCTTTAATACAAAAGAGTCAAGTAGGGTCTAATTTTAAAGAGGTTTTTTGAGTTTAAATGTTTTAAAATTAAAATTTCATCTCTTAATGTCAAAAGAAGCTAGTACAGCATTCTATGTGACCTAAAGCAAGTTCTTGCCAAAGAATGGATTATGACAAAATAATTGTTCCATATGGAAGAAGCTGACAGATTATTATTTCATGACAGATTTTTCCATATCCAGAGTGCTAGTATGGACACATACTATCTTTCTTCTCTGGTTGTACTTCTTTTAAATAGCAAGAACTTTTGGTTAGGTGTGAAAGACCTTGAATACTTGTTAAACATTTACAAATAGACCTCTCTGGAACTGTTTTAGAAAGGTCCCAGAAAATAGCAGTCCTAGGTATGCTCAATAAAACTCACATTCCTCACTGTGATAGCATGACAAACGATTCAGTACTAAGAAAGGGGCTAGTCAAGGCCATAAAACATCAAAAAGGTAGAGAGAAGTGAGATGGACGTGTATGAATTACACTGATTCATGAATGCTAAGTTACCCTTGGGCAGTGCTACCTCATGCAGCCAGCACTTATGCAGCTAATTAACTTTATGAAGGTAATTATTTTCAGAAGGATGAACTGTTCTTGAACAATTCCTCCAATACTGGATATGCAAAGCTTTTCTTCAGAACCTGACATAAAGTTCCTCATTTGCAATTTTTCAATCCTTCAACAAATAATTATTTATATAGTTGTAATATAAAACTATAAAACATATGAGGTTTTGGGTTTGGTTTTTTTTTTTTTAACTGGGAGTAAGAATATTCTCACTCCATTTGGATGTGCCTTAAAATTTAAATTAGGGATTTCACAGCTTAGTTAAAGGACTTGGCAATAACAATATATTTACTGCATATAATAATGATTGAAATATCAGAACTAATAATAGTAATAATCTAAAACCAATAATTAATAATTAATAATAATAATAACAATAATAATCTCATGTTGAGTCATATCCCAGATTGATCTTCCTTGCTAGCTTTTCCTAAGAAACTAACACCAAGTATTTGAAGAGTTAAGAAATGAAGATCAAAAAAGTTCACATCCTTTTATATCTAAGAAATTGAAGTGGTCACAGCAGCAATGAGTCAGTGCCCTAATCAGCAGATTAAAGAGCCATATTCCGGTTTCCTCTCTTTTTTATTATATTTTCATTTTTCTTTTGTCTGTTCTTCCCTTATTTTTTCAAACATCTTACAACTCTTTATTGCACAATGGAGCAGTTTTATCGGGGGAAGAAAAAGTATTGTGCCACAGAGGTTATTGTCTGTGAGGACTGTCTGTGGTACACATGTGAAAGAATTGCTGTGAGTGGAGAGGACTCTTGAGTCAGTGCTCCTGATATCCCTCTTGAGCTAATGGGTGATCTAGCCAAAAAGTGATTATTCAAAAGGAAAATCCACAAATGCCAAAGGAATCTCTGGGATGTTTATAATGAGGTTATTCTGAGGACATTTATCAGAAAAAATCCATGTAAGTTTTAGAAAATCATGCCTGATGATTTTGATGATTTCTTTCTTTGGGATCACTATGTTCTTAGTGGTTCATTATACTCAAGTTTGGGTCACTTTTCTGTGTAAACATTTTTTAGCAAAGTTAAATATGGCAAATACATATTGCAAAAATATTTCTCTCATCACTGAGGCAGAAAGCCAAAGAGTCTGTGAAAGGGTTCTTAATAAAAAATATGGAGATATGAAACTGGTAACCTGCTAGCAGCCACCACATCAGTTTTGAAGAGGCAAGTTTATTGGCATCTCACAGCATTTATCTTTCTACACCTCTTTTTCCATTTAAAAATTAATTCATCTTCTCTGATTAGAAATTAATTTCTAGAATCTCCTTGAAACCTTCTCTCTTCTTCTCATTGATTATTAATTAATCTGTGAAATTTCAGGCAAGCAAGAACAGTCTCTCTGCATAACGTCATTAGTCAACATGCCTCAGTTATATTTTTTTACACTCTGTCTGAAGCTCTGGAGTAACATTGTATGGTGATTCATAAATTTGCCTAAGCAGCTAGAGTTGGAAGCAATCAATCCTGGGGCTCATCATTGCATGTAATTAAAACTGAACAGTTTTAGTCCTTTATATATCAGTAAACAAAAGTATACATTTGCTATACATGTAAAATATTTATATGCCAGAGGAAAACCAGAAGCTGATCTAGTCACTCTGGCTAATAGATGTAGTGTTTATGATTTTCAGTGTGCTATAGAAACATCCTTATTCTCAGAAAGCTAACTACTGCTAAAGATTATGCTAGTAATAAGGAAGGGCAGTAGTTTCCTATATCCTGTCTTTAGCACACTGGTGCAGGAGAACAGGAGAACTGGAAATGCACTAAGAAGCATCACTAAGGTGAAGATGAGAAGAAAAAAAACTGCATAACTATTTCAGCAAGGCTATCATTTTTAAGTCAGTGTACTTTTCACTAGAAATGCCTACTTGGAAATTTCTCATTGAACCTCTGCATAGTGACTCATTTCCAACCCACAGAAACCAAAATTACTCTAGGGTTTCCTAACTTTACCAGCAGCAGCAGCAGAGTGAAAAGGGAAATTTGGCAAGAAAGTAATCTCTATTTATGCTCAGTGAACCACTGTTCTGTATGAAAAGGATGTAAACTGAATATCTAGTCTGATCTTCACTCTCTCTCAACAAATTTCTCTGCTAACCAGTTATAGAATACTTCAGATCTTCTTGAATAGCAGATCTGTTAAAATTCTGCATGTAGTTTTACAGTACTTGAAGCCAAGTCATGAAAGATTTGACTACACAGCACACTACACAGATGAATCTGCTTCCATATTTCTGTTTTTAGTAAACACAATCTGTAATAAAGGTTCATGTGAGTACGTGAAAAGAAACCACAAGAAAAAGAATTGTCCATGCCCAACAAAGTGCAAAGCCAGCTAATGAGGCTCAACTTTTAAAGTAAAATGCTGAAGAGACGCCCCAGCAGTATATTTCTACTCAACCTTTGGTTCTCCTCATCTCCTTCAGATACATAGTACCAGATGAAAAATGGCATAAGAAAATTCTTCTCCCAAGTTTCAGACAGTGCTACTGACATCTGAATTTAAACAGTCTGATTAAACACTGTTTGTCCATTTTTCAGAAAACTGCTTGAGATTTTTCAACTACATTTAGAATTTTTCTGTTTCTTAGGGTAGTGAGGATGTTTTCAACCTAATGTTTTCAACCTTGTGAATGATAGACACCCTGTGCAAGCCAAGGAATGGTTATTAATCGAGAGAACGAAAGAGAAAAGATCTCTGTACATTTCTTACAGCCTATTAATACATAGTAGTTTCTAATTTATTTAACTTGAAATGTTAAAAAAAATTGTCTTACCCTTTTCCCTTGTCTAATATTTCTCTACATATTGAATGCTCTAGCCACCATAGTACTGATTGTGTCTTCACAAAGCATACACAAAGACTTGAAAAAAGTAACAGTGTAAGAGAATAGAGAAAGGAGGAAAATAAAAAAGTCACTCTTGGTGGGGAGAGTAGTAAAGTCCTTTTTTACTAGGATCTCAAGAGAAGAGATCTTCCAGTCTTTCTGACTTCAGGATGATACTTTAGAATGTCTTGAGCAACACAGATAAAAGAAAGACACCTTTAGTGCTTTGATTTACTCAGGGGTATCACTAGCTGAAAATGCTGAAGTGTCATAGATCTCCATTTTCATGTGGATTGACACAAGAAATGTACATTTCAGAAACTGGCTGTTGTCTATGCTGGAAGAATGCTTAATTTCACAGTGTAGAGGTACGGAAATCTTTCTTCCAAAATGTCAGCAGGACAACAGGATCTGTTTTGGTAGATTTTCATCCCTGTCTTTAGAGATGACACCTTGTTGTTTAAATTACCCTATCCAAATATATGTAATTAACAAGAGAGTTACTTTGGCAATATTTCTTTTTATATTAAAAATGAAAATGCTGAATTTTATTAAACAAATTATGGTGTCCTCTTTGTAGTAGTAGCTTAAATAAAATATTGTGACTGGACATTTATTTTTTGCAGGAGGGAATCTTATGTCCTCTAAAAAAGGGAAAAACTGGGCAAAACAATGACATAAAAAGCTATGTAAAGGAATACCCAATTTTATCTTACTTAAAGATGAGGAAATCCTTTGTGATTACATGTTACTGTCTACCCTTTTCTTGGTAAAATTTCATACATGCTAGTTTACAAAGAGTTTTCTCTTGTGGGATTTTCTCAACAGCAAGCTACTCTGATATTATCCCCAGCAGTAATTCCCTGAAGAAATAAGTGTGCAGGGAAGGTGGTAAATCAGTCCAAGTTCTCACAATGTTACCTTCCTGCATAATTCTAGAGGATTTAAAAATGGCTCAGGTTTTACAGCCATAGACATTGCAAGACGGAGGAAATGTTCAGAATTGCCTCAGGGAATTATCCTTACTTTTAAGAGAACATAGAAGCCTTCACTGAAGTGAGGTGGGTTTCTGATGACTAAATCCAAGCATGATATCCTAATACCTCTCTGCTCAACAAAGTGCTGTTTCCCTTTTCCCACTTTAGCTCAGAAATTAGACTGCTCATACAGGACAGATCTCAGTCACAAAGGCATTATGGAAGTGTCCTAGATTTTAGTCCCACAGAGGGGTTTACTCTTCCTGCCCAGTTACCCTGGGAGCCCCAGCCCTGGCCGTACACCCGGGCCCCTGCCAGCCTGGGGCCACCAGCCGCAGTGATGCTGAAGGAATGCCTGGAGCTGCTGCAGCTCCCTGGGCTGGGCTCTCTCAGTAGCTCTTCTCCTGCAGGGGTCCTGGGACATGCATTGTGGCTTGCTCTGCTCCACCTACAACCCCCTCTGTGGGGCAGACCTTGGATGCACATTGCAGGCTGATCTCCAGCCTGGTCAGGACCATCCTTGTCCTATGTGTCCAGACCTTGTGCAACTACACACACTGCTGAGGGCATGGCCAGCCTCACCTCACTGTGCCTTGACAGACTGAAACCTAAATGTTGTTTTATGGCTTGTCCTTGCCATGAGCCATGTGCTTGGTTTCTTTCCTTGTATGGATTTATCAATCTGCAGTCCCAACTACTAAGCCTGTACCTCTGCAAAATGAATTAAAGTTTCATCAGACCAAAGAACCTACTGGTGAGGAGATATATGAGCTCCAACCTTTGCTCTAAAGATCATTTTGTGTTTTATAAGAAATAGTCCTGAATAAAATGGATTAGCTGTCTTTTATGTGTATCTTGATATTAGCTACTTCCTCTATTTCACAGGGAATGTTTAAGAAACATTCTCACTTTCTTATTTTTCCTTGTCCTTTGCTTTCCCTCTATCCCAGATGATCTTTTCTATATAGAAACAACAAGATGAGAGACACTTCCTGCTGTTGTAAATAAACTATCTTGTTGATTATTGTATTTGCCAAGGAGATAAGAGATGAGAGTTTGTATTCCCTGAGACAGAAACTGGCACTGACCCTAGGTCTCTCCTGTTCTGGGGAAATGAGTTAGCCAGTGAGGTATTTTATAAAGAGAAGAAAGCAGTACAGCATCAGCACTGACAGTGCTTTAAGGAAGGTCATCCTACTGTGTTTCTGTAAAACAATTAGTTCTAAAACTAAGAAAGACTGTGGATTTATTGCAGCTGATTGACTCCACAGTCTATGAAAATGTAATCTCTGAATCTTTTCCTTTGATTGGGACATAATGCTCCAATAACAGAGTATAGTAAAAAGGAAAAGAAAAATAAAAAGGAGTAGAGTTTAATCTAAACTTTTTCCCCTCAATCATAACAATATTAGAGTCTCCAGCCTTTTACCATCCAGTTTGTTAAAAGGTAAGAAAAGTTGGGAGGCATGGTTGGCAAGGCATGGTTGGCAAGGCACAGTCTAAATATATATTAGTAAATGGAAGAGTAAGGTTCACATTCCTAGGTGTTTTTTCTCTCCTTCTTACCAGGATGAGTTGAGTTTGTTCATACTTCTTTGTTAACACAGTTCTTGATTTTTGAGGCATCATTTGAACTTGTGCCTGGGCTTTGGCTGTGAAGCAGTTCTCTTGTGTAAAATTTTTGCTAAGTCCTGTTGTAACAGAAATAGTCATTGACCAGTGTGGTGCCCTTGCTCAATTTAAGAGCTAGACATTAAGAGTGCACATAAACAATACAATTTCGAAGAAATAAGGTTAAAATTATAAATGTAATAATTAAATAGATTTTAGACCTGGCAAATGTTACAATATGGAATCATATTGCAACAAAGCTCCTGACTTCCCAGAATAGCACATAGTTTCACCTGTCAGAAGTGGGATTTAAGACATCACCTTATTCTTTACATTTCTCTCTTAATAGTTCTATAATGTTTTTTCCACTCAAAATAATGTTGAAAGCAAAAAACGAATATTGTTTGCATGTAGATTAAAGAACTTCTTGTCATCTTTATTTAAGCTTTAACAGCCTAACAAAAATACAGCAAACACTGCTACTTCTAACCCAAAGCTTCTTAAAACTTTCATATTAGGGTATTTACAATTCTCGTACAAAAATTGTCTTCCCTTTGTGCTCACACTTTTACTATCTCTCTGGGGTGGTTAAGATGATGGAGTTAGTCTTCAAGAAAAATGAGAAGAATGAATGAAAAGGGGGTTCAGGGATAAGTCACTCTTATTCATTACCACAAGTTCACTGACACTGATGGTGGAGATTTCTTCCATCTGTTCAGTCATGGATCTGCTTGGAGTTATTTTTATGTGTTCTTAAAAAGACTTATTGACCTTTATTTCTTTCCTTTTTTAGCCTTCCTTTCCTTTGCAGGAATTCTTCACTTTTTTTAGACCTCTATCATGTATAGTTAGACCATTACAGAATCAGCATTAAGCTACAGCAAAATAAGTCACTGCAGAAAAAGTACAAAACCACAGGGGAAAGGCCTCCTGAGCCTTGCCTTGCACTTCTGTGCTTTGAAGTCACAGGTGAAACAAATCCACAACTCACATGACAATTATCAGTAAGTCCCAAGGCCAAAGTTAAATTATTGTGAAGCTTGTAGCCTATGGCTAAGAGCATTAAACTGACTGAGAGAAGTGGCCTTTCAGTTAGCAGATTAATAAATTTTTTTTAACTCCTTACTCATTACAAATAGTGAGAAGGAGTGTAACTCAGAATTGCTACCAGCAGAAATTAAGGGACTAAATATTGGGTATACAATACTCACATACAATTCTGTGTCTGCCTGTCACTTAAGGGCTTTAAAAGTTTACAATTTTATTCACATCTATAAATAAATTCACCATTTATAGATGGAAGAAGATACAACGGATATCACACTGGATGTTTTTTGAGTTTTTTTCCGTTCTTTGTTTGAGTACCTTTTGGAGGTTTTAGGGGGGTTTTTTTGCCTAGCACTGAATTTAAAAAAGTAACAAAAAAATAGCAATTCACAAGGGTAAGTTTATGTGTCAGATGTCACTGAAATTAATGGTCCAGATTCTGTATCAAATTGCAGAGAGCCAATTTAACTTCACGAAACTTCTTTCTAAGAAATGAAAATCATAGGAGATTTGCTTTATGGGAAAAATTATTATGTATTCGGTGTTCCATGATGCAAATAAAATTTGCAGATAATAATTATCATTTATTAAAATCCTTGATCAATGTTTATTCTATTTTTTACTGCCTTTCCTAAATTCTCCTTAATATTGCACTGACTACTGACTCTGTACTTATATAGTTTAGTCCAGCAGTTTGAAAATATTTTAGCTGTTATAAACTGTGAGACAAAATAACAAAGCTGATGAAATAATAATCTCATATGTCCACATTCACCTATTACCTACTTCTAAATCAACAGTACTTCTAAATCAGTACTGTGACTTCAGAGAATCAATTCATTGTCCATTACTCCTTTGTTTGAAGCTGTTAAATAGGATCTTTAAATGAAAAATCAATTTCAGTATTATCAGCATTGTTTTTCAGTATATATGATGAATCTTTTCTCCACAGACAGTAAGTACTCATGAGGGGGTAGAAGTGAGTTTTGTGTTTGGAATGCAATTCTATCATACAGCCTCTTTACTAGAATGTGATGCATACTAAATACTCCAGAAAACCCACCTTAAAATCCCATGTTTTTTGTCCTTTAGATTTTTTTAAGGTTCACCAAAGTCTGAGGCTTGAGCTACATATGGTATAAAAAAAATCTTTAATGATTTCCACTGCTGTAATAATTGGCTGCAGACCCAAATCAGTCAATATCAGCAATAAACTACAATATTTGGTAATAATCTCTAAGGACTTGCATCAAAACTTCATGAAAACTCTCATGTTAGAAACTGGAGCTGTGCAATTTCCAAATACTTCTGCAGTTCTCCTTATAGTACTATAAGGCAGCGTTTTTACAAGAGAACAGATGATACTGCTGCAAAAGAGGGCATTCAAACAGTCCAAATGAAAATAGAGGATTGAATGCTGGAGAGAGTATCCTGGCTGAAGAGGTAAAAACATATTACCAAAACTTTCATTAAAATGTAATGACAAGCAAGAACCCATTCCTTTATTTTGTAGTAATATTAAACAACAGTCTGTCTACATTTAAAAAACTGAAAATTATATTTTTTCTCATTTATTCAAATAACTGAAAGGCACAGCTATGTGGATGGCTGTTATCCCTTTATAAATATGTAAATTTGACCTCAATATATCTTAGTACAATTGTAAACTAAATATGGAAAATTTGAACATACATGTTTCCTCATTTCCAAAAGACCCCCAATCCCCACCTTTTTAACAGTCATACTTTTATAGCATCACAGATTTTCTTCTTATCTGAACTTTTCATATAAATGTGATCTCTTTCATATACACTGAGATAAAAACATGAAAAATTCAAAATAGATAATTTAATCAAAGTTCTTAATTCTAGCAGAGATTAAGTGTAAGTGTGATTCCTAGTTAAAAATGTGCAGATGATGAGTTTAATCAATGCTCATAGGTGAAAGCAATATACCATTGGAGAGTAAAAATTCTGTAGAACAGTAGCAACAGAAGGTAGCTCAGTGGTCGCATTTGCACAGGTGGCTTTAAAATATGTTCTGTGTCAACTATCTAAAACCTCAACCTGCTTTCATTGAAGCTGATGGCAAAATTCCCATTGAATTCAGTGGGGGCAAGAACAAAGTCCTTATTATGCCTTCAGAAAAATTAATCTGCTTTTCAGTTCTGATATAGTACACATATGCAACCTATAGTCAGAAAATGTCATATAATTAGTGTTTAAGAAAAACACTTGCAAAAGTAGACACTAACTGAGCATCTGATAAACTTAAAAATATTGATAGTCCTTGTTTTCTTTGACCTTTTATATTTCACAAACAGTTATTGATTATGTGAGTTATGAGTTCAGGAAGTATTTTTCAAATTGTTAACATTATGCAAATCTATTTGATGTTGAGTAATGCAACAAATTTTATTTGGGATTTCTAAGTCTATTAAAAGAGAAGACACACTATTAGACAAAATTAGAGAAGCAGAATAAATTATATATTGCAAATTGAAAATTAAGATTGCATAAATATTTTCAGAACTCAGCCCTAACTCTTGGTTTGTCAGTCACACCAGTAAAAAAAAAAAAAACATTTCTAGCAACAAGTACCAAAATGTATTATATCTGTAGTTACCTTTATGTCATTTTTCTGCAGTATAGTCCAATGGGATTTGAGATAATTCCATTACTTTTTTGTAAGTATTATTAAATATTTTTCTCTACCTTCACTAATCATTTGGATAGTTGATATTGTACATTTGTGTGCTCTGCCATATCAGTTATTGTGGTTGATACCAAAGGGACTATCCTTCCTTTCTAAATCATTTTTATAAAGTACAGAACTTTAATAATGTATGCTTTTGTATTTTTTGTTGTTAAACGCTGCCAAGAGCAATGAGACTAAAGCTACAAGTGAGTTGTAAGGATGTGTTCTTTAGTCATAGTTGTGGGGCAGCAGGGTTTCAGCTCTCTGCATACCAGTATGTATAAATAATTAATTCTTTGGGTTGTCCAGGAACATTCCAGTCAGTCACCTGCATAAATTAACTAACAGACAGGCTTGAGATGATGGATCAACTTGAAACCAGATGACTGACTGATCAAACCTTCACAAAAGCTTATTCGACTAATAGTTACAGAAGTCCTTCAGATGGAAGCTTTGGGCAGTTTGGCATCTCCTCTGTTTAGTTCGGTTTGGATGCCTGTGTTGATTAACAATCTGCATAGAGTCTTCAAAGTACTCACCTAGGTCATTCCTGCTACAGACATAACTGAACTGTGTGTAGGTGAGACACTAAGATTCTTGAAATTATTCTTCCTGACCTGAATCTGCAGAAGACATAGTTTTCCTATCTTGCTCTAGGTGCCCTGCCATACCTGTCTGTCTCATGTTGCCTCAGTTTTTAATCTGTCCCAAAGATCACTGATTTTGTTTAAGCAACAGTACAGGGATCCTAATGTTTCTTTTGCAGATTTGAATTGTTCTCTAGCTTGCACTGAATGTAGAGTCTACATGCAGAGATCAAAATTTAAATATATAGACTCCCATTTCTCATGTCCAGTCACTTGAATTGTTCATGGACATTCCACAAATGCTTGTTTTGATATCCTTTACTAGAGCAGGGGCTTGTACACCTACATTTAGACAGCTCAGTCTCTTGACTCCCATCCCTGATGTCTAGTATTGACTACAAATCTGCATGGAAAAAATGTTTGATATCTGCCAGGTGTTCTACATAAAATAGTGGGAAAGAAAATTATGTTGGGAACCAGCTATTGAAAACTGAAATGAAATAGGTACTAAAAATTATGTTACACTTAAACACTAAGGGAAGCCATCTATTTAAAGACCTTATTCTGGCAGGTCTTTAATGAGAATCAAACATCTTTCTTGAGGAAAACAAATTCTCTTCAACTGTCTTGCTCAAAACAGCCTTTTCTTTTTTTCTTCCTTCATATTTTCTGACAAATCTAAGTTAATTAAGAATCCAAAACTTTTTGTTATTGCTATTTTGATGAGGATACAGCAAATCTTTTTCTTATCAATTAAACAAAAGAGAAAATAGTACAGTCAATCTGTATAATGATTCTGCATATTGATCAAACATATTCCTTGTTAGGTTTTTGAGACAGAAGACTGCAGTTTAATATCTAATTATTATGCTTATGTCAATCTGAGCAATGATAATTAGAGTGTGATTAACATTGTGACTGAGATTTGTGTCTATTTCTTTTCCTCAGATGTTTTTGCCAAGTTATCTCTCTGGCTGAAGTGCTGGTACAAATTGATGGTACAGATTTATCATATCTTTAAAATCTTGTATTTAATGATTAAATGCCAGAATTTTTATACAGCAGTAAGTAATACGAACAAAAATATTCTGACTGTGGTTGACATTTTTAAAGCCTTGTCTTTTCTTTGGACCTGTCTAATCTTCCACATCTGCTATCTTGTACTTTTAATCATACCCATGCATTGGATCTTAACAATTCCTAGGTGTACTCAATATCCATGAGCAGATTTTTCAGCATCCTTTGGGGAACACTGAATTCATTGCAATTCATTCCGTGAATGGAAGCTCCTGAAAAATACATGTTGGATGAGTGTACTCTGTTATCAGGTTCTTTTCAAGGTTAAGGTCTGAAATGTTCTTAAGTACTTCAAAGCAGGCCATCTTCCTAGGTTGATGCAGCCTAGTATAGAACACTCTTTGCAACCATCAAACTTGAGACAGCTAAAAATTCAGTATTGCCAAGCTTTGGCCTGAACAAAATTCTTAAATGCCTCCACTTTGTCATTAGCATACCTGTCCATAATGATTTGGATGCGAAAAGGATAGCACCTGCTGCCTGCCTGTCTAGACCTAGAACCTATACAAAGCAATATCCATCAGGATATGCATTTTCTGCATCACTTTAAAATTATGAGGGCATTATGTCTATCACATTTTAAAATAATCTGTTTGGAGATGGAGGAAGAAAGTAGTGTGGATCACCTGTTTGTCCTGTGGCTGCTTTATTACTGTGTAGAAAATAATCACGATCCAGGGTACATGAAAGAAAAAAAATATGAGGGCGCATAAATCAACTGTCTTGTGATGGGTTCTAGCTTCTTGACTCCACTAGGAATGTCTATGTTTCATAAATTAAAGACACAATTTTGATTTACTAAAATGTAATTCCATAAGAAAAACAGAATTGTAATAGAAGAGGACAACAAGGATGACTTATGAGACTTCCTTTTGTTTTCAAGTCCTTAGACATCTTTACATTTCTTTTAAATAATTTTTGTGAACTTTCTTTTCAATGAAACTTCTGGCAGATGATGTGTGAGGAGTATTTTTTTCTTTTTCCTGGATTCAAAAAGCTTTAGAAAGGAAGGGCACAATGATTTTTTCTTTTACTTTTGATGTACAATAGCCATAGAGTATCTTTTTCAAATATTTACTGATCTGCCTTGCATTTCCCACTTTCTACTAATGGGTATATTGAGAGTCTGATGCAGTCTTCTGGTTTTATTACCACTTGTGACCCTGTGAGCACAAGAATTAAACTCAGGAGACCTTCTGGAATTGTCTCTTGGGTCAACCATTTTACTGCTTCATGTCCTTGAGCAATTGCCTTAATCAATGCAGCAGCAAATTTTCTCCCACAGCTTGTCTTGTTGTGACTCAATATTTTACCAGGTAGGTAGGGAAAAATCTTGTAGCTGCTCAGTGTGAAGAAGGAAGGATTAATGGGAACTGGCCATTAATCACTGGTCTAACTTAGGGAAGAGCAAAAGAGAGCTCTGAATGCACAAGTCAACAAAGCCAACCACACCCTAAGGAGGACCAGCTGAGCCTGTTCAGGGTGTGCAGGGGCAGCTGCCCTCAAAGAGGATTTAGCCAGCAGACAGATTACAGCACTAGCCATGAAACTGTTTTTCATGTCAAACCAAAGAGGCTGGCCACTGCTTTTGGGGGGGATGACTGAATTTCTAAAGAGTTTTTTGCCTGACCAGCCTTTTGACATGGTATGCTATAAATATGAATGATCTGGATGCATTTTCTCAGTGAACTCCATGCATTTCTGCCCTCTACTTTAATAAGCACTGTTGAATAAATAATACATTGAAGATGGTTTGTAACTAATTATTTATCACTCTTTTGGGTAACAGGGGCTCATTGGAAGAGATGTGGTCTCCTCCCATGTATGCATGTGGTACCATGCTCATCATACTGGAAGCCTCTAATTACTTTTTTTTTTTACAATTCACAACCAGGATTAAGGCAAGAAATCATTTCAGGCCAAAAAAATTGTCCTTTTCCTAAATCTGTGCTTAATGTATCTTAACCTACTCTCATATAAAATAGTATCTCTGGGTAGAGGTAAAGAACCTGAATCTGATCACATTGTCAGTTTAGGAAGACATTATACTCTGAAAGTTAAATCCCAAACTTTCCCTCTCCATCAGGGCTTGAAATACATCCTCTGAAATGAGAGGTAACAATGTCAGTTAGATACATACCTACCCATCCAGCCATTCATCAATGTTTCTGGAATAACAGATTAGAAAAAGATGCTTTTCACCATGGTAAATAGTGCATAATAATAATAATAATAATAATAATAATAATAACAAAAATGCTTAGAATATACCCCCCATTATCCTTGGGACTATAGTCATTTATCCACTCAAGAGAATTTTTCTAAAGCATTGCAAATGGATTTAGATTCCCAGTTCATGGTGTCGAGGAAGGGAAAAAGCAAAATGGTATCTTGGCTTCAAACCAAGGCTTTGGGAATTCAGATGAGTGAAAAGGACCAGACCTAGGAGCACTTATTCACTTTTTGTTATACAGATAATGGCAAAAGCAGAAGTAATGCAGAGATCTTTCCTACAATTCTCTACAAAATTAAAAAGTTACACAACTCCTTCTGTTAGCTGATTTCATTAAGGTGCCTTTAAATTAGAACAAAGTTCATTTCGTTAGCCTTTAACAGAATCTCTTAGGACAGTTTGGTTTTGACTTGCAACAATGGATGATCTCTCTTGCCAGGGCATTCAATTTCTTCTCAAATTAATTTAAATCCTTCCTTGTAATTTAAAATTTTTATTTGTCATTGTCAAAGAAACATCAATTATTTCTGGCTCTGCCCTCAATTTGGCTTCAAGAATCAGCCTCTTGGTACTCTTTAAAAACTTGTTAGGAATTTTAGGAAGGGATACTGAGCAATCTAATGATAATTATTTTTGTCATTGTTAGCTTGAGTAATCATGTAGCCTTTGTAAAGGAGTCTGATAATGGTCCTATATTCTACAGGAATATGAGTTGCATAGACTAAAAACATAAAATGTGACTTGGTTGGGAGTTTCTAAATAAATATAGGATATAAATTAACATAAGTGGAAAGTCTGCTTTGTAAGCAGGAAAGTTAATTTTCATATCTTTGTTTTGTATCTCATGAACATCAGAAACTCATTTATTTTCTTTCATTATTTTTTGCCTAGATTGAATTTTCACAATAATTTTCTTTCTTTTTCAGAAGTTCTGATGTCATAGTTCCATAACTATCTAACAAGTCTGATAATGGCAATACTCACTGTTATGTCCTCTTCAAACTCCATATTGATGAGAACACACAGTCCTTTCAGATGTGTCACTCTTTCTGTCAGTAGCTTCTTTTGAATGTGGATATGATCATATGTGCTGACTTAATGAATTATGAGCAGTACAGTTATATGCCTGCAGAGAAGACAAGGACTGCAGGATGCAGGATGCCTGCAGGATAAGGTTTGCTTTCATTAAAAAATCTCAGACATTAACCCAATAGAAACTATGGATTCATTTTTAGTGACACCCATAGTAAAGAAAAGTTCAATGAGTTCATTCTTTCTCTAGTGAACCTATTTTTAATAAAAACAGTTGAAGCTAATGTATTTCTTCCCCACAGGGGCCGACAGTCTGTCAGCAAATGCATTTTTCCCTTGAACACCACAAATTTTCAGTGTTACAGGACACAGTCTCTGTGGTAAACAAGGTCACTGGTTCTTACTAAACAGAATTTCCACCCTCAAGGATGCTCATTTAACTAATGAATGTATAAATTAATAATGTCTTTATTTCCTCTTTGTAAAAGAAAATTTTTAGATGGAAAGGAGAAGAAAGTCATAAAACAGTTACTAAAATTCTCTGTGGGTCATCAGATGGATTTAAAACTGCTCAAAATTTCTCACAAGGTTTGTGTTTTTCCCAGAAGAAGCCTAGAACTTCACCCTAAAAATTCAGGATCTATCCAGGCTGAAAACTTGAATAGTCATGCTCTTGTGTCACTGTTACATAAGAAGAAGCAGCATTTAAATCTTTTTGGTGAGAAGATTAAGTCTCAATCTCATTTTAGTTTTACTGATCTCTTCTTTCAGTATGCTTGGAAGGCAACTAAATAAGAATTTGCTTTTGTTTTCTCACTTTTGCCCTATATTTTTGTAATTTGATAGAGGAAATATTTGCTCCTCAAAATTTGCTCATGTCTATATAAATAACCCAGAGGAGAAAAGAGAAACTTCATAATAGGAATGAGTGACAAGAGTGGGAGCAAGAGTTCAGAGTCCCTGGTGCTGGCCACCTCGCTCTGGATTTGGCAAAAATCCAGCCCAATTTACATTCTCTGTGCATATCTTCCCTTTAAGCAGAAGTGCTGCTAGCTCAGCAGGGTGCTCCTCTTCAATCAGTGTTGAGCTGACTGGGGCTATGGTTTAGGCACACTGATAATTGTCTGTCTGGAAAGAAGCTAAAGCGAGTACTGCAATTTTCATTCGAGCACTTAAATGCTTGAGAACAAACAAGTGTTTTACCCCAGAATTCACCCTTTCAGAACTTGGAGGCAGATTTTTCTCCAAGATGAACTGCAGTCAGAAAATGAACTTGTTATAAACCTTTGTGCAAGGATGAAGCTATTTAGATAAAAGTTAATTCTTCATGCAGTCATTCATGCACCTCAGACACACTTAGAAGGGAAAGAGATACTATTAGTATTCAGAAAACAAATAGTGTAGCTAGGAGTGTATATAAGGTATTTAGGGGACAAAAAAAAAAGCCAAACTTGACAGACAGGTTGAAGGCAAGGACATTGCCAATAATATAACAGAGATATTTTCTGAGAACATCGGTCCTTGGCAGTTATTAAAGTAGCCCTGTAGCCCCCTAAATGTAGTGTTGTCATCACTTTTAACAGGTCATAGGATCAGGAATGAGGTTTGCCAGGGTTTATCTAAAGTTGCTCTGGCCTGCAAGGGATTTTTATTTCAGGTTCTTTAGCTATAAAGACCACTCTATAGTGACCAGGTCTGATCAGTTTTATTTCTCATTATATAATTTTGAGGTACAACCATGTCCTTACATGTCTAGAGGAAAAAGCATAGAATTATGTATTCAGCATAGAATGTAACACTTGTAAGTCTAGAATAACGATGTGGTGCAGAATGTAGGCATGGTATTTCAGCAAAGGCTTGAAAGAGAGGATGCAGAATGCAGTACTGAGGAGTAGAACTTCAAGAGGGTAAGAGAGACACACAGATGACACTAGAAACCACTGAGATGTAAGCACCAGCTGAAAACATAACGATAGAGGATGATATAAAATTAATTTTGAGAATGAACAACAAGCATCTGAATAATAAAGACAGGGTATATCTAGCAAATATGGATGTAACATGGAGGTGCAGACCAATGAAGAAAGAGAAACAGTAAGAATGAGAGAAAAGGTTTAAAACAGCTTTAATGCATAGAAACTCCCTGTATTAAAAAGAAAGGAAGAAACTGGCAGCATCATGATCTTCCCTATGTGAGACCTGGGATATGGTCAGCTTGCTGTAAGACTTTCTCCACATGTCCAGGGTGAAACCACTCAGGAACACTAGAAGTGTGACTGTAAAAGAAAAGAAAGGAGTATATATTAAGAATAGTGACTGTAACAGTTGTAATCGTATTGTTAGTCATATTTTCCATAATACTGTATTTTTTCAGTAATAGCAAAATGTGTTCTTAGACTGTTAAGATTTCAATTTCTCTAAAAATGCATATGACTTAGCTTTGCATATTAGATGTGTTTCCTTTTGTTTCAAAAGAGGGTTTGAGTAAATGCTAGTACCTGGGACTAATTTTTGACAGTAGGTTAAAATACTTGATACATTAGAGAGATCTCTGGTTTTCTAAAGCTACTAATGTGAATGGTTAAAAACAAAGGTTTTAGAGTATTACAGACAATGTTATTTATCAGTATATGCTATGTTTTTCATGGGAAATGCCAAGACAATGATAATTCATCATATTGTAAGCTTTTTCAGAATGCCTAAACAATGTATTATCTGTTCTGTTCAATTAATTCCACAACATTGAACATTTAATTACACTTTTTTGAGCAGTTGCATACTATAATAGCAATTTGGAACCCATTATCCTCAACATTAGCTCTAGCTCACTGTTACTTCTCCATTTTCTCTCAAAAACACAGCAGGTAAGTTGGTGCAATATCATGTGGAAGATATGCATTCTTGACATATGAAAAAGCATATGAAAAGCCAAATACTATGAAGAACAGAGCTAAGAAATAATACAAAAAAATCATTGTAGAAATATAAACCTACTTGCAAGCAAGCAAACTCTTCATAGACTGTAGTTTAAAAACATGACAAGGGTCCAGCGTGATGTTTTTCAGGATCACTTTTAAAGATTGAAAGAAAGGTTTGATGCAGATGGAAAGTCTAAGTTTTGACTGTATCTGAAATTCTCTGTGTTTCAATATTTCACCATGTATCTCTGTTGTTTTTCTCAGATGACAGACTTCAGGTCAAAAACAGTCCTGAGGTCTGCAGTGTTCAGATGCAGTTCACATCAGATGTCCATGGAGCAGGGCTATGGCTGCTGTCCACCAGAGATTTTTTGGAAGCCTTACAATGTTAAGTGTCAAAACAATCTTTAGCAGTAACTGGAGAATTACCACCCACCTGAATGATGTGTACTAAGTGATGACTACTAAGAAGCATTCTATTATGTCAACCTTTACTATTAACAATTTATCTTGATTAACGTATTCCTGTATTTAGATTTCCTGCTGATTTCTCTTTCTCACAGCTTCCTACTCTAGGGAACATAATTTGATATAAATGGAAGTAATTAAAATATGGTTGACCAAAGCAAAAAACTACTGGGGGATATTTTTGTTCCTCAAGAAGTGGTTAGTTTACATTTTGTTGAGGGGCTAATATCTATTTCTTAGGTTTACGTCTTGTTGCTAAAGTCTGTATCTTTAATTAATCTGTTTATGCTTCCCTGAAGGGTTTGATCTATTCATGGGAAATTTTATTAAAATTAAGATTCTCTCATAATTGTTCCAATCATCATATGCATCTTCATTTCAACACAGATTTAAGATCCCAAATAGGTTAACTGACTAAGACAAAATGCCTGTAGTTTTCCTGCCAACTACAATAAGGTGGACACATCGGCCCTCGAGGCAGGAAAGAAGTGAAGAATGCTGTGACTAATGAAATTTAATAGATTTAGATCTGACCTCAGCCTTTGTTTTCTCTGTCATCTTGTCTTCTCCTGTGTCTTCATGTCAGAGACGCTGCTTGCTGTTACATCTGTCACAGTGGGATCCTTGGCCCCTTCCTAGTGGCTGTCACTGAAAGGACACACTCGAAAGTGTTGAGGGAGATTTAATCTCTCTGTTGCACAGCTCAGTGATTTAGTAGGTTCAGCAACGTGACACACTGAATCAGCTCTGCCACTGATGTTAGGAGTCTCTGATTATGTGTGGTTTCACTGAACAGGTTATGCTATAAAAGGAAAATGTGGGTAGTCAAGTAGTGTAGAACCTCTTACAGTGAAGTGTGAAAATTCCAAACAGCCTTCGTGCATTTCAGTAAATATTTTCCTCAAGCTGCATACAGCAATTTCTCTAGAAAAGCTTCCTTACAGGAGCTAAACTCTTTTGTTAGGGTCTAGATACATCTAGATACAAATGATTTGTCTAGGTAGTGTTAAATAATGAGGATGATTGCCTTCTCGTTTTGGACAGAAGCATAAATAGAAAATAAAAGCATGACACCTGTTGCTGCAGATTCACTCAGCTGGAAGTGAAAATCAGGCTGATTATTTTGTAGATGCTTGACCTCATAGTACAAGTTATGCAGTAATAGCAATTGAAAACAAAACAATTTGATTTTTATGGCCATTGGAACCTCTTCAAGGACTGAAGAATTCTAAGCAGGGCAAAATAGTCCATGCCAACTGGCTTCCATGCCAGGTGAGGAGAGCTTTAAACTAGAAATTACAGTGAAGGGAGGTGTCAGCCTTCAGTCAAATGAGAAAATGGTGAGGCAGGTTGAGAAGCAAATTACGCAGGGTGATGTGGGCAAGACAGGCTTAATAATGAGCAAAGTAAAGCAGAAAAGGGCAAATCCCAATATATTCACACAAATAAGGTAGAGCCAAGAGGCTGGCATGATGGGAGAAACTTTCATACTTTTTCTGGGAAACAGACATGAACAAGTGCCCTTCTGTAGCATGGGGAACAAAAGGAGGAATTACAGCTCTGCATAGTGTTGTAACATAGATAGGGTGGGATGTCACACAACTGGAGTGCAGTGAGTGATGGGTACAGGCTCAATAAGAAGGACCTGCTGGAAAAGGAAGGGGGAGATTCCCTTTGTGTGAGAGAGAAATGGGAATGAAAAAAGTTGTACCTAGGAACAGAAAAGGAAATAGCTCCAGTGCTGATATCTGCAATTTTTTTGTTCAGCTCAAATACTTCCATCTCTCAGTGGTCAGATGGATTAGAGGGATAAGAAAGTGCAGCAAAAGGAGTCTATCTGGAAGGTCAGTGGCTGCTTTTCTGTTAAGGTCTGGCAACCCACCAAAGTCAACACATCACAATTACCTCCTGCTTTCTTTCAAGATACAAAGGTAATTTCTAAGAGCTATCCTTCACTTATGGCATTTATCTGTGAGATAATTGCAAAGCATTGATAAGGACCTTAACTAGATATGGATAACCTCAGTCATCTATGGCAAATTTTATTTTTGTGACAAGCATGATCTTTTGAATTTTTTATTATTTAGTCATCAAAAATAAGACAGTCTAAACCCCCTCAACTCTCTCTCCTAATTCCAAATCAGAATAGTTCATTTACATTTTGTTGCCAAACTGACTTGAATTAGATTAAGAAATTTCTTGTAGATCACACAGCTGTCCTTACTGTCATGTGATCCTTCTTGCAGTGAGAGAAGTGTGTGGGTCAAGATAAAGACAGGGAGATCACTCAACAATTACCATCATGGCAAAAAAAATGAATAGAGACTAGGGGAAAATTAAGTTACTGCCAATTTAAATAGATTTGGATAGTGACAAAAACTAAAACACCTGCACACATACACATGTTCCAATCTCAACTTCACTCCTTTCTCATCTCTTCTGCCTCTTCCCTGTCTCTGAGCTATTCAAGACTGATGGGGAAAGAGGGATTATGGTCAGACCATAACTGAAAGGGTATTTGAAAGGGTACTTTGCCTTTCCTTAACTGTTTTCCTGGAGCACTTCCATCCTGGCTGAGGGGTGCCATGCCCTGCAGTGAGTGGGTTGGAGCCCTCTGGATCCCACTGTGTCAGCCCAGAGGAGTCCCTGCCCCTCCTCACAGACATGTCCTGCAGCCCCTGTGGCCAGGCCCTGGGCATGGATGCACTGTACAATAACAATATAATTAGGATAAAATGGAAGAGCAGTATTTCATTATTATTATTATGAAACTGTACTTGCTAGTATGTTTTCTTTTATGTGCTATCATATTGTACTTTGAAAAATATACTTGTAGTTGCATGAGATATATGTGATATTCAAAGATCAGTAATTGAAGGCCAAGACCTCCAAAACCAGGGGTGATTCCTACAGCAGCTACATTGTTCTCAAGTCACCTGGATACATTCAATGATTAAAACATTGTGCTGTCTCCCTGTGCCACTTGAAAGGATAGGTAAAACTTTTTAGCAAAGGTAATAGCAAAATATTGGAAAGTATGTGATCCACAGTCAGGACACATTCACTGTGTAGACTTCAAGTCTTGTTGGTCTCTGGAGACGCATATGATCACCAGCAAATTGAAGGTTGCAGGGTTTTTAATTGCTTGTTGTCAGTGCATAGAGGTTGTGGTTTATGTCATGAATTTTAAGTTGTCCATCCTTCCTGTGTTTCCTAATTACATGCATATGCACAAGAAAGGTACAGAGTCAAATCAAGTTATGAAGTTGCAGTAACACCTCATGAATTACATGTCATAAATTTATCTCTGTTCTAGCATTTTTCTACATGGAATTGTAGGAAAAGGATCCCAACAGTTGTCTTACAGGTTCAGGCCAGATTTCTTTTGGCATGTGTTCAGTGCTTTCTGCCATAAATAAATTTAGCCTGAAGAATAAGTAGAAATATCCTAAAATAGTGAACCTTTTAATCTGTGGAATTGGAAATAGGGAAATATCCAACTGAAGCACTGGAAGAAGAGTGTATACTAAAATTCAAGGAATTCTTATTTGAATAATTAAAAAAACCCAAGTGAGATACAAATGAAATCAGTAATTAAACCACTAGATTTTCAAAGAAAGGCCACATTATGCAGATATCTAGGAACAGGTATCAATCTCTATGTTGCACCTATCTTTCCTGTAGTTCAAAGCTCAGATCTGTTGACTTGCCATGCAAAGAGGTTTGTCTTACCACTGAGGAAGGTTTCCTAACCTCTGAGACCAAAAAATAAAAAATGCAGGGGAGAAATCCTATCCTCAGTAAAGTCCTATCACAACTCCAAAAAGCATAGTTTGGAAAACAGTTTTTCAAATACAACATCCAGTGTTTTTAAGCCAGTGCCTTCTTGTTCAAGTAACACTGAAGTGAACGCTCTGCAGAAATCTAAAGAATGAAGGTTCTTAAGAATTAGTGATATAAAACTTAAAACATTAACATTAATAAGTTCTAAATATTTTTATTTACTTTGAGCCTTTTCTTAAACAAATCTGAAAAATAATGGGTGATTTAAATTAGGTGTAATATTGGGAATCAAAATTCTCTACTTATTTCTTGGAAAGATTTGGTCAAATTCTTATTTGAAAAATTTAATTCCCAGAACATGCTAGTTCAGAATAATTACAAACAATACAAAGCAAATAATAGAAAAGAACTTTATGAAATTTGGCTAAATAAAGGTAACAAGATTTATATGTTAATCACATTTGTCAAAATTGAATACCAAGTGCTGTTCGAGTTGCTTAAAAGCTGGTAGACTCATATGAAAATATTCTACCAAGAAGTAGTTTGATAAATATTTTGTTGATGGGATCAGTCCTAAGGTGCATCAAAACAGACAGTATGTATGGCACAGAAAGAAAAAAGCCCAACAAAATCGTGGAATCATGGTCCAAAAGATTTGGGAAAGACTAAATGGAGATTCACGTCCATAAACATTTTATTTTCAGTAAAAATTGTTATTTCAGTTGTGCTGCAGGTCCTGCTAGACCAAGGATCATAGTAGCTCCAAGTAGGCCTTTCTTTATTTCAACAACTATGTAGAGAAATTCAAGTCTGTCATTGCCAACATCATTTGCAGTCTCTTTCACACTTTGCTTTCCATTTCAAGCACAGTACTAATACAGAAATTATTCAAAATCAGTGTATGAGAAATTATTGTTTCACTGAGAATAATACTGGAATAATCTATATTGTTGGCATTAAAATTCAGCCCATTACATGAGACCGAAAACGAAAACTTCACAAAAAATCATTTAGGGTAGATGACATTCTACACTTTATTTGTAGTAATTCTCCAACAATCAGCATGATAGTCCTTTATGACTATTATTATTTAAATTCATATGCTAAATCTGGGGGGGGGGGTTTTCCAATTTCAGTAATTTTTTCTTATTCTTCAAGAAAATTAATGTTAAGTTTCTTTGGTTTTTTTACTGCATTTATGTTTATAACAATGTTTATAACACAAAACATTCATAAGTTTTTCTTACTGTGCAAAAAATTATCCTCAATTAATAAACAGACTCCAAATTGTGCAATATTAACAAAAATTGTAAATAACATTGGTGTTGAAAAAAATATTTCAATACAAAGAAAATATTTATAATTTGTGAGTGTCTATATGTTCCAGTACATTATTTGACCCATTCCCCTTAAAATCAGTACTCCAATCAGAATGTTACTTGCTGATACAAATTTTGAAAGCTGACATTAAAGTGCTGTGTTTTCAGTAATTATAACACAAGAGAAAAGAGAATTGTCAGTAAATTATTCTTCCTTTTCTGTACACTCAAGACTCTGTTATTCAAGTAAAATCTCCATTTGATTTTCATTATGGAATGAAAACTATATAATATTAGCAGCAACTATCTGAGAAATGAGTTATAGATCTAATCCTATGGGTCCAGCTTTTCAATTTTTTTTTACTTAGCTAAAATAGATTCGTGTTAATTGTTCATAGTTTAACTACTTCTTTCTGAAGAACAAAGAATAAAAGCCTATAGTGAGACATTTGAAGAGCAATGTTTCAAGTACTTGCAACATTTTTATTTCAGAGATATTTTACTTTAGTGAAACAGTCAGTGGACATAAACGAAAATTCATCCACTGTGAAGAATAGTGTATCTGATTTTACATCAAATGCTATGTATTCCTTGTGGGATATGGCTGATTGTGCATAGAAATATTGGTCTGCGTGCCAGAATGTTGTATTTCTCAAGAATATAGCTCAGAGGCAAGTCAACAACAGCACTATTTGATTTGTTGCTTGCCTAGACATGGAGTTAGAATCTATATTACTTCATATACAATATTTTTATTTGCCCTTTCTCTAACTTCTTTTTGAGTTTTACCTAAAAATTATGCCTAACAGGTATAATTTTTTTACCTGAATTTTCTGCTGACCAGAAATAACTAAGCAATTTTATGCAATTTCTCTATGACAAGTGAACTACCATATACACATGGTTTTACTGTTAGTTCTCTACTAAACACCCCATTTTAATAATACCTCATGAGAGTTTTCTGAAAAAATAATTTTTCTTCTCTTTCTACAGAAGGCTAAAAGAATTTCATGATCATGTGTGTGTTGAAAACTGTTATTATAAAATTGTAGTTAATTTCTATGTAAAATATATTTTTATTGTTCCTGCTATTCCTTTTTGTTTGACTAGCTAAGCATAAGACTTACCTTATATATCCTTTTTGTCATCTGCTACCCCTCTTTTGCTTTCACAGAACAAATATATGTATATACCCTTTATATATACACACATTGCTTGCTTCCAGTGCAAATTTCTCCTTTGACAAGTTACAATATAAATAATTTATAGATACAATTTATTGCAAGACAGAAATATGTTTATATGAAACAGAGAGATTCACCTTCTTTCTATTCAGGGAAACCAATATAGTATCCAGTGTTGTAATAAACTGCATATTTTGTTAGGAAAGACATTTTATTGATTTATTTTCCACTTGTGCCTTGCAGATTTTCTATAACTCAAGTACTGATTTTTTTTTTTTTTTTAATATCATAGCTTAAGTTACCAGAAGAGGAAAATAATTTTTCCCACTGAGTGGTGTGAGCTGTCCTTAGATGTGAGTGAAATGGCTGTACTTAACTGTGTAATAATCCACCATTCATGCTGAGTTAGCAGAGGGAAACAGGGTATCTCTTCAGACATCAGTGTGCTGGATGGCCTTCTCAGAAGGGAAATAAAAAATCACCTCATCTCGAAATCACCTGCTTGAGACTGCCCTCCACATGCTGAATCCCTCTGCAGTAAGATCTTAACAACCATTTATCTCTGACAGAGCCCTGGTGCCAACTTTTCCCTCAGGGCAGAGAGAAACAGCAATATAGGATGTTATTTCCTTAATAATTAGCAATCCCTCAGCAGATGTGTTCAGCTTTCTTCCTCAGACACCTTGGACCTGGTGACCTGCTGCCAGTCTCTGCAGTTTCTACCCCTGGAGGTATCTGATCTAATGACTGCCCTTCAGGTACCTGCATACCCTGAGAATCACTACCACGTTGGTGATTTGGCCATGATGCAGCTCTCAATAGCATTTCTCACCTCTTGAAAGACATCCTTTGTCCATTTTGGTTATTAAATATGTTATTAATAACTATGAGTAATTAAACTGCTTACCTCTGTGAAATGACAGCTAAGAAATATAGCAAATGTTCTATCTGACACATTGAGGATTCTGAAAATATAAAAATACTAAAATTGCATGGTTAAACTGAGTTTAAATATGCCAAGATATTTAAAGAAGTAACTACCTGAAAAAGGATTAACATTTGTATATAAATAATATATATTGCTGAAACTGGATTACTTCAATGAAGATTTTAAAGTGTATTAGATCCGTTATCTCTGTTACTTTTTGCTGATCTGACTCAAATTATCATTCAGAAACAAAGGAAGTCTAGTCATGCAATATTTTCTCAGTGTTTAAGTGAAAAGAAATAAATAGACACAGGATGGAAGTCATATTGTTTTTGCAAGCACTGAAAAACAAACAAACAAAAACATTTGCAAAGAAACATCTTTGGATAATAAAAGGTGAGCATTCAATTGCAGATCAGGGAATTTAGTTCAAAGATAAATTACAAAAGGTGAGACATAATACCAGCGAGAAGACAATTACATTCTGCCTTGCAGGTGAATGTGTTGCAGAGATGGAGGACTATTCTATTACTCAGAACCTAAATTCTGTCATCACCAAAGTAAGTAGCATTGAGGTTTCAGTACATTTCTTTTAATTTCACATAGCCCAGTGGTCACAACACATTTAGAAAGGGCAAACCCCGTTTTTAAATTCTTCTTTCTGGTCCAACAAGTTGCAGGGCCTTGGCATTTGTGTGAATCAACACATGCAGGTAACCAGGGTGACCACAGAACCACAGCTGAAATGCCAAGAACAGATTTATTTCATTCCTTCTCTGACTGAGCATCCCCAGACCATGCTGGGCTGCAGACACACAGGAGCAGGGACACGGGCACGTCCTGTGGGCCCTGCTCCCTGCCCCCATCTCTCCAAGGACCACACACACACCACAGTCTATCACCACACTGTGATCTCTGAGCTTTATGTCTCCAACGTGGCTCAAGCGTGCGGGTGAGAGTGCACTCTCTGTACACAGGAATTCTACTTCTCAAAACACAGGATGAACAGCATTAGGCACAATAAATGAAGTTTTCCCACACTGATATTTTCCAGGCTTTAACATTCTCAGTTATAAGGGCACTTGAGTCAATTTACCATTCTCTTTGCCATTCTTCCCTTTTTAACCCTTTCCTCCCAACAGTATTTATTGCCAATACAGGATCTAAAATACCACTCTACAGGGAGTGGCAAGCTGGAACACTTATGGCTGCCTCTGCCACATGTTCATTAACAGCTTGGATGTGGGACTCAAAGGGATACTAAGCAAGTTTCCAGATGATACAAAACTGGGAAGAGCTGTTGAGTCCCATGGAAGCAGGAAGATTCTGTAGAGGGAACTTAATAAATTAAAGGACTGGGCAATCACCAACCATATGAAGTGAACAAAGGGAAGGGAGGGATTCTGCACCTGGGATGAGTCACCCCTGGATGTATGGACAGACTGGGGAATGAGAGGCTGGAAAGCAGCACCACAGCAAAGGACCTGGAGGTCCTGGATGATGGCAAGTTGAATGTGTCAGCACTGCCCTGGCACCAGGAGGGTCACCTGTGTCCTGGGGGCATCAGGCACAGCATCAGCAGCCAGGCAAGGGAGAGGATTGTCCCCTCTGCTCTGAGCTGGGTTGGCTGCACATCGAGTTGATTACTGCAGCATAAGAAAGGTCCTGTGATTTTGTGATTTTAAAAATTACTTTATTCACAGAAATAGAGATTTCATATACTGCTAGTTTTGCAGAGTATAAGGAAAGATCTTTAAACAGTCACTCAATAATTTTGTTTCTCCGTCTCTGTGTTCATCTCGCTTTTGGTTTTCAGGAAATATTGTTTCATTGCTGTCAGGGTAATGGTGGAAAATCTTCTGCAGAATCTTTCGTGTCTTTGAAAGAAAAAGATGTAATTGCAACCAGTTCTTTGTTCTTCTTCCCCATCTCAGCACTGTGGCTTGTATCATCAGAAGTCAAATTGTATGGAAACTCAAGTACCTGCAGCTGTCAAGAGGGGTAGTATATAGGGGTCTGCAGGAGAGAGGCCCCTTTAGAGTCTTCTTATGGTCTTAAAATTTCAGCTCCTTTATAAATTTGTATGATATTTCACTCTTAAAGAGTATGAACTTGTTCTTTTAGTCATAAACATCCACAATTGTCTAAAATGGGAAATATTTTACTATGTTCTCATGTGCATGGGTTTTTTTCTTTTAATTTAAAAGTTACTCTGAAGTAGATTTGTTCAGAGCCTAGAACTCTCCTAGGCTTCTCAGGTTTATGAGCTGTCAGTGGAGCAATTGGAAATGCATATTTTATAAGAAGAAGAGTTTCAGGGCCTATTATACCTTCTCTTCTTCCTGAACTCTTCAGCCTTATTCTGACTAGAGCATATTGACACACCAGACAGGCAAACAGTCTAAACAGAAAATTAGGAGTGCCTATGGAAAAATTTGAATTCCAGGAATAACTTTGATTCACACCATTGCCTACTTTGTGGAAGCTCCAAAATATCTACTTTAAGTGCTAGGCTGCCATACGACTGTGTATCAGGCAGCTGCAAATGACATTTATACAAAAAAATATGCAGTATGTACAATATCAATCAGAAAATTACTGATTGTCTTAATTAAGTTTGTTAGTACTGGCTTAATTTGGCTGCTGTATGCAAATGTATTATGATACAGAACTAAACTGTGGAATGTAAACTGCAATTTTCACAGAACTCCCCCTACATTCACTGCACAGAATATCTGATCCCTTAATGAGCAAATAGTTAATGTTTTGTTTTCTCCTCTTTGCTTGCTTAGGTTCCATGGCTCATTTACTTGCACTGTCCAAATCCCACTGACTTCAGTACTATGTTTTGGTTCAGAAAAAGCCTTTTCCTGGATTTTATGGAGTTTTTAAATTTTATTTTTTTCCTTTTTTTTTTGTTTTTCCTAGAAATAGTATTTCATCTCTGTATCATTCTTCAGAATGTAAGGGGCAGTATATTGTGAAGAAAGTTTGGTGTCAGTGACATTTGACACAGCTATATGATGAAACCACTCTTTCAATCTCCTGCAACCTTGTGCATTCTTAGATATATATATTCCAACCTCTGAAAACAAAAATTGTGTGGATTCTACAGAGTAAAGGCATTACTGCTGCAAAGTCAACTCTGCCACAGGTTCATGGAAGAGATGGTTCAGGAATTTCACAGAAGTGGTTTGACACGGATATGTAAGATTAAGTGTTACCAATAAAAACACAGGAACAAGATATGAAAATGCATTGCAAGGGGACAATATCTAAATTTTGAGGACACCTTTGCTGTGCAATGAATGTATACTAATACTAAATATAAAATCAATTTTCCTTCTGTTTTAAAGAATAAACTTTAGAAAAAAGGAATGCCATCAAAATACATCATTGTTGTGATTTTACCCCAACCAGCAATTAAGTACCACACAAGTGCTTGCACACTGCCCCACCAGCAGGAGAGAATTGGAAGGGTAAAAGGTAGGAAATTTGTGGGTTGAGATAAAGGCAGTTTAACAGGGAAAGCAAAAGTCATGCGCAGATGCCAAGCAAAACAAGACATTGAGTCACTGCTTCCCACAGGAAGGCAGGTGTTCAGTCATCCCCAGGAGCTCAGGGCTCCATCACATGGCCAATACACACCATCACTCCAAACATCACCCCTTTCTCATTCTTCCCCTCAGTTTTATACACTGAGTATGATGTTACAGTTCTGGAATTTCCCTTTGGTCAGTCTGGGTCACCTGTCCTGGCAATGTCTGCCCTCAGCCTCCCATGCACCCCCAACTCCCTCACCAGCATGGCAGCACAAAAATCAGGAAAGGCCTTGGCTCAGTGAAAGTGGCTCAGCAATAACCAAAACATCTCTGTATGATCAACCCTGTGTTCAGCACAAATCCAAAATACAGCCCCACACCAGCCACTGTGAAGAAAACTAACCCTGCCCTAGCTAAAACCAGCACAATCATGTATATAATTTGTCCACTCCTAAACTGAAAAAAATTAACTCTTTGGCTTCTCCTGCATCAAGCACTTGTCATAAAAGCCAGTGGCAATAGTAGGTTACTGACACTAGTGTGCTGCAATGCATAAAGAAATAGGAGTGTTTGAGCCTTTTGATAACAACTGAAGAACAGTTAGACACAGGCATTTGGGCTCTGGAGGCACAATAACATCAAGGACATTACCGTGCCAGCCTTCTTCTCACCTGGGCTTCCTCTGTAAACATCTGCAAGCAGTTCTGAACTTGATTATTGGTGTAAACTCCAGGTTTATCTTCCAGCTTCTTTAGGCTCTTTCCAGTTCTAGTTGCAATTCCTCACTCAAACATTCTCTAATCTGACTTTAGAGAAATTAAGTTCAAAATGCAAAATTTATTTCCACTTTCTTTTGAAAAAAACACTTCAGTGAATTAAGTCTTGGTGTTAACAAAATGAAAAAAATCATTTTAGCAAAACTGTTTTATTCTGCTGTCTTATTTCTATTTCCAGATGGATGTTTATTCAGCTGTGAGACCACAAGTTACTTGTACCATGTGGAAGCATGTGTAACCTTGGGCAGTACAAGCAAGAGGTCTGTGCTGTCCTCTGACAAGTCCATCACTGCTTAATGCAAGTGAATGCCAGGAATTTCAGCTTTTCATATTTTCAACTAAATTGGTATCATGAATTAGTGTTTATAAGAACGTCAGATATCAGTACAACACAGACACGTATGTACATTGAAAAATGAGGGTTCAAATAGTGGGTTAATGTATCACATTTTCAAAATCAGGCTGGGTCTTCAGTGTCAAAGTGAAATCTTCAAACTATGAGTAAAATCCAATTTATGACATCTTATGCTACTCTACTTAATCGTGGTATGGGAAATGAAGGTCTAAATGCAGATGTGCAGCAAGGAAGGTAGACATATGCAGATGCCCCAGATCTTGCATGAATACTCTGTTTATTTTCACTTTTGCAAAAAATGGCAGTTTGCAGTTTCATTCAAACTCACCTCTCTCATTCCTCTGCTGCTTTCCTACACAGCTTCCTTCCTGCATTTCTGAGAAAGAATCTCCAAGAAAGCATCTCCCTGCCTATTTGGCCATCATGACTGTCTGCCCACTGCAGTGCTTTCAAGTATAATTTCTTCTGTAAAGCCTGCAAGAAGAATAAATTCAGATAGCCATAAAACACGGAGAAGGTGAGAATGCCTGTAAAGAGGAGCAGTCATTATATCTGGCACAGCACTAAACAGAAAATAACAGTGACTAATGCTGCCTTTTGTGAATATAAGGAGGCTCACAGGACTGTCATCTTGAACACTTTCCTTCTCTGACAGTGATGTATCACTAATAAAAGAGTCCCTATTGCGAGAGAACTTCCTCCTAGGATGCCAAAAGGTCATTCGCCTTCAGCTAATGTGCCTGTGGATCTGCATCCATTGCTGGTGTTCTTGTTTCAAACCCTCAGAGGGAACTTTTTGGTCTGTTTTAAACTGCTGTCTCAGTTTCATCATTAAAGAAACTTGTTCCTCATTCCCTGCCAGCTGCTGCCATAATTTAGCTAGACCTTTGCTCATGAGAAGCAGTAAAAGAGGGGAAGGGAGCATGGTAAGACATAGACCTGATTGATTTTAAATTGGCACATGCTGTTATCTAGTAACTCAGCGGTCTGTTAAAGGTGTTGTTGTGCTCTGTGGGACTGAATACTATGATGGAAAAGACAAAGTAGCAGAAACTAGAGCAGCAGGGAAATAAATAGGTATTTCTCTCAAAACTCACGTATTGGCTTTCACTTGCTTAAAATCTTTCCATGGATATCACATGAAGTACACACATTCACACATATGCATGAATCCTGTATATCCTGGTTTCAAGGATATAGTTGAAAGTCAAGTTGCCTAAGCCAATCTTTTCCTTTGTCTGAAAATTTATTCTTCAGCAAGATAATACAAAACCAGCCAAAGTTAAACAGGTATTTCCTGTGTATTCCTTAGCTTGTGACTGTAGTCCTTCAAATACTGCATAAGTAAAACCACACCTGGAAATTAAAAAAAAATTACTTAAGGGTTAGACCAGATGCTTTAACTTGTAGAAAATTCATGTTTGTGTGGATTATTGAACAAGCAATAAGTACAAACAAGACAAAGATTAAGTGGAGACATCATTTGATTTACAGAGATGAAAATACTTTACATTGTGCAGTTCTTTGACATTTTGATTTGTATTGAAATGTAATGGCATTATGCTGCTTTACTACTAAACAAAAGGTTAGAAGAACATATCAGGTCTTCCCTGAAATTGCCAATTCACACTTTGAGGACCAAACAAACCCTTTCAATCTTGTCAAATAAGCTGTAAATTCTTAAATTAGGACAAACTTAAAACTGAAAGTTCAAAACAGAACCTCTGTGCTGTCTGCCCATTATTTTTCTGATTGGCATTATATATAAATTTATAAAATCTGTGGACATTTCTACAGAGTTCAAATTATTATGATTCATTTAATAAATAATGTCCCTAGAAAGTAGGTTGCAATAAAGCTAACAATTGGCATTATATTGAACATCTATGAACAGAGAAAGAAGATTTAAAAACAAGAGCATGAATAATTCTGAAGTAACTACCTTTGTGTTGTGACATAAAATTAATGCAATCAACTGACCTTGAGGATTTCCTTGCATATAGATTACTTTCTAAGTAGTCTGCATATAAAAACATTCTGTTGCTTTTAATGATGTGAAACAAATTGGCCTTGTATGTTGAAAAATTTTATTACTGGACACCTGAAAGAAAGGTATTTTAAAGTGTTTGTATCTGCAAATGAGTTTGGGAAACATCAGCACAGCACTGCAATTCCAAACAAACCAGTGCTGGGGAAATTAAGCAGTACAGACTTTATTATAAGGGAATAATACACGCCTTTAAACATAAAAATAATAGTAGATGAGAAGATACTGTCATGTCTGTGCTGTTGTTATTTTGTGACACCCTAAGAAACCAGAGCTAAGGTGTAGTCAGTCTTGATTGTGCATATCTTTCTTAAAATGTTGAGGTTTTCCTTAAAATATAAACCATTAATTTCTTAGGTTTAAAGATTCCTTTCCCAGTTATTGTAACTCATATGAAAATGTTTTGGCATTGTGGTATTAAATCCTGCCTTTATCCTCAGCTCCATTTGGAACCGTTTTATTTTGTTCTGTCTTATCCAGTATTTTGCTCTGAAGCTTAACAATAGTTCAATGCCTTGAGTAATGTCTATGTGAGAGACCTCTAGGTTTGATCAAAGTATTGTGAATTTTTGAGACGAGCATATAACTCAGAGTGGAGATTTTTTTTTTCATTTATTTTTGTTTGGTTGATATTATAACTGTTCAGTCTTGCATAAGGACCTCAGAAATTTAGTGGTGGTGTTACAAGTATAAATGACTAAAAATCCCAACTTATGCAGCACTACTGTAAGAACAGAGTTTAAATACGCCAATGTGCTAGTCTTTTCAGAATTTGTGGGCATTAGTTTTGCTCAGGTGGAAGATCACATATGGGTATAGTAATTTCACGATTATAAGCCGCACCATTTTGACTAAAATTTTGGTCCGAATCCAGAAGTGCGGCTTATAATCAGGTGCAGCTTATATACGGACAAAGAACAAAAAGTTGCTGTTTTAGTTTGGAGGACAGGTGTCTGCTGAGAAAGGCAGGAGCTTCTCTTTGAAATGGGGAATGTAAAACCCCTCCCTCCAAATTATCATAATTTTGAAATCAAGGGGCTTTCAGGCAAAGATATGGGAATTAGGAATAACAGTTCTTTTCTAGGGAAATTAAAATAGAAATACAGTACTACAAAGAAACAAACCCCAAACCCTGACAAAGTCAGAGTACAACCTGACACCCTGTCAGGCAGGGTGTTGGTAGCAGTCCCATTAAATGGTGGCTGCATCCTCCTGCAGTGACAGATGTGGCTCAGTTGGAGCAGTGCTCCTGTACAAGGTGCAGTTTCCCTCTAAAGCTCCAGTGGTGATGTGGAGAAATCCGGTTTTCCTCTGGAGTCCAGTGGAGAAAGGGGCTCCCTTAGTATCCCAAAACCTCTGTTTTATCTTGGTAAGAAATGTTGGGCTCTTCCCCCTGGCTGGAGCAACTTCAATGGGATGCAGTAATTTTATCAGTGCCACAGTGGGACTCAATGGCCATTAGGAGAAAATGACTCGCTGGAGGAAGGATGGGTTGTGAAAAGATAAAGAACAATGCCCTGCCTGGTTTCAGTGGATGGCCCATTAGCAGAATATCTGCCGTTGAGCTAAGGATCACTGCCCCCACCCTCAACAGATGGTGATAGAATAGATACCTTTTATCACACTCTGTATTGTAACATGCGGCTTATAATCAGGTGCGGCTTGTGTATGGACAAAGAATGAAAAGTTGCTGGCACCCGGAAGTGCGGCTTATACTCAGTGCAGCTTATAATCATGAAATTACTGTACTTTGTGTGTATAAGACTTTCCTCCTTTGGAGGGAAGAACAAAACCTCGGAAGCAGTACCTCTCTGATAAGTAGCAATCCACACCTAAACTCAAATTTTTAACAAAAAATGAAAGGTTTTGAGGAGGAAAGGTCATTGGGTCATTGCTGTGAAAATATTAAAAATTATGTTTTGCACAAGCATATCCAGGGTTTTACTGAAACAGATTTTAGGGTCAATGGAACAAGTGGCATGTGAGTGCAGGTGTGTTTGCATATGCATATATTTTTGTGACTCTCTAATCCCTAAAAAATTCTTTTCCTTGCATAAACCAAAAATTTTAAACAAATGAAATTTATATAGATAATAGTATCAGCCAGTATCCTCAGTATTGCCTATGTTCTTCTTCATCATTAGCCATTCATAAGAAAAGTGTGATATAAAAAAGCAAAGCTGAGTGATTTTATTTTGAGAGACTAGTCTGGAAAAATATGCAATGCTTTATTCAAGAATAATACCAATTAATTTTTTACAGACTCTTCATTTTGTGAAAATAAACTAAATACATTTTAGTTAAGAAGTCCTGTATCACTTGGAAATTTTTTAAAGAAATCTGAAGGTGTTTGCACAACTAAGTTCTTTAACACAAACATGGTGGAAAATTTGCCATACATAATCAAGGAACAAGTAATTCACTGTTCAGAATTTGTGTGGCTTTTGTAATAGGACACAGGTTTTTTTTCTGTGTGTTTATTTCCTTGAAAATGAGAAAAACTTTTAAGTAACTATCTTATAAAAAAATCATTAAATATTATAAACCCTTTTTATAAGGATGCAAATGGATGGAAATCCAATGCAGGTATGCAAATGTCCAGGTCTATTATTCAAAGGATGAATCTATGCAGTGTTATATTTAATATATCTCATAAACACATCATTTAAAAAAAATAATAACTTATTTTGAAATGGTGAATGTTTTTATCAGTTTTTAAAATGGAATAGATCCTTTATACTGCCAGAAACTTAACCGATACATTTAAAAGAAACATTTTCAGTTCTTGTAAGCTTAAAATTAGACCAAGCAGCTTTGTTTGACTTGTACCTTTATGTAAGTTACACTCTCCTTCTGCTCCACCTGCTGCTCTGCTCTGGAGAGCCAGCAGGGCATTCAGACATGCAAACCATGGGCACTGTAGACTTCAAGAGCAAACACTGGACAGCAGCTATTTTGAAGGAGAAGAGACTGGCTTCTGACAGTTTCTGTGACCTATTAATGTTTTATTTAGTTTTTATTTCTGGATAATAATTTCCAGGTAAAGCAAAAAAAAGTATTTTGAAAAATAAGCAAGGAGCAATTGTAGGTACTGGGTTGGAAAGTAAAGCCCTATCTTGCTGTTTTCCCCTTGTTTTGTATTTACCTTGTATCTTTATTGGAGTAAAAGGATCATAGAGGGAAATAGCTCTTCAGGAAGTGTAGGCATTATCCAATTTTTCAGAGTTTGCTTAAAGGGCATAGCCAGCAGTGCTGGGAATGGTTTCAAAGTAAGCAGTCAGCTGGGAAGGGGCATGCAGTGAATATTATGGGTCTCTGCCATTATTTCTGCTCATCCTCGTTTTAAGTACATGGAAATGAGAAAAAAAAGTTGTCTCCTAAAGCTTGAGTAATCCCAAAGAATTTCAGGCAAGAAAAGGTGCATTTCACCCATACAGAGATATGATTTCTATTGATTTAACCAATGCAACATGAAAAACATGCTACAAAAAATGCATTTCTCAAGCATCTTAAATAATATTTCAGCATATACTTATGCTATTTTGACTTCTGAGGAATCTCATTGTCCCGGTTTAAAGGGACAGTATTACCAGGAAAAGGGAATTCAGGAACTCGCAGGCACAAAAAAGGTATAGGTTGGGAATAACAGTTCTTTACTGAAATATTTATAAGACAAACAAAAACAGCATCAGCTATACGAAAGAAAAAAAAAACAGTGACAGAATAGAACGGAATTCAGTCCCAGTCCCTTTTTCAGTCACCGATGGCTCTCCAATGGACCAGGGCGGGCGGCTTCTCAGTCGCGGCTGCTGCAGGGGCAGGGGAGGGGGCCAGGTGGCCTCACCGCCCCAGGTGGAAGAAAAGGGTGAGAGGAAGGAAACTCTGCTCACCGTGGGCGTCCCAGTTCCCAGTTGTTCAGAGGAAGCAGGAAGCTTTAGCAGTCCAAATCCAAGAAGCCTGATCCCAACAGGAGAAACGGAACCTCTCTCCTCGAGTTCGGCCGGCGAGCTGTAGAGTTCTCCTACCCCCAGTGTCCTCTTACTTGCCGAACACAAAAGCAGGACTCCACCTTTCCCTAATGGGCCATCATTGCTTCAGCTAGTCATTTGTCTCCAGCTCTTAACGGCTAATAGGAGAGCCATCCCGGCTAGCTTAACATAATAATGGGAAAAATTTCTAAACCTCACCAACCCACAACACTCATTAATTCTGAATTTTTTTTTATCTTTAGTTTTCTCTAAGGATCGAAATTTTTCATTTGTAAATTGTTTTCATCCAAATATCATAATATAATGTTACATTGGCAATCTGTGGTGAATCAAGTCAAGTCCTAATGATAGCCACAGACTTCAGGGCTCCCCCTCCTCCCCCTCTAAAGACAGGATGGATTTTCCACTCTGTAAATGCAAATTATTCTGCTGTATCCAGCGATAAGAAGAGTCTTCAGAGCTGTCCTGAGAGCACCATGAGACCGTGCCTCACCTTTCCCTTCTCACCTTCCCCAAAGGCTTTTGAATACTACCCTAGGCATGCACTAAACTCAGACTGGCAGGCAGAGCTGGTTTGGGTTTTTCCCAAGAAAGAACATATGTCTTAGGCAAGGTGATCAGTAAACTTGGGAAATTGTTAGACAACCTTCTGTTTTTCAGATATCTGTGAATTCATTTCACTCATAATTTCACATGTTACTTAGTTTTTATATATTCTCTAAAACATCTTGTACCCAATCCAATTGCCTGCCTTTAAAGGTACCTCAGTGATTTATTTTGGAGTAAAATCCTTCCCTTGAAATTTTAAAGAATCAGAAATATAATTCTAATCTGAAAAAATATCCACTTTGTCACCTTGCATGAGCCAGGGGTGAAATTCACAAGAAATATATAGAGATATCTGAATTATAATTCAGAATAAAACATACTTCTTAATAATATTTTCCAGATATTTCTAGTTTACACAGATATTTGTGCATGTGCATATTAAGGAGTTGTACCAATCAAAAAAATCTACTTAGAAACTGATCTAGCTATGTTGGTAGAAACCTTGTAAGTAGATTTAAGTGAAGAAATTTTGTTTAGGTTGAACAAGTAAATTATCAGAGTATACTGATCCATGGGTTAGTGCACCAACAGTAGAGATTTTTATTGGTTTTACTTGATAAATATAAAATACTTTTATTAATGTTAAGAAATTAATTTGATAATGCCAGAACTAGAAATTTTTAAAATATTATGCTTTAACATAAAATAGATGTTAAACAGGTCCCCTGTTTGTCTTCATATTTTCAATAAATATATACACCTCTATAAATTTACTTTTTCTAGTAATTTTAATCCTACTTGGACAAGTGCAAAGGCCAAGACAATGGAAAATTTGGCTGCTAATATTTTGGAAGCCTGAAGATAAAAAAAGAAAGCAGTGACCTTGTTCTCTTTGTCGCATTAACAGAAAGTTTGACCCTAATATTTTGGGTTCTTATAGAAAAAAATATTTTGGATGCCTTAAGTTTACAATGAACAAATATTAAATAATAGAAAATAAATATATAAATAAATAAATAAATAAATAAATAAATAAATATCATAATGTATGAGAGACCAAGGAAAAATTATGAAAATTGGTTATGTCTAGAATTTGTTCTTCACCTACTATCTGAAATAAATCACATTTTATTCTGTTGGAAACTACAAATAAAGCCTCCCCTTCGAGTGTAATAGAAAGTATTTCTCCCTTCAAAATAAAGTCTTCTGTTGGTCCACATAAGCTAGCACCACATATTTCAGAAAATAGTCTAATGTTTCGAGCAACTAAGGAGCAGGAAAAAGAAATTTACTGCAAGTTGTCCGGGGAATTAACAGACATACAAGAGGAATGATAGCAGTTGACCTCCATTTTCTATCAAGGAAAGACAATGATTTTGTGAATTGTCCAGACCCTACTGAGAAATGCTACCTCATCACTGTCCAAATATGCTTTCCAGTCCAGGATACATCAAACATGGGAAATTCTTAAGTTTGTAAAGCAGCCCTTCTCCAGTTGTGAGAGTGAGCTAACAATGGGAAGCCTTCACACTCAAGTTTCCTAAAAAATAGTTTTCCTTAATTTCACCATTAAATGTGTGATCTGCTGGAGTCTGATTTCAATTTTCATGGTAAGCAAATTCCATTTCTTGGGTAATCTCCCAAATATTTTTTTTCTGTTTGGAATACATGAAGTCAAAAGTCAGCATGTGAAAAAATTATGTTCAGTCAACTCCAAAACTTACAGGGATGAAAGGCATAGCAAAGGCACCCAAACCAAAAATATTTATATATTAAGCTGGTCAGATTTCAGACTATGAGAACAGAAGTGAATAACTAACCCCATTAATTTTATCCCCATTAATTCAGGCACAGCTCTGAGATACAGGTCAAATTTCAGCCCAAGCCCTCTGTGTTAGAAATGCTCTTAATTTTTATTGTCATCACACAATCATATTCTGCTCCTCTTAATCACCTTTATTTCTACATCAGAAGATAAATACCACAAAACTGAGGAAGTTTGCCAGATGGGGGAATGGAGAAAAGTTTCTTCCAATTTAAAAGCAGTAACTCATGAACACAGCTCTGATTTTCCATATGCTGGTAATTTGTGCCAGATCTTTTCTATACAGCATAGGAAGAAGGAGGCAGAGGGCTGGCCAGAAAAGCTTATTTTGAGTGTCTTTGGGGTTCGTATCAATCTTTTTTTAGCAGAGCATCAGCTTTACAATATTCCTCTTTGAGCAAGTGCAGGCTAGCAGGCAGCATTTATGACTGGATGCGCTGCATGGGCTGTCTGTGCCCAGGTGCTGGCAGTGGAAGGAGCCACATGGGGGGCTGAGCAGAGGCCAGGGACTGCTCCATGCTGGACATGACCAGATCCAGACAGCTCTGCATCAGACCCTCCACAGGACATGGCTTAACCTCTCAGCCAATCTGATGGTGCGTCTGGGAAAACATTAAGAAAGGATAAAAAAACCCAGAGGACTGTGAAAAGAGAGGAGGAAAAAAGTTTGAAGCACCAAGATCAGTGAAGAAGGAGGGGAGGAGGTCATCCTTGCAGGCCAGGGAGGAGCACTCACTGGAGAAGGTGGATATTTCTTAGATCACATGGAGAGACCAGACTGAAGCAGATTTATCCTGAAGGACAGTAGCCCATAGAAAGGACCCACACTGGTGCAGGGGAAAAGTGAGGGGGGAAATGAGAAGCAGAGAGAAATGGTATGGACTGAGCTCAACCCCTCATTTCCCTACCCCTCTGCAATTATTGGAGGTAGGGAAATAGAGGAGTTGGGAATAAAGGAATGAGTCTGAGTTAAAAAGATCTGGGGGAAAGGTAGGAAGGTGTTTTAGGGTTTTTCTCAGTCTATTCTAATTGAAAATAACAAATTGATTTTTCCCAAGTTGATCTGTTTTGCCCATGATGGTAAATAGCAACCTCTGTGTTTTTCTCTTGAGCCATAATGTTTTCAACCTGGTATTCTTTCCCTGTCCTTTTGAGGAGGGAGAGTAAGAGAGAAGCTAGGCAGGCTTTTGACAGCCAGACAAGGTCAACCCTCCACCAAGAACTGCAATTGCTTACGCATAATAGTATTTAAAAATCTGGAGTGACTACATTTAAAAATACTATAATAACAGAGTTATTAATCAAAGTATAAGTAAAGACATATATCCAACACACCTTATCATTTTTCTAATAACTCAGACCACTCAATCCAATAACTCAACCCAAATCCTAGGATGTAAAAATCTCTTTTTTTTGAAAGAGATCACAGTGTGTAGTGTTTTGCATTAATCATTTAAGCATTTTAAGTGGGCTTTTTTTCAGTAGCTTGCTTCAAAAGATACTGCTGTCCTGTCCAGAGGCTATGCTCTTCCTATCCTTATTTAATGTGCATAATCTACATTGAGATTAATAGTGAGCGTATATATCCTTGGTCTTTCATTGACTTCCTCCCTGACCAGCTTTCCACAATAAGAAGATTATTCTCTATGGAAAGCTTTGATTTTTGATAATGCAGAACCTTGTCACAGTAGCTAATTGGTGTATTAGTTGAACACAGTGAACTCCACAGGCAAAGCTCCTCTTTAAGGTATAAATTTGAAGCAGGAAGAAACAGTTCATCAAAATTGTGTGCTAAACTATTGATTGCTGGCTTCATACTGTACAGTGATTGTATTAATGCACTGAAATGAATAATGGAATTTTGCAAAAATCCCATTCAGGTCTTTCATAAAGATATGCTTCCATCATCAGAAAAGGACAACTTGAATCTTTTAGTTCCCTTTTGTTCAAAATAGCCTCTCATTCAATTTAATTCACTGTTGCATCTGTAGCACAGAGGCAAATCAGGAAAGGCTTCGCAAGAGTTTGAGTACAGAAAAAGTGAGTAAAGTGTTACTTACCTGGAGCAATAGTTGAAGATGTTCAACATTATTCTGCAGCATCTAAAGGGCTTTCATACAGTGGGGGATTATCTGCCACGTTGATTTTACCAGAGTTGAAAGGGAAGAAGAAAAGTATTGAAGATTAGACAGAGTATTCGTGTTCCACAATTTCCCATGGAAAAAAAAAAAAAAAAAACCAAGAAAATTTATGTAGCCTTTATGAATAACAGCATGAGAATTTTGTAAATCAGTAAACAGTTTTAATGCTTTTCTTCAAATGGTCAGATGACAAAAACATCTCCCTTCTTTCACTGGATGACATATATAAGGAAGGAATGATGAAAAAGATATGGGTGAAATTGTTGAATAATTTTCTTTAATTTTCAATTTAATACATACTATGTATCAACATACATATAAAAATGCAATTTAATATTTGAATTTTTAATATTATAATATAATCCAAATGTATGCCTATAATCTATTTTTTACAGGAACAGACTCAACACCTGTAGATCAGAAGGCAGATTCACTAAGTGCCTTAGATGCTTTAAGGCTTAGTTTTACAATATGTCATTTTTAATTATTTTTATAAAAACCATGAATTTTAATAACTCTTAATTAAAAACAATTCTAACCAAAGTTTCAGAAAGTAGCACTCAGAAAAAGGTATACTTGGCTGTATCAATAATGTTGGAGAAAAAATATCTCAGAAATATTAAAATATAGAATCTTTTATTAAAAAGAGGAGTCTGATTTATAGTTTATTTTAAATAAAAGCAAAAAAACCAGCAAGAATTACTCCTTCTGAAACATGGATGAAAGTGTCATTGTTGCTTTATTTGATTTTTCTATCTGCAGTAGCTCCTGCAAGCTGTGAAAGATCTATTCACCCCACAGAGATTTAGATTTCTGTGTCACACCTCTAAGCTTTTGGTAAAAGAAAAAGGATGACCACTGTATATTGCAGAAAACTCACTTTTTCATGTCTGCATTGAGCACTAGATTAAAGGTGTCAGGAGGAGACATCTGGTCTGGGATCCTTTCTCCGTTGAGACACAAGAATAATTCTGACCTGTTTTCTCAACAGAGGCAGGCCGTGTTGCAAACACAGAGGGAAAACTCAGGACAATGAGAATTGGAATAGGTACTGACAAAACAAGATATCCCTTTACAGAAGAAACTGTTTCATGTTTCTATATGTGAAAAAGTCAACAGAAAAGCCCCTCATAGGTTAAAAGAATTCAGTTAGTTGGTGTTCAAATGAAAATGTGTTTAAAATGTTTAAATTTAAATTTAAAATCTTCACACAAGTAAAATATCTCAATTTATATTGAGACAGATTTTAATATCATATCATTATAAAATTATTTAATTTTTGTGGTCTATTGTTCAGAAAGAATACAGCAAAGAGTATAGAAAGGAGATGCTTGAGATGACTTTCCAAGAGCTGGTTATGTTGGAGATACATTATTTTATCGTTCAAGTCAGCTTTGTGGGTTCCATGAAATTCTCACTCTCCCCTAGCTATTTAACAGCAAAAAGGAATTGAAATACTATTAAAATTTCAAAGATTTGTTTGTTTGCTGAGGAAAAGTTCAGTAAAAAGTGGAAGCAACAGAAATCTCTGAGTGTGGATCATCTAAAAGCATTTTAATTTTTTTTTCCTCCTGACAAGAATTAGAGCTTTTTAGATAGAAAAGAATATTGACCTGTATGGAAAATGCTTTTTTCTAGACCATGCGGTAAGCATACATCTTTTCAAATTATCTCCTTCCAAGCCATTTACCATTTACCAGAATTATCAAAATATATTTATTGGGTAATAATTTCAAATACTCAACAAAACAGAGAAAAATCATAGCCTACTCATTGAAGATTCATGTACTGAAGAGAGTAAAATTTATCAAATATATTACTAACTATGAATTAATTACTTACATTAGCTTGAACTCTAAGCTACATTTAAGCTCTGTGAGCAGAGTGCTGAAGAGTGCAGGTGAAAAAAAAAATTGCATGAAATAAATACTCATAATCTTTCTCACTTGAAGATGGAAATAAGTTTGATTTCCTGAGAGTCTTAACGCAAATACTTTTGGGGAAGTCTAATCATAGATTACTGAGCTCATCCTAACTCTATTCTATTTCAACATTATGTTCCCTCAAGATGGCATCCATTTTTTCCTGAATTAATCTTGTTTGGAATAGGTGGACCTGTTCCTCAATATTCATCTTCTCTAGTCCTGTTATCTTGAATTGTATGTAGTCAGTAGAAAATAGTATCTGAACCTGAAATTATTAACAGAGGTAAAGATTTAATGCACCTGAAATAAATAAACCTCTCATTTTGGAGGCAGCACTAGTCCAGTTTGCTAGTCTGATTTTCAAACTTATCTTATTATTCTGTTAAATCTACTTTTTGTCTGGTTTTAAAAATTTATTTATTTTCCTTCTGAGCCAAACTAAATGCGGTTTTCTGAAGAAGTATACTTCAAGTGTAGCAAGCCCTAAGATTTGAGAGGCAAAAGCCCTAAGTCTCCTCTGGTACCAACTAAATGTCTGGAATATTTTTGACTGTAGTGATCCAAACCCAAAAATGAACAGTTGATGAAGTGTTCAATCAAGCCAAATAAATTTATTTTCATTTCTCAGAAATAATAAAATGTTTTGTTATGTGCTTTTGTGATTCTGCCCCAAACTCAGTCTTGATTTCTTTGTTTCCAACCAAAAACAAACAAAAAACAGACAAAAACCAAACAAAAAACCCAAACCCCAAAAAATAAAAATAAAAATAAAAATAAAGGAAAAAGAAAAAAGAAAAATAAGAAAAAGAGAGCAGTAATTCTAACTAGAGAAATTCAAACACAAACTCATACGTCAAACTCACCCTAAACTCATGCTACCTCTGGGCTGGATCACATAAGACATATTTGTCTCATCTCTGCATCTTGAAGGTCTGGAACTGCCCAAGTTGTCATTAGACTAAAGAGCAAGATTTAAGATCATGGTTTCAAATTAAATAAAAGAAATAGTATCCCAACCTCACTCAATTTCTACTCCTTAGAGGTTTCTCTAAGACAAAAAGAAGAATAATTCTTGTACTGGAGTACAGTCATTATTTGACTTGCAGAGAATACTTTGATATTCTTTTTATAGCCAAACCCAAGAAGCAAAATTAGCCCTAAGGCCAGCTGGTCCAGAAATCTTGGGTTGCAAGAGCAGAATGTAAAATATTCTCTGCTGTCTACTCATCTCACTAAAATTTTGGTTTCTGGTAGATAAATCATATTTTGAGGGCAGGGGGGAACTGTCTATCCCAAATAAGGAGAAATTAAATATAGAGTGCTGTAGATGTGAGGAGAAGCCAATTATTTATGCTTTGGTTGGTTACAGAGTTTTTGTTTCTTTCTTCGATTTTATCTGCTGGCTTATTAGTCAGACAAAAATCTTAATGTTGTCACACTCACAGAAGTACATGACCAATCGAACCAACCGCCTTCTGTAGAAGTGTGATGTTGCTGTGTTGTCTTTCAGATTGCTCATACTCTTACTATTTTGACTCAAAATCGTGCAATTCCATGCCAGATTTTCAGCTACAAATTATCACTTTTCCAGTCAGAAGAGTAATATGCTATAGAGCTGTAGAATGTTATTAAGTGTCATTCCCCAGTGCACAGTGTTGCAGCCAGTCCTGGTTAAGACCTTTTGCTGATTATCTGAACGAGGGGATAAAGAGCTTCCTCATTCACCTGGCAGATGATGACAAGTTGGGCAGGGGTGTTGTTTTGCTAGAGAGTAGGGAGGGTCTGCAAAGAAACCTGGGCAGACTGGATCAATGGGCCAAGGACAAAGACAGGAAGTTCAACAAGGCCAAGTCTGGTCACAACAAATGCGACCAAGTCTGGTCACAACAAATGCATGGAAGGCTACAGGTTTGGGGCAGAGTGGCTGGAAAACTGCTCAGTTAGAAAAGACCTGGGGTTAGTGGTCAATGCATGCCTGAGAGGAGCCAGTGTGGAGCCACGAGCATCCTGGTCTGTACCAGAAATAGTGTGGCCAGCAGGATCAGGGCAGCAATTGTCCCTCTGTACACAGCACCAGTGAGGCCACACCTCAAATCCTGGGTTCACTTCTGGATCCCTCACTACAAGAAAGCTGCTGCTTTGAGCTGCTGGAGTGAGTTCAGAGAAGGGCAACAGAGCTGGTGAAGGGTCTTAAACCCAGATCTTATTAGGAATGGCTGAAAGAGCTGGGATTGTTTAATCTGGAGGAAAAGGGGCTCAAAGTGCCCTTACCGTTCACTACAGCTACCTGAAAGGAGGTTGTAGCAAGGTGGGGCTCAGACTCTTCTGACAAGTAACAAGGAATAGGACAAAAGAGTTGCAACAAAGGAAGTTTAGACTGGATATGAGGAAAAACTGGAACAGTCTGTTCAAGGAAGTAACTGGTTGAGTCACCATCCCATTCAAAAGGCATGTACATATGGCCCTTGGGAACATGGATCAGTGGCAGACCTGTTGGTGCTGGGTTAACAGTTGGACTCAATGATCTTAAAGGCCTTTTCCAAGCTAAATGGTTAGATGATACTATGATTCTATACTCCATGCAACTTGAGATACACCATGAGAAACTAGAGGGCAAAAAATCAAGTACACAAACTATATGTAAAATATTGCTTACACCATTAAAAAATGCATCTATTACAAGTAGCCACAACTTTCCACATCAAATTCATAAACTAAGTGCTAGCCACTCTAAACTATTTGTAGCACATATTTCTTTACATAAGTAGAATGTTTTATTGAGTTTCCTGACTGACCTTCAGGTGAACCCACTTCTATGCATCTTTTAGGCAAGTGGAGTGGAGCTACCACGTGAGAGTGTGTCAAAGAGTCTGACTTAACAGATTCTAATTTCTTTCAAAACTATCTCAGAGTTAACACAAGCTGGAAAGAAACTTATGGCTTCTCTTTTCAGTCTGTCTGCGCACCAATATTATTTCCTCTTCACCTCTCCATCTTTCTCTCTCTTTCACGCAGTAAGCTGTCTTCTCATATATTTAGAAAACAAACAAAATGCTACTTCAGCTTAAGCAGAATTTAGATTACCTTGACCCCAATGTTGCTTCATTATACCTTAGGGCATAGTTCACTACATGAATGATGGAGAAATTATATGATTTTCCAAGTACTCCATGAGGGCTCATTTCTTTAAGTGACTCATACACAATCCTGATTGACCTCATTGGAAAGAGGGTAAAATTAAGAGTAGAATTTCACATCTCTTTAATATTTCAAACATGAACAACCTGAGACAACAGAAAATAGGTATTGTTTCTGATGGAACTGATATAAGACCCTCAGTGAAAATTATAGTTTTTACCACAGAATTACCACAGACCAGATGGAGTAAAAAGCCAAGTTTCAGTCCATGTAGCTCTTTTATATAGATAGATCCTACAAAGAAAATTAAAACACTGGCAGATTTTTAGCTATGTGTGATTCCAGGAAGACTGCAGCCAGTTCTCAATAGGTCAGTTCATTTAAATTTGTCCTTAATAACAAATGTCTTAGCCTTAAAATACATTTTCTTCAATGTAGCATTTACTAAAGAAATAATTGATGATTTCTATTCCTGTTGTTATGCTTCTCTCAGTTTTCTTCTCAAAAACTCAACATAAATAGTGAGATTCTTATCTTATATTGGTCATGATTAACTGTGTACCAAACATTATAGATTAACCAACACCTCATTTATTTTGTAGTATTGCTTCGAATTATGAAAGTAAATGCTCCATTTATTTTCTATGTCTTGGCAATAAAACTTGAAAGGAAAGGTAAATTTATACACATATATGCAAAATTGAATCCTGCTGAAAATTTATTGTAATTATAATTTGCAATTATTGCAAAGACAGAGGCATATTTGGAGTATCGCAGTAAAACAACAAATAAATATGTAAACATGAGGCATTAATATTCTTATTCAAAACCAAGTCCAAGAAAAATATTTCATCCAGCTTTTGCTGAAAATGTTTGACTCTTTGTCATCCCATAAGTTTTCAAAAAAGTTTAATCTGATCTGCATTTTCAAAGAGAAAGGATGGTCATTCACAAAACATGTTTATAGAAACCTATCAAATCTTCCTAGACTTCCTAGACTTCTGTGCTTGCTTCATTTCTTAATATAACAATTAAATAGAACCATAAGTAAAGGGAAAATAAAGAAAAAAAAATCCCGCTATTTCTACCATTTCCTTTTTAATGAATTAGAATACGCTACTTTTCTTCCTTCAACATCAATTTTACTTGCCAGTATTACCAAATCATTTTAATTGCCAATTTAATTGATCATTTTTGCTGTACATATCCCTTCTACTTAGACATAAGTTTGAACACAATAGCTCTCCTAAAAGCTGTCTGTCTTCTGACAGTCTGTCTTCCATGGTGGACTGATATTTCATCAGCTGACCTTCAAAAGTTTTTGCAATTCTTTTTACAGGTTCTCCTCTACAGATAGTTCTACAATATTGGTCCAAAAGTAAATCTCCTTCTGCAAGAATTCATGGGGTCTTTTGTTCTTGTTGTACATGCCCCTATCTCATTAAACTTTAGCATCTGCACAACTTAAGTTCTTTTTTTTCTCCTTAGTTGTTTAGAGCCAGGACTTTAGATCTATTCCTATTCTGTATCCCTTTTGTTTTCATTTCTTATCCAATTGTTAGAAGTAATTAATGTACTGTAGTAGTTGCAGCACATACATCCCTGTTGTTTGTGGTTATTGATTCCTGCATAAAGCTTATTCAGTACCTGCTTATGCTTTCAGTCCTATTCATTTGTTCTGTGACATTTCCCAGTGCTGCAGTATCACAAGCAATCCCAATGATTGAAATAGGCCTTTTAACATTCTCCCAGGAAATTATCTCAAGATAGGCTAACATATGTGTTTAAAATCTATCCAAAACTGCAAGCATAATGATAATTCACCCCTTTTTTTTTTTTTTTTTTTTTTTTTTTTTTTTTGTGGAGATGGTAGATAAAAATTATTTTCTTTGTCCTTGGGCCAACTAAACTTTCTTAATTGACTAGAAATGAAATTAAAAGAATCAAAGGATTCAATCTGGCTGTTTTTTATTTCATGTTTTACTCATAAGCACATGAAGAACAACCTCTAAGGGGTTTGGATAACGTGAAAATTCCTTCATCTCTGTATGTCATGCAGTGAGTAGGAAGTGAATACTTGCCAAAGAATAAGGAAAAGAGGAAAAAAACCCATAATATTTAGTGTGGGATGACAAGTGTAAACTATGAACGGATCCACAATAGGATTTTGTCGTCATTCAGATAATTTTCTTTCTGATAGAAAGACGTGATTATCTAAGGAACAGAGCAGGTGTGTACTTGTTCTTCCTGATAGTGGAATATTTCCTTACACAGATCATTGTGTTTTTAAAGGAAGTATGTTGCATTTTTTACTCAAGATGCTAAATGCCTCATGACTTTCTGCCATTAGAAATTGCTAAATGATAGTCTTGAAAGTAGGATAATTTAAATTACAGCTCTTCCTCATGATACACATTTTGACATGTGTAATTCACAATGAATACCACAAACAGTCTTTATATATCTTGATCTAAAGCAGCAAAAGGACCCCCTTATTGAATAATTACAGAGCAAAGAATCAAAGAAGTTGTAAACACATATTCCCTCTACAATCTGAGAAAAACTAGTTGCAAAATTGAATGTAAAGCCAGCAGCATGGTTCAAATAGTTGTTTACAAGGGAAGGGCTGAGCTGGGAAACAACAAGTGTATTGGGCAGTAAAAAAAAATCTAAAAATTTGTGGTGTCATAAGGTACATATATAAGAATGCTTGAATTCTTTATTTTTTTCAGTTACCCTTGTTCCTACTGCAAGTTGAAAAAAAATAAAATATTGTACACGGGCAGGATAAATTGGCAGTGAGGTGAATTGAAAACTGGCTGAACTGTCAAACTCAAGGGATCACGATCAACACAAAGGGCAACCATGGGGCACCCAGGGGTTGATATCAGGGCCAATACTGCTTCACATCCTCAGTTATGAGCTGGATGATTGGGCAGACTGCACCCTCATCAAGTTTACAGATGATACCAGATGGATGATGGATGGACATATACTGTGAGGACTTTTTTATATTGTTAAGTTTCTTCACAGTTTGTGAGGAAGACTAACAAACTGAAGCAACATTAGTCATATAAAAATTACCATATTTTTAGATCTTAGATATTTTTTGTCTATTCAAACCTTGATTGTTCTAATAGATTTTCTATCCCTCAAGATTTATGGAAGGCCATCTGTAGAGGAGCAATAATCTACTCCTTTGATTCTGGAAATCAATTTACTCAGCTTTGTCTTGCATAGCAATGTTATTGAGACATTCTATAATTGAAAAATTAGGTCCTTCAGTTAAACCTGGCTTTGCAACATGAACTCTTGAAACAGTGATTTATTTGCAAGAATTCCAGAATGAGAAGACATCCTACATCTGGGCACCAAGGTAAATAACAGGACATAGTATATTTTAAAAACTATAATATCAGACAGGAGAAATAGAAATTGGAGGGAACTAATGCATTGTCTTTAAATGAAATTATAAAACATGTGGGGTCATTGAGAAAAAAAAAAACTGAGAAAAGGCAGAGATATTTTTCTCATTCTTCCCCATAAATAAATCAATGCACTGCAGAATCAAATAATTACATGATTGACACTGCACATTCATTTTTAATGCACATCAGTATTTTTGCTATTTTTAATTCATAGAATTTATGTTTTTTAAAAATTGAGGTTTTATTGCAGATTTTAAGTAAAGAACTACTCACTGACATAGAAGCATTTGATAGAAGTGTTTACTGTTGTAAAAAAACTGTATGTTGGCATGAAAAGGAAGCTCCAATGAATCTATGCCCCAAGTGCTTAAAAGACAAATGTCTTTAAAAATGCTGAATGTGTACTAACATTTGCTAGCAAAAGCAGTTAAATACCTACTTTACTTCAAATGTGTGCTTATCATGGTTGCTAAATTGGAATGAACTTCTTTGTTTTTGTGTCTGATCACAAGTTTTGTAATGTCTCTTCCACACATATTGCAATGCTTTTCTTTATTAAAGAACATTTTGGAGAATGCTGGTTTCACTATCTCTTTCTACCAAGGAAAACAACTCCCAGCTGAAAGGCAGTAAAAAATATTAAGAAACCTATTATAGTTCCCATACCAGTTATTGGCTTTTAACTTCTAATTTAATGCTTATCTTCTCTATCTAGATGCTTTTTCCATATCTCTAGCTGCCGGTTCAGCAGCTGTTGGTAGTCTAACTGTCACTTCCTATTCACTTTTCGATGAGAACCTAAATTCTGAATATTCACCAATTCCATCTAAATGTTTACATAATGGCTTGCTACCTAATTAAATTCCTCTCTCTTGGACTCCGCACTCTGACAGTCTCTCTTCTTTTTTTCCCTTGGTTGTCACTTCTGCCATTCTCTGTCTTGGCTGTATGCCTAGAAAATATTTTCTGCTTTGATTGAACCAAACTTCCCAAAAACACTACGAGAAAGAATATGAGTCTTCCACTTTATTCCCAATAAAAATTGTAAGAATGGATTGTTCCTACACATACTTATAGCTTCTCAAATTGAATAGCCCATAGCCCACAAATTGAATTTGCACCTTTGTCCTCTTCTGTTTGCCCCTGTAAAAATCTCTTCAACAGTGGCCTTATGTGTATAAATAAGCTTGCTGAACTATGTGCAAACTGGTCTTAATCCCATATAGAGTTGGCTCAATTTGCAAATCGTGTCTGGTGAGGCATATTCTTTATAGCACAATGCAGAAGCACCAAGTAGTTTGAAAGAGATGTGAATAAAACCTGCCAAACCTGTGAGGTTGGAAAAGAATATTCTGTCTTCTGATACATTCTTATTGAAACTTTAATTTTTTTCTTATTTTTGATAAATTTTAACTTTTAGTACTGTACACAGGTGATCCAGCATTTCCCACTAATCAATTAAAAGACCATTCCACCGTTGTCCAATGCACGTTGAAGTTTTCTCTTTTGGTTGGCAGGACAATAAGTGATTTTGTTGCATCAAAAAAAGGAAAAGACATGAGTTTTGCAAGCTGTCAGGAAACCACCACAACAGAGGTTCAGTACTACCACATTTCTGCTTAATGCTGCCTGCTGCTGCTCCCTGAGGCTTTCCCTTCAGAAGCCATGCTCTGCAGATGGTTTTTAGTGGGAGTTGTCTCCGATCATAGCTGGTTTGGCCTAAGTCTCTGGTAGGGCTGAAAAGCACAGTGCACATCACAATTAGAGTGCCATAGCACACAACTTCCTCGTTAACTTTGGATGATAAAATTATTTTTAGATGTACCATACGCTTTTGAATATATTTTCAGAATTTTAATATTTAAAGAGCACTTCCACTGTGACACATTAATATACTTCAAATTAGAAACTCATACAAATTTCATTAACTCTTGTCAAAATTTTATCAACAATTATCTATTCTTTGCTGCATGAGAAAGAAAAAACTTCCACATAAACTTTTCTTCTCCTAATGTGTTAGCTTTACACAGACATGTTAATTTTCCCTTAAATGTCCATGGATTCACAGGAAAGGCCTGAATGAAACAGATTCATGTAATTATAATTTAATTAATCTTGAAACAGAAATGTATTTAAGCACTAAAAATGTTCTCAGTGAACTGCAATAAATTATTACAACCTTAATTCCTCTTTTTTCCTGTGCTAGAGTGTATTAATCATTTGTCTTATGCAAGCATTTCTAAACTCTGTGTTGTAGCTTTGCTCTTATTCAAATCACACTGACCCTCTCTGAAGTGGTAGGACAGAAGCATGTCTTTTACATACTCATAAAAAAAAAAGAATGAGAAATGAGAAAATCTCAGTTTCTAGAGGAGATACTTCTCTAGTTCTGTAATGGGTATTAAGAGCAACTGGGGTACTCTACTTCTGGAGAAAGAGAAGATAATATTACATTTAACCATTAATAGTAGGACTATTGGAGTAAGAAATATTCTGGAGTTCTCTTTCAGAGTCAAAACTGATATTTTAGAGTACATGGCTGGCAAGGGAAAAAAAAATATGCACAGGAGATATTGTCTCCTTGGGGCTTCAAATATCAACAGTGAGGTCTTAGATGCCAGGTCTCCATTTTTTTTTACCATCTGTGCTCTGGCTTTGCTAATGCAGAAGACAAGCATTTTGATAGAAAAATTAGTGTTCTGTGTGGAAGCAAATGAAGAGGAAAAAATACATTTGATATTTATTCTGAAGATAGTCATGTTATTCTTTAACATGACTACATAATTGTTCTGGTTTCAGCTGGGATAGAGTTAATTCCTCAAAAGCTGCTACAGTACTATGTTTTGGATTCAATATGAGACTAATGTTGATAATACATTAGTGTTTTGGTTACTGTTTAGTGGTTCTGACTCTAACTCAAAAACTTCTCAGTGCCCCATGCTCTGCAGTGAGGAGCTGCACAAAAAGCTGGGAGGGACCATGGCCAGAGCAGCTGATCTGAGCTGCACAAAGGGATGGATATTCCACATGATAGAAAATCATGTTCACTTTATAAACTGGAGGAATTACCCTGAAGGGAAGCCACTTCCAGCTTAAGGACAGGCTTGACATTGGTCAGTGGGTGGTGAGAAATTGTACAGGTCATCCCTTGTTTTCCTTGTGTTTTATCTCACTCTGACCCTATTATCATTATTATTATTAGTAGTATTACTATTATTATTGCTGTTGCTGGTTTTATTGATATTTTGTTGCTTTTGTTGTTTTTAATATTCTTATTGCTATTTTTCCCATTATTAAACTGTTCTTACCTCAATCCAAGAGTTTTATTTTTTTTTTTTTTTTTTCCAATTCTTCACCAAGTCCGTAGGTGGGAGGGAAAAGGGAAGTGAATGAGCATCTGCATGGTACTTGGTTGCCAGCTGGGGTTAAACTATGGCACTGATATTATTGTATTATCTTACATGTCTTCTAGGACAACAATTGAACTGTGAATTTTCTCAGTCCCAGTGTGAGGTTCCTTCACGTACACATACAAGTAACTTTGTTCTGAAGAGTTGAAACTTTTACAAATGAGCAAAAATAACAGGACATTATCTGGTTTACTGTTGCATAATATAAAAAGTTCATCTCATGCTCGCCAGTATGGAAGTAGTATATAGGATCCACTAGAGTGAGATGGAAAGCTAAACAAGGATTTTTAAAAGTAATTTCATGATCATAAGCTGCACCATTTTGACTAAAATTTTGCTCCCACACCAGAAATGCGGCTTACACTCAGGAGCGGCTAATATGTGAACAATTTTCTGAAATTTCCAACCCCAGAAGTGCAGCCGAGGTGCCGAGCCAAACTCTGTGCCAGCAACGCGGCGGGGGGAGGCGGGGAGTTCTGTGCTGCCATCCCCGAGGTTTGGTGGGGAGGTGGGGGCTCCCTCCTGCTGGCCCTGTTGCCCAGAGGAGAGGCGGGAGGCTCCCGCCCCCGCCTGCCGCTGCAGGAGCAGGCAGGCTCCGTCTCCGCCTCCCACCACCGCGGGAGCAGGGGGGCTCCTTCCCCTCCTGCCGCCACCTCCGTGGGTGCTGGCAGGCTCCATCCCCGCCTGCCACTGCGGGGCAGCACCGGGTTGGGGTGAGTGAGCCCGGTGGCAGCGGCAGCCGGCCCCGAGTGGCCCTGCCAAGCGGCAGCACCAAGCAGGGCCACCTGGCCCTGTCGGCAGCCCTGAGCCAGCCGAGCCCGCACAGCCGAGTCGAGCCAGTAAACCCCGCAATCCTGTGATTCTGTTACTAATTGGCAACTTTGTTGCATGCGGGTCCTCGCTGTGAATGACAGAGAGGTTTATAATCAGGTACGGTTTGTGTATGGACAGAGAACAAAATGTTGCCGACACCCGGAGATGCGGCTTATAGTCAGTGCGGCTTGTATTCGTGAAATTACTGTACTTTGAAAGCAAAAAGAAGCCTATGGAAAATGTGAAGCATTGATCTTAGTGACAGAACACCTAGAAAATGGTCTTTACCTCTGTTTTTAGCAAGCAAGGCCTGGCTTGGCCATTTCAGAACCATAAGGGAATGGTCAGAGTCAGTATTAGGGATGCATCACCCACTGTGAAAAAACAAGAGATGGAGAAATGAGTGGCCAAAATCCTTGTGATCAACAAGGCAAGTGTCAAGTGCTTTATTTGGGATGGAATAAACTTGAATAAGAATATTATCTGGTGACTTACTGGTTAGGGAATGGCTTTCCAGGAAAGAATTAGGTGGACAAGAACTCAAAAATGAGGCATCAGTATGTTGTTATAGTGAAGGTGATCAACCACATACTATACTAGCATGTACTAACCATGTACTATATTAGCACAAATATGAGCAATAGACTATAGAGTGAAAGATGTGATTGTTTCCTTCTATTGAGCACTACTGATCACATCAAGAGTACTGTATCTGGGTTGGCTCCTGAGTACAAGAAAGTTTTTGACATTCAGGTTTGAGTTCCATGGACAGCTGTCAAGAAGGTTAAGAGGATGAGAGAAAATGTACAAGGTCTGTGGGAACTAGATTTGTTCAGTCTTAAGAACACATTATGGGGATGTTATTGCTACCTACAGCTACCTTCTGCAAAGACGTGGAGACCAAGCCAAACTCTTCTTGAAGCTGCAAGAGAAGACAGTAGACACAAATTGCAGCAAGGGAAATTGCAAACAGATATTAGGAACAATCTGCACAATGACAGTAGTCAAGCACTGGAACAGATTATGGAGAGAGGCTGGAACCTATGTCTGGGTGAAAAATGATAAAACATTGTCCTCTGAGATGTTTACTTGAGAGTCTCTGCAGAAAGACAGAGAAAGAAAAGTTTGCTGAATCTTTCTCTCATCAAAGAGCTATTATGCAGCCTATGTGCAATTGCTAGCATTCAGCCTCAAGGATGCATCACACAGGTCTTATCTGCAAATTATACTGAGAAAATTTCTGTAGTCTTCAAATGCTTCAGGAGGCTTACTATTCAACCAAAATTGGGTTTCTATAGTTAGCATCACAATAAAGCAGGTCAGCTGTAATCGCAGGTAGACAGCTATCAAACAGCTATTGGGTATGCTGCTGGCTTATCAGAAAAGATGGAATAATTTTGAAAACCATTGTGAGTGCAACAAAAGTTTGCTGTCTCTAACTCTGCATTACACAGATTTGCTTTTTAAAAAGTGTGGGTTATTTCAATATTTTTAATCAGAAATCATACATTTCTCAGAAAATTCAAATACATAGACACTGCAGAACAGTCTAGGATGATTGTTACCCATATTTCTACCTGTGGTTGTGCCACAAGGCAGCTTTGGAGTGTTTCACATGGTATTTTTAGAGGGAAACTCCCAATGCTTTTTAAGTATATTTGCTTTCCATCACATGCTTCCAGATATCATATTTGCATTCATTAGGCTGTTATCAGTTAGAAAAGGTGAGTGAGGTCCTTATTTGCAAGTGACAGCATATTCTTACTGAAGGGCGTTTAGTCACCTCACCAGAATATTTGCGCAAGCTGCTGATGTGATAGGAATCGCAGAGATACCTACAACATTCAGAGTGCTTTAAGGACTTCTGTTGTAAACACGTCAGATCCTCCATCTTGAGAGTAAGAAATAGAACAGATCCCGCACTGTGCATTCACAGTCCACCTTAGAGCACAATAATTTCCCTGTGCAAATTAGCCTCTAATTTCTCCTTAACTTCCTTCAACGCCTTGCAACCTGCAGAGGAATGACACCATCAAGTAACAAGATACTGTAAATTAACAAATGTAGCTGTAACCTCATTGTCACTACGCAAATGTGACCCGTATTTTAAGACAAGGACAGAAAAGCAGATAGTATTGCTCAAACCTGTCTATGACAGTTTCATATTTTGTAGTTTTAGTCAGCAAATTATGCTTCCCAAGTAGAGTAAATGTCTCATATCCAATCATGTTACTTAATTAGATTGGCTTCCATTAAGTAATCATAAAATATTTAGTAAAGTTAAACAGTCATCTCTTCCTCAATTATATACATGTATATCTTAATGTAAACATAGAGGGTTAAGGTAAGTAGTGGAGAAATATAGTTATTGGACATTCTTTATTATAAATTCATCTTTGTTCATCTTTGACAGACTTTAACCATTTGTTGCATTTCCTGTCTGTTGAGTATCTTCGATGCAGCACATTGTTTTAGAGATTTTCATCTGGTATTGTTTCATAAGAACAAAAACAATTATATGCTACTCTAGTCTCAAAAATAGATATTTGAGTTACTTGGGTGTTGTTTACTAGTGTATCATGCATCTGATAATGTATTTTTCTGGCTATAGTTATAGAAACAAACCAGTTAAACCCTAATACTGGTTTGGGATTTGCAGTCTTTTGGGTTTTTTCGCATTTGGTTTTTTTGGGGTTTTGGGGGGTTTTTTTGCTTGGTTTGTTTTTTATTTGGTTGGTTGGGGTTTTTTGGGGAGGTCTGGGGTTGTTGGGATTTTTGTTTGATTGTTTTTTTCTGTATAAAAAAAAGAGGGATTAAGAATAAAAAAGGAAGCAAAGAGGATGAAGGGAGACAGGTAATTAAAAATAAGAGAATAAGTATGTGTCCTAATAATCACTTTGTGTCCTAGTACGTAAATAGGAATGGACAAAATGGCAAACCAAGCAGCTCCAACAGGAGTGAGAGAAGGCAGGATATTAAATCACCTTCAGTGGACAGCAAAGAAAGGATACAGTTGCAGTTTTGAGTTTTGAAAAGACATTTTTCTAGAAAAACTTCTTGGCTTCTCAAGTGAGATTCGTAAGAGGTAACCAGCCTGCAAGATTGTCTGTAGCATTATTCACCTATATGATAAGGTCCACTGAAAATGGTGCTTAACATCTATGGAATTAAAGGAATGCAATGCTTGTAAGCATGGTGCCTAACACTCTGCATAAAATTTGAAAAGGTTATCTTAGAAATCAGTAGTATAGTTATCTGTGTATCTTTTCAATCCCTTTTTAAAAGAGATTTGTAGACTAATCTGGCACTTCTAAAGCAGCTTTCATAATAGCCTTACTCATATATGGCAAGTCTCTATTATCATATTGTGCCTTGGTTTTATTACAACTTCTAAAATGAGCAAGGAGCAAATCTGAACATGATCTCACATGCCATCAACCAAAAGTAAACAACTGTCTTATATTCACTGAAATTAATCAATCAGTCAAGCAAAATATACTACTTATATAAATATTCCTTTCAAAGTAGGAAGAGGACACTGGCAACTTTGAAAAACAACTAGTTGCAGTTTTGCATATACTGAAAAAATCCTCCTGTTTTTCAGAGACTACACAGTATTCCTAGTGCCAGCTAGCTCAAAATAATTGGGTAAAAAAGCTCCTTGCACTTAAATCACGTATTTCAAGTGCCATTGTTTTCACTAAAATTGAAATCAGTAAGTAACTTACTGTATCATTTTCCACAGCATTATTGGGTAGTATAACAGCACTAACTACTCTATTATTCCTGAAGTTTTAATTGAGTGGCAATAACACCCCAAAGGATTATACTTAGTCAATGATCCAAGTGTAGATTTTGTTGAAAATGCATGTAAGGCCACCTTGTCTTTCACGAGTTAATGTGGTCCTTCTGTGATGAATATCTGTTAATACTGAGCTGCTTGTTTCCTAAGCAACAGTAACCAGGTAAATGCTTCAAAGCCTTCTTCCTACTTGCTTGATGATTTTACTGAGAAAACATGGGGTTTTATTGAAAGGAACAGGATTTAGGATGTTGTTGATTGTACTGATTACTGAGCTGCAAAAGAGTTGAAGGTTTCACAATATAGATACTGAAAAAAATGTTTTCTTCTGTTTTGGATGATGCCAGTATGTGCTGAATAACAAAAATAAAATACTCCAATACATAAAAAATAAAAGTCTCAGGCAAAAGCACTACTGAATTTGGATTGGTATTGGTTTTGGTTTTGTTTTCCAGTCTACTGAAAGACTGCTAGATACTCAGGAGAATTCAAGCAATACTCCACCTGCTTGAAACACTATTACTAAAGGAGATCTGAAATTTCCAGTTAGATTCTGATCAGTATCATAGGACAGTCAGTACCAGACTCTTTATATTTCTCAGACAAATTTCAGGGAGCTGAAAACAGATCCCATTACCTAAATTGTTATTCCGTTCTCTAGCCTGTTAGAGGACTGACACATTATATTTTTTTTCTACAGAGAGATTTTTGTTTTTCAGAATGCAGTTAGAAAGACATGATTTTTTTTTTTTTAATTTGGGCCAAAATTAGAATTTTTTTCAGCAGTACCAAAACTAAATAAAAGAAAATCTAAATTTTCCTTAAATACTTACTTTAACTAGAAATCAAATATTTTCCCATGTTGTCTAACCTTTTCTCTCAGATTTAATTTTTTTTATTGTAATTTTTATCTTTGATTTTTCACAATTTCATACCAAAAATAGTTGTTTCAAATCAGGTAAAAACCTTTGTAGAAATATTTTAAGACTAAAATAAGATGAAATTAAGATTAGGCTGTGTGCCTAGCTAAATGATTCCATGAACCACACTCAATTTAAACATATTTCCTTCTGAGAGGAAGAGAAGTAATTTTTTCCTAAGAGCTAATATTTCAGGAATGAAATAAAATCCAATAATTTTGGATTGCAACTAGTGAGTACCCATATAAGTTACTTATATGTTACTCCTTCTAGACAGCATGCAAGCTAAAACTAAGATTACAAGATCTTTACTGCCTCAGATTTTCAGAATACAGAATATGCATTCAAAAATCTTTCTGGAAGATCTGTTTTTTCCAAACTGATCAGAAAACTATTTTCATATTTGTGTACCAGTTACATCAGCTGGTTTACAAATGAGACTTATTTGTTAACTGCTACTGATACTGTAATCAAATTTCTGCCTAGTAAAGTCTTTATTGACTTCAGTGGAGAGGAAAAGAAAAGCAGCTGACAAAAGAATCTTAGTTCTAAATATAAATATGTCTTCAAAATAAAGATTAAAGTAATTTCACATATTCCTTCTTAAAAGCAAGATTACACATATTGGAGTTTAACAGATTATAAATGTTATTATTATTATATAAAAAAATAACTGCCTCATGAAAATATCTTTATTAATTGTTATGTAATACAAATTCAAAGTTATGAAAGATAGCAGTATAAAAATCCTATCCAGCCACAGTGACTTTGAACTGGAGTTGAAAGAGTCATAGGAATTTTCTCCTAAATGAATATTATGCAAATCTGCCATTACTGAAGTTTTCTGTGTTTTATAAGAACTGTATGTGATTTTCTCAAATGAAGGGAAAGAAGCCACAGTTCTTTCCAGTTTTAAGAACAGTGTGGTGAGTTCTTCAGAAGGGCAATCAAGAAACAACAGGGAATGAGTGAAGAGTAAAGTGTTGTTTTAAAAAAACCAAAACTTGAGAAGAAACACAGACATGTATTTCTGAAAACCAAGAACTGACAGATGCAGATGTCTTGGTAATATTAATAAAAAAAAAAAAAAAATTTCCCTTTCTTACAAAACAAGCTAAGAGAATATTCTGTTCAAGAATTACAAGATTAAATTATTTTCCTTGTCTTATCAGCAAGTAGGCTGAAATGGTCTAATTTCTCTCTCACAAAGCTATCACATTCATTACTTCTTTTCAGCTTATAATGAATTGTCATAGTAATGGATATGGATGTAGAGATTTGTACTAAAGTTTGTGCAGACAGGAGCCATTTCACATACTTCTGCAGTGTGATTTTTTTTTTTTCTTCTTTTTTTGATATTGAAAGTGAAAGGCTTTTTTTAAGTAAGCAGAAGGATATTACCAAAACTGGAATTTATCAGGTCATCAAGTTCTTGCTATAGAATGTCTGAAACACTTCATTTATTTCTAAATATCTGCTGCTGTATCATACTGTCTGCACAGATTACGCAAGACTGAATACAAAGATTTCCTCCACAAATTTGTATTCCCCAAGTGATATTTAAAAGGTATTTGGAGGAGGAAAATGCGTAGTAATTTTCACATTATTTATAAGAAAGAAAAAAAATAGGTACTAATAAGAATTTCCATGTCCTAAGTACATTGGAACAATATTGTGGGCTTCCACCCTAGAAAATGGAGGTGTAGTGGATTTTCATCTTTCAAAAGAAGCAATACCTTACAAATTGCAAAAGAAATAAGCCAGAGATATAACACAGAAATGCCTTTTAAACAAAAGTTCGCCATCAGCAGGAACACCCTAGGACACTGGAAGGATTTCTATCCTTATTCTTCCTATCTGAGAGCAGAGCAGTGTGGTTGGCATCTAAATGTGTGAAACTTTGTTTCATCTTTGGCAATTATTGACTACACAGTAGAATCTCTTCAGAGCTGCACGCAGGTGTCTGGTCAAACACAGGGCCCTTTGAGATGCTAACAAACTTCAGTAGAAGTTATTAAGAGCTGGATACATTGTCAGACAGTTAACACCTTGTCGGGTACTTTACTCACAAAGAAAAGCTCATTATAGTTAGAATCTATTAAATCTAATACTTCCATGGAATCACAACAAAATCTCAACTCCACAGAGGAAAGTGCTACTCATTATTTGGATATTAAATACTGCAGTTGTCAAAAGGGTTAAAAAGAAAATCTTAGAATTTCACATCTGAAACAAAGACATGGCTTAATTCAAACGTACTTACTTTAATAAGTCCAAATTAAGTTATAAGTAATGAATGGCTATTTTAATAAGTAATTTTATATTTTTTAAATGTAAAGTTGGAGCCTACAGTTTCTTGTGTGTAAGAGCATGATCTGATATCTTTATTGAACAGGAAAACCTGGCAGATTTCAAGTGTAAATAATCTTTTAGTCAAGTATCATGTTATTGTGGACTGGTAGTATTCTGACAGATGATTCTGTTCCGTTGGCATCGATTTAACACCAAACAGAAATGTTTCCATTTCACTACCTGATTCCAAGGACAAGGTAAGGAAGAGTGCTCTGGAAGCTGGCCTTTCTGCATAGTCTTTCTATGTATGTTTTGACAGATGTTGGTGAGATAATTTGTTCTATAGTCCTCATGATTTATCTTGAATGCCATTGGAATGGTGGCCCCTCTGTAGAGGATACAACACTTGAAACAAAGAAATCATGGGGCAGTGACAAAGGGCAAGGTGGATAGAACTGGTAGTGTCTGCCAGCATCTAAGTGGTTATATCTCTACCAGAACATGAAGTAGGTTTTGGAAAAAAAGCAAAGGAAAACATTACAACACTTCTGTAGGACCTGTACCCTTGGTTTTTGGAAAATATGCTCTAAATTGTGTGAATTTTAAACATCTGTGTACAGAACCCTGTTGCATTAACTAGAAATGATAAAGAAATGGCTAGCAATGACATAAGTTCTCCATGGAGGACTTAGGCATGAATATGGTAATATCACTATCGAAATTCCAACCAGCCAATTGGAAAATGGATTTTGAAAAACAGCATTCAGCCTGTGATAATTGCAGCTTAAATCCTTAACGCTCCAGAAGAATTCATACTCCATTAAATTAAGTGCTCTACAGAAGCAGACTTCAGAAGCCTGATATTTAAGAAGCATAAGCAAACAGGAGACTGGACTTAAACACAGGACTTTCTAAAAGGTGTTCCAAAGAAAAGCTTCAAAGCAAGTGCAATTGTTGATCTTCTTTGGCAACCCAGTTCTGGGTACATGAAGCCTCAGAAGAGAACACTGTACTAGCAGGGCATGCACATCTTTTCAAAATAATATGATGTTTTTTGTGTGACCTTGAAATGCATGGAACCATGGATGTATTGTTGATAGCTGGGGTGGTTTTTGCACGTGTTGCTCAGCAACATAAGTATTTCACTAAAAAGAAAATATTATAGTGTTAATAACTATAATGAATAGATAAGAATAGATGTATTCAGTTTTAGGATTATAGTTCAAGACTCTCTAGACTTACATAACAATGTATTGGCTTGCTTATTTGTCTTCATATAAATACAACCAAGAAAGTTAATGTTTATTTTCTGGTATTTTTATTTTGAGTGCCATTGTTCCAAATATTGTCTTAGTCTGAAGAGCACAAAATGGCAGATTCCAAGGAAGACAATCTGCAGTTTGCAAACATGACCAATGTAATGTCCAATGTCTTGTTAAGTTCTCAGCTTCTGGCATCTGCCTCTTCACAGACTTTCTGTTCCAAATTTTTTTAAATTTACTATGCCATATTGGGATGACATTCTAGCTAGACCTGCTTGTAAATTGTAACTTTTGAGAGTTTAAAATCTCCACTTGCTATTCAATTTCTTCTTTTTTAAACCTCATCAAACTTACTAGTCTAAGATACACCTAATTAAACTTCCCTGTGTGTTGATCCTGGCTAGCATACTTTAAATAGCACTTTTGTCTGAATTTTTGAAAAGCTAGTTTATTTTACATCAAAATTGTTTCATGCATTCCAGCATAATAAGTAGAGACAAGATCCCACCTTCACTTGGATCAAAAAAATTATTCAAAAAATAATGGTTTGAGTTATTAAAGAAAGAAGTACTTACGTGATATATGTGAGGAAAATGGTTTGATTAAACAGATATTTGGGAGAAGTTTCATCTGACTTTGTATTGAACGTCTACCAGGTAGACACCAACACCTGAGCTACGTCTCTGAAGTCTTTTTATAGTCAACATAAAAAAGACAATTCTGAGTTGTTATTCCCCTTATCATGAGGAAGCCACTTAAACTGGGTCATATTAATTACACTCTAAAAGTTCCCACTTCTCAACATTCATAATAAAAGGTGTCTAGACAACTGGCTCAGAGTCTGCATTCCAGACTTTCAAAACTAGGCATCAGGAGACAAATTTGTGTTCAAAAAGTCAGAAAATGAGCTAATTAATCAAATATGTTGATTCTGTCTGTCCAGTGTGCAGATTTTGTGAGTGGTGTTTTGTCCTGGGCTGAAGCAACCCCTATCCACATTAAAATAGTGTTGAAACTGCAACTTTTATGGTATGGACTTCTGTTCCTGCACTTTAGGGAAGTGAGATTAAATTGTATATTTACAAGAAAATCCCATTTTGCAATCCAGTAGTCTTTCCTTTTTATATAGTTGCACATTTAGATTCTTTAGCAGGAAAATTAAACTGGGAAAAGAAGGGTTAACAGTGTTTATATGAAATATATCCCTTTTTTATTTTTTTTATTTTTTTTTTAATTTGGATGGTTGGAGAGGTGGAGAAATTTTCCTTCAGTTGGTATTTTATCTGTTTGCATATGTGATTAAGAGAGTGATATCTTCAACAAAGGGGAAAATAATAAATGTGTCTTCTTTCCATATTTGTGATGGAAAAGTAGTGACACCATTTTCCCCTCTGTTTTCATGCCCTTGTACATACAGATAAAATCTCCTAGTCCAGACTTCCCTGTCAATAAGATCTAAAAACCCCAAAACACAAACCCTTAAAAGATACAAAATGTCAGATGAAGTGGAAACCTCAGTACCTTCCTATTTCTCAGGATAGGAGGGTGAGCAGGTAGAGGATGTGGTGGATTTTATCAGAAAGGAATCAAATCCTGAATAGCATCATTTGATGAAAAGTGTGTAGGAACTTTCTAGATGAGGAATAGGACGTGCATGGCAAGAAGGAGATGGAAATATCTTCCCAGAAAAAATATTTTGCCTTACAAAGGGAGGTAGTTCAGACATAACCTTTTGATGTTTTGTTTGGTTTTATCTATTCTCTATTTCCTTGTTCGCCAGACTACACAAGTGCAAGGACTGGATAGGATCATATCTTTCAAATTAGGTGCCAAATCTGGCCAATGAAAGAAGCCAGGGTTTCAGGGTATTTTGCAGGGTGCTCTAATGAGCAGTGTCAGACAGAGGTTCTGGATTTCAAAATCTGGGATGCAGAGAATGTGCTGTGTCTGCTCTCAGGCCTGTTGCCAGGGAGTCATCAAACCATCAAGTTTATCTCCATAGGCCAAGTGTGGAACACTGACACAATGCCAGACAGGGAGTCCAGATCACAACTTCCAGGGAACTGTCTTTCCCGCTCCCAGGACAGTCCTAGCAGAGTCTCAGCCCCTTTGTTCATGTATGAAACCCATCACAATGAATCATTAGGCCCTAATCCCTGTATCATCTTTAAAACTAAAGGAACTTTCTGCTGAGATGTGTGGAACACAGTATGGTGAAAGAACATACTGGAATTACACAGAATGTATTAAACCATGTTTCAAGGAGGAAACAAAGGTGAGGAAAAGGGAAGTATTTATGTGATTTGGGAAGAAACAAGTATGGGAAATACAGGATGTAAGGGAATAGAAGAGTCCATTTGCAGGTCAGCAGGAGTGGGTCAGTACACTTTCTGGCCACTGTGCTCTGTCAGATCTCCTTGTTAAATTCCTTCAGTTGTTTTCTAGGAAGAGGCTCTTCACCCCATGACCTTGTGTATATGGGTCTGTGAAATCAGCTGGAGTGAATGCAGGTGTGTGAGTGTGTGTGGGATCACTAGTGAAGATCAAGCTGAACTAGCCAGCCAGGAGTGGTTTAGGATTAAGGCGTTGTGTGGATGTGCCAGAACCTGAGGAGGCTGGGATCCAGAAACTGCAACTGGACAGGCTGGGTGGATGAGCTCAGTAGCTGCCCTAATCTTGCAAATCTTCCCTCTAGCAGACTTCCTGCTCAGCCAAAACTGGAAGCAAGATGGACCACTGTTCTCTGTGTTCATGTGGGTGCTATGTGTGCCTGCTCTTTGTGTGGACAGATGTATATATACAAGCATAAACATTCTGTATAATGTAAACTGCCAATCAGGAATGGGCATTCAGCCTTCTTATTGGAGAGACTGTGAGATTGAGTTAAAGTTCTTTTCCAACCTAAATGTTTTTATGAATTCATGTCTCAGAGATGCCCATAGAAGACAGACCTGAGCTGTGCAAGAGGAGGTTCCCAACCAATTACCTATCAGGTAATTCCAACTGCAATTATTTGTCTGAAACTAGAAATAGTGTGACTGGCTGTCACTGAAAAGCCAACGTTGAATGGGTAATGGAATTTAAGGTTGGTGAGTAAGTGTAACCACTTAGCTGCACAAAGAAACTGTCAGTCAAAAGTCCAGTTTTCAGTCATTGAATGAACCTAGGGAAGGTTTTTTAAATTGTTATATACGTTTGGCCATGTATAAAGTAGTTACTAACCTATCTTATGGGAATACAGTGAATAGGTATTGATAAAGAAGTTGGTAATCTAAGTGAGAAGGGTTGACATCTCTGCACTGGATTAGAACAAAAGCCAATGAGATTAGTTTTCATACTTTCAAGAGAGGTTAACTACAAAACACCCACAGAATTTCAAAAGGTTTTGGCACTACAACACCATTAAAGGTATTTCAGACTATTTCAGAGTGATCCACGGTAACCTAATTCAAGGATTTCAGCAGCGGAAACTGGTTATAGACATAGTATGGTTTTTTTTAACAGTTTTTCCATTGCATCAAAATAATTCTGAATATCTAAAATATGTAACAATGCAACATATAAACTGTTACTTTAAAAAAACAAACTTTTTTGTTTCCTGCCTTGACAGGTTGTTAATCTCTTTGAATCCTAGAAAGGACTGCCAGAAAGAGCATGGACTAAAAGCCAAAACTAAGTGATGCTTACACAGTACAAAAGAGAGAGTTGGCAGGTCCTCAAAACTGATTATTTAAAATCTATTTTCCAGAAGATCTGATAAACTGAATTTCCACAATCTGAAATGGACTATTACATAAAGATATCCCCAGGCACTGCTTATAGTCAACAAATCAAACAGATCAGAGCTTTTATCAAATTTGATCAACAAGCTGTAAGCTTTTTAAAAATTTTCCAGACGTTTAAGCATTTTTGCAAGCCTTGTATAGTCTTACAGTATATGACCTTCTCTTTCTTTCCTTTTTCTTTGTAAAGAACTTAATTCAATTTGTCTGCTTAAAAGAACAATCTTGTAATACAAAAGTAGCCCAGATTAGGACTCCTCTGGGACTCCAGCATCTAGAATCTTTATTTTGCCATAAGGGACAGTGAAATTATGAAAGTCATGCAAAAAAAAAAATAATAAAAATTGCCAACTGCCAAATCACCTATTGACTCTCTTTTGTACTGGGTTGTACAGCGTTTTTGCCCACCTGTCACATGATCACATTGCCCATCTGTCAGTCTAACCTGTGATTTCCATTTAAATTTTAAACAGTGGGGAGTACATTCTCTAAGGGGGATAAGAGAGGCCTAACTTGAGAGGAAAGCAGGGAAAACTTGCTCGTTGTCAATCCCCATTGGAAGCAAGCAACTGAGCAAGTGGAACCTGCAGTTGACTGATCAGTCAGCATGCAGGAAAGTCAAAAACAGCCATGGCACAGCTCTGACTCCTTCCCAGGTGACAGACCAGAACAACACCAGAACACTGTGAATGGCACTTTGGCGTGAGGAGTGGAAGCTGAGTTTAAATGCCCAGGAGGCATCAGGGACATAAAGGTGCTGCTTAAGGGCAGTGATGTGAAGCATCATGAAAATCTTTGCCTGAGAAAATTTGGGTCAGTGTTGTGGGTTGGTCTAAGAGACAGAAAACAAACAAACAAAAAACAAACAAAAAACCCCAAACAAGCAAAACCAAAAGAAACCAAAAAATCCCTTCTCTTTCTGAAACTTTTTTTATAAGACTATTATTTCCCTTTCTCTTTAATGTGTAGATTTTGAAAACTATTTAGGGCTGTTTCTTATTAAAAATACTGGATTTTTCTACCTCCTGTAGAAGACTCGTTTCTCCCTGCATCGGCATAGATGTGATAAACATCAAATATAGTACAATTAATCAGTTATGGTAAAGATAACTGGCTTAGTGGGGGTCACCAGGCACTGCACTGAAGTGCAGCTGATATAGCAGAATGTCGCATTGCTATGCAGAAATACTGTCTTGTATTGCAAAAACTGATATACTAGGGGTCCCTACATCAAAGTGCCTCGTGATAAATACATACCACATTTTGAGTCACATTTTTTCTTTGGTTGATGGTGTTCTGATTCAATTCTTCGTCATAGATATGCCACTGTAGAGCATGTAGGCATGTATTTTTCCACTGTGCTAAATAATAAGAGACTCATATTTGTGGACAATATCAGAATTAGAAAGTATTTCTCGTATACTAGACAATAAATATCTGATATAAAGGTGGACAGCTGCTTCTTTATAATCTCACTTGTCAGAAGATGCTGTACTTCTTTCCCTCTGCAATTTTAGTACTGCTGCTCAATGAACCCATAAAAAGGTAGTTTCAGTGTCTATAAGAAATTTATTATTCACCTGTTTCCATTTCACAGTGCCATAGTTGTCATACTTCAGAGTTAATACTAATTGGCACACTTTTGGGAGGATTATAAAAGGTTAAAATAAGCATGCAATATACAAATATTTTCCCTGAATAAATGCCTTTATTGACAAAGTAGGGAATCTCCCTCTCCCTCTCCCCCTCCCTCTCCCCCTCCCTCTCCCTCTCCTTCTCCCTCTCCCTCTCTTCCTCACAGTTATTTTATAGTTTCATCTACACATGAACACTTCTGAGATAAGGTCTAAAGTATCTGTCTTCCTGCTTTCCCTTCTAGAGTAGCAGTCCTAGTGAGCGTGACACTGCCTAGAGAGCTAGAATTTGTGGGGTTAAACTATACCAGAGAAAATGAGTCAAACATGAGTCTTGCTTCACGACTCTTTGGGGAGGGTGTATTAAACACCATGTTATTCTTTTCCTTAAAGGACAAGATTGACTCATAATTAGTTGTTTGAAAAAGCACAGTGTAGGCTCATCTTCAAATTTATTATTTGCCTCTCAACAATAGAACCTCCTTGAGACTGAGGGAGATTTTCCTGCATCAAATACCTAACTCCAGAGCCTGCAAGTGCCTGTACAAAGTGTCATGCTGGTTTTTCTAAGACTTGATAGAGGTAGACTCTAAAATGCTTTGGGAGTTTTCTGCACAGAAATCTAGAAGCCTTGTAGAAGCATAGAAGAGCTTTTTTTTTCTCCTAAGTTTTATGGCTTTGAGTGACCTACACTTAGCTTCTCAGCTCAACTGACAGAAAAATATAGACCAAATAAAAATCCATGACATATCTCACCTTTTTTCTTTATATACTACATTTTTCAATATAAATTTAATTTTTCTTTTATTGTATGTTACAGTGATTTCTGTTTTTCTCCCAGGAAATCTAAATAATTTATGGTAACATAAGCCATGAAAATGTGATCAAAAGTAGAGAACTAAATCCTTCAAATGTAGATCTCAGAAAGACACTTATTTTATGCTTCCTTTTCTATAGTAGTAATAACACTAGGAGCTATTAAGTCCCTGAGTATTAGCGAAGAAAAGCAAGTTCTTTTCAAGTTAACAGGGAGTTGTACTTCATATATGGAGAATTTTAAATGATTGAGTTATGCTATCAAAATTGCTAAAGGTGGAATTTTGTGTCTGGCTAGGCATCATAATAATTTCGTATCAGAGTAGAGCTAGTGTTGGGAAAGGCCATTAGTTACCAGTGGTTACCCTTTTGTTTACTCCCCCCTTCCTTTTTTTTTAAGCAAGTGTAACTTAGAAAAAATGTTAGTTCATAGTCATAAAATCATAGAAGAGTTTAGGTTGGAGAAACCTTTAAAGGTCATTTAATTCAACTCCCCTGCAATGAGAAATGACATCTTCAACTTGATCAGATTTCCCAGAGCTTCATCCAACTTAACCTTGAACGTTTCCAGGGATGGGGCATTTATAATCTTGCTGGGCAACCTGTTCCAGTGTTTCACCACCCCCAATGTAAAAAATGTTTTCATTGTATCTAGTCTGAATTTACCCTCCTTTAGTTTAAAACCTCAAAAATTTATTGAAGGGAGGCAATAAGGTTTCCCCAGAGCCTTCCTTCCACCAGAGCAAACACAGCTCCCTCAACCTGGTCTCATAGCAGATGTCTTTCAGCCCGGCAATCATTTTTGTGGCCCTATGCTGGACTTGCTCCTATAGGTCTTACCTGTGCTGAGGACACCAGAGCTGGATGCTGTACTCCAGATGGGATTTCTCAAGAGCAAAGGAGAAGGAGAGAATCACCTCCCCTAATCTGGTGGCCATGCTCCTTTAGGTGCGGTCCAGGATATGGTCAGCTATCTGGTGTGTACTATCAGTTTGTGTTGAGTTTCCCATTCACCAGCACACCCAAGTCCTTCTGCTGCAGGTCCTCAATTCATTCATCCCTCAGCCTGTATTGATACCAGGGAATTGCCCTGACCCAGGTGTAGCACTTTGCACTTGGCCTTATTGAACTTCAGGGCCTTTTCATGCTCCCACTTGTCACACCAGTCCATGTCCCCCTGCATGGCATCCCATCCCTCATGCATGTCAAGTGCACTGCTCAGCTTGGTGTCATCTGCAAGCCTGCCCAGGTGCACTTGGACCCCACCGTGTCGTTGATGAAGATATTAAACTGTGCCAGTCCCAGTACAGACCCCTGAGGGACAGCATCACTCTTTCCATCTGGACATTGAGGCATTGACCAATACTCTTTTGATGAGAACTCTCAAACAATTCCTCATTCACAGAACAATCTTTCAAATCCATATTTCTCCAATTTAGAGAGAAGGGTGTTGCTGGAGACCATGGCAAAGACCTTACAGAAGTCCAGAAAGATGACATTTATGGCTTCACTGAGTAGTTCTACTGCACAATTCAATATTGTTGCCATGCAAACAAACTGCCAAAATATAGCACAGCAGATAGCTTTAAAGACAGGTTCAAAGGCCATGAGAAGGATCAAGCAATTTTACTGGTATTTGTTACATAATCTCATCACTGGTATTAAAATTTGCTATGCATAGCATTTCACTTTAAACCCTGCTGATCTGCAAAGAATAAAATAACCTTCTGGAGTGCAAAAACAAGCATTCTTATGTCTAATAAAAAAAGAGAGAAATTATTTTATGTCCAATTTTAGAAAACTCTGGAAAAGCCTCTTTCTCACTATTGATGGTAGATGGAATTTACAGATAATTTTCCGTGTAATTTACAGTTCTCTCCCAAACTGTAAAAGTATCAGCCACTCCAGATCTTATGACCACAATGAACTGGAAACAGGGTGAAACAATAATTGGGGAAATATTAAGAGCTCAGGAAAAGTTCATGAATGTTTGTCCATATGCAAAGAAAATTGGAGCAGGTGCAACTGAGAAAGGAGTATAAAGAACAGTTTAGCTGTCAGAACAGACTGTAATGAAGTTATGGATCCGACCCTAATGGGTAGGAAGGACTGTATGAAAAAGTGCTCCTACACACAGGGAAATCTGTCCACTTCATTTTCAAAGGTAGGAGTTTGTGCATTTGCAGATATCTGTACAAATATATTAGAGAGTTACTTTTGTCAGATGCAGAAACAATTCAGAAAATGTTTAGTAGTTATTTTCATATCTTCAGAATGTATCTGCATGCACATTAAAATGTCTGCAAACTCTTTTAGGAGCTCATTAATTTGAGAAAAAATTCTTACATTTAATCAGTATCAGGAGAATGAGAAGTTACAGAAATAATGTGTTTAAATGAAGTCAGAGAGATTCAGTCAGATGTTAGAAACTCATTTTGGGGCTCTTTGATGCAATGTTTTTTTCAACAGCTGTTCCATATCTCCCATACAACCATGTGAGAGACTAGAGAGAGAGGTCTAGAATGACATTAATCAGATCCTAATATCCACTGATTCCCAAAATATATGAATAAGCCTGTCGTTGTTGTAAGGTTTAGAAATGCTGCCAGACCAGCCCAAACTTTGTCCCCCCAAATTTTACAGGGAACTTCAAGTCCTCCTTTACCAGAAAACAAAATTTGCCTTACCTAAGCTTTTACTGGATATTATACAGTCATGGAAATAAAATCATCTTATTGGGGAAAAAAAGTATGAAGTAGATATATTTTCTAGGGGAGAATCATTAAAAGATTTCCATTTGTAAAAATATTAATCGAGTTTTTAGATTTGAGTGAACTATTTTATAATTTGGTTTACTGCTGCAGGACAGATAAGGGGTAAAAATAGTGTTTAAAAATCCTGTTCCAACAGGACAAGACAGAAAATAATGACTTGTTTTGATTCTTTATAATCTACCACAAATTTGTGCTGTTAGGAAAGAGTTCTTATAGTTCAGCCATTCTGCACTTTAAAAGCCATAACACAGAAGATATATCTCTGTCAAAATAAATCTCTTGAAGTACAGTATGAAATAATATATTTGCAAAAAAGAAAAAGTGAATACATAAGAAATTCCATAAAGATGTGCTCTTCTGCTGTGTACAGATGGTCAGATGCAATTTGGTTTGAAATCCATCATATATGATCTGGTATGATTCAGCTTGTCAAATTAAATTCTTGACAGGCTCAGTCTTTAAAGAAGTACTAAATCTTATATAACAGCAATAATTGGTCAGCACAGGTCTATTTTCAGAAGCATCTGATCCTAACCAACTTTGAAAATAGGAGCATTTTGGCAGAAAATGATTGATCCCAGAAACCAGACTTAAAGACACATGCCTCTTTGGATTTAAGCTTATGCAAAGCAAACAAACGAAAAACCAACCAACCAACCAAACAAATAAACAAACAAACAAAAAAAACCCTAAGCAGCCAAACCCAAAAGGACAAACCCAAAAACCCCACAGGACTTTAGAAGATTGAATTTTATCACTTAAGTGAAATTGGAGAGCTTCCCTCCCCTCTCAGAGCACAATATCCAGAAGAATTTTGGAGATGTTATCATTGCTTTCAGAGAATGGAGAGTTGTGCCTTAATCGGTGTAAGATTCTGGAGCTGTGTTGTGGTTGTAAGAACAACCGTTGTCCTAGGACAAAAATGAAAGGGACATGGTAAGAACTTTACAAAGGAGCATAACAGGAGCAATGTGTGCTGGCAGGACTCAGTCAGAAGTCCCAGACAGAGAAGAGCATTCAGTGTGGTTAGAGAGTCAAACAATGGGCTACAGCTGGCCCTATGGAGAGATATCCCCTGTCGTCCTTTGCAAGGTAAAAAAACCAAAACAACGTCTAATATTGGATAGCAGCAGGAGGGTTAGAACAAAGCATGGATTTGCACAGCCATTGCACAAAGCTCACATGGACAATCTCCAGCCTAGCCAGCCTGCCTGCTCTAGACATGCCTTTACCAGTTACAGACCAACAGTATGTCCAAATTGCCTTTTCCAGAGCACAGGCATCTTCTGCACACCTGTGTTCATCCCTGTAATAGCAGAAAAAATTCTGGCACTACATTAGCCATCCTTCTGCCACATTTAATTCCAAAATATCTATTGAGTATGTAGAGGCATGCTTGACACAGCTTACATGTGCTATATATTTTCTATTTGGATGTTTGGTAGTAAACTTGCTTAATTTAACCTTAATATTTCTTTATAAACATAGAAAATGCATTTAGTGAAATAATTTTCAAGATCCCTCAATAAATATATTTCTATACAAATATTTGTGGTTATTAGAAGGTTTTGGGAATGCCTACAAAGGGACAGGAGATAGTAATTTTAGTACCCTATACTTACTAATTTTGGACAAATACTTTTTCTTTAAATTTTTAGATTATGTAGAATATTAAATCCTGCATACTGGTAGAAAATATAACA